>NC_084751.1:963534-986034 GCF_033978785.1 Entelurus aequoreus
GCGCTCTGACTGCCTTGCCGGGTCAGCTACTAGGTGGGTAATGCCTTTGATGGTTGGTTTTTCTGGTTCAGTGGCTGCCGTCCGCTTCTTTTTCTTGACATACCCCCCCCCCCCCCCCCGTTAATTTTCTCATTTCTTGTGATTTGTTTTGATCCCTAGCTGTGGGCTGCGGACAGTCACGACTTCAAACAGCGGTGGGGAGGCTGGTCAATCAAATGTTGCTTGTAACCTAAAGCATAGCAAAAAGCAGAGAGACTTCTCTTATCTTAAAATACTTTTAAGTCGGGGTACCACTGTACTCCATAAATCCTAATGTAGTGCACAGGGTAAATCTGTGTTCTCAAACCTCCTTGCCCAAGTATGCCTTCTTTTTTGTGATTTGTCAGGGGTTGAGGGTCAGTCAGTTTCAGTCCCCCAAACCCACCACTCCCAATAACCTGTGGATACACACATTTATAACAAACACACTAACCAATGGCACTTTCACGTCATATACAAAAATGGTACAACATCTTAAACATATATATAAGTCTTTAAAGTTGTAAGGTTTTACTACTTACATATAAAATACTGCACGGTCTAGCTCCATCCTATATTGCCAATTGTATTGTACCATATGTCCCGGCAAGAAATCTGCGTTCAAAGAACTCTGGCTTATTAGTGATTCCCAGCGCCCAAAAAAAGTCTGCGGGCTATAGAGCGTTTTCTATTCGGGCTCCAGTACTATGGAATGCCCTTCCAGTAACAGTTAGAGATGCTACCTCAGTAGAAGCATTTAAGTCCCATCTTAAAACTCATTTGTATACTCTAGCCTTTAAATAGACTCCCTTTTTAGACCAGTTGATCTGCCGTTTCTTTTCTTTTCTCCTCTGCCCCCCTCTCCCTTGGGGAGGGGAGGCACAGGTCTGGTAGCCATGGATGAAGTGCTGGCTGTCCAGAGTCGGGACCCGGGGTGGACCGCTCGCCTGTGCATCGGTTGGGGACATCTCTGTGCCGCTGACCCGTCTCCGCTCGGGTTGGTCTCCTGCTGGCCCCACTATAGACTGGACTCTCACTATTATGTTAGATCCACTATGGACTAGACTTTCACAATATTATGCTAAACCCACTCGACGTCCATTGCATCCGGTCTCCCCTAGAGGGGGCGGGGGGCCGGGGGGGTCACCCACATCTGCGGTCCTCTCCAAGGTTTCTCATAGTCATTCACATTGACATCCCACTGGGTTGTGAGTTTTTCCTTGCCCTTATGTGGGCTCTGAACCGAGGATGTCGTCGTGGCTTGTGCAGCCCTTTGAGACACTTGTGATTTAGTGCTATATAAAAAAACATTGATTGATTGATTGATTAATGTGGGACAACATTCCCATTAGATCATTTCCCAGCAGGATTCTGTATATTCCTGTGGCCCGGTGTTCTTTTTGTCTGGGTTCTATGTGAGTCCCCTGTCACTTCTATAAAAAAACAATCCTTCTATGACCCTTAGTTTCTTCGGGTTCTCACGGTATTTAAAGGGGCTGTTTGCAACATTTACACCGATGCCTAGAAGGCGCTAACTTACCAAAGTATTTTACACAGTATATCCTTCCCTCTTATGGCTTGTAGGACGTAATGACGTAACTCCGCCCCTTGGGTGTTGTTAGTGTGGAGAATGCATGTATGTTTAAGAGTTCTTTCTTTATTCATAGCCATGTTTGATCAGCTAGTACTTTTCCTTTGTATATTCTACCAGTTTCTCTTTGTCCTCGGATGCCTGTTTAGTGTCTTAACCATTGAAATGTGAAATACAACACCCACTCTTTGCTTATCAGTGTTGCGAGGGGGAGAGATGGGGGCTTTCTTTGTGTGCAAGGAGTTGGTTTTTCCGTTTGAATGTCAGATCAACTAGAGTAGCCGATATGAATGTATTGGTCTAGGTGGTTCTCCTAAAGCTTTAGTAAAACTTGATAATATTCCAATTCTGTCTTGGTGGTCCTTCTTACTCAGCATATATGTCATCGAAAGAACTTGGGATTGACCATCAACTTAGATTCCCTGGGAGGAAGAGCTGGTCGACGCAACATTAGCTAATATCAATTTGGATATATAGCTTTGGCAATCACTGAATGTATATTGTATCATAACAACAACATGACTACAAATTGTTGGTTGCTTCTCTTGGACTGCTTTTGTATGTGTACACACGCTCCCTGCGCGTACTTGTTGACTAAAGAGTGTGAGTGACCGCCGTAAACACCACTTATTTAATTTGTGCCGGTAAAAAAATGGTATTACCAAAAATGAGTAATTGTGAAAAATATAATAGAAACATAAACCAGCAAATGGTGTTCTTGTTATAATTATTGGTTTGAAAAATGTAACCGTGAGCAAGCTGCAAGCAGTCCCTTGATCTGTGGTTAGTTTTTGTTTTTTTAGAACCCTCAAGGCTCTGTTTGTAAGTACCTGTTCTAGAGTTGTGTCCTAACGTCTCCAGAATATGAGAAACATTTTTTACATTATTCTTTTATTGTTAATCTAGACAATCTGTTCTCAGGATTCAAATACTGAGCTGTCAACACCATCAGTAGATCACACGTCCGTTATGACTCTGGTTTACCGTCTTGTCCTTTTTTTCTTTCCCTCCAAGGACGATCTGAAACATTCTACAGTAGCCTGTGGTCGGCTGTCTGCTGACGCCATCAGTGGAGCAGTCTGAGGGTAAAGGGGAGGTCGGGGGGAATTACGGTGTTGACCCTGCCCAAACTGACCATCTGTCCAGTAAGACACACCTTGCAGATTAGTTCTGTTTATTAAGTCAGAAGCCATACGCATTGTGCAGCATTCAAAGTTTTCAAGGTCAAAGTTCCGTTAATGGTACCTGAGGTAAAATAGCTCATTAGTTCAGCATTCAAAGTTGTGTAATTGGTAAATAAAAACAGAATACAATGATTTGCAAATCCTTTTCAACTTATATTCAATTTAATAGACTGCAAAGACAACTTCATTTTTTTTGGGCAAATAATCATTAACTTAGAATTTAATGGCAGCAACACATTGCAAAAAAGTTGTCACAGGGGCATTTTTACCACTGTGTTACATGGCCTTTCCTTTTAACAACACTCAGTAAACGTTTGGGAACTGAGGAGACCAATTTTTGAAGCTTTTCAGGTGGAATTATTTCCCATTCTTGCTTGATGTACAGCTTAAGTTGTTCAACAGTCCGTTGTGGTATTTTAGGCTTCATAATGCACCACACATTTTCAATGGGAGACAGGTCTGGACTACAGGCAGGCCAGTCTAGTACCCGCACTCTTTTACTACGAAGCCACGTTGTTGTAACACGCGGCTTGGCATTGTCTTGCTGAAATAAGCAGGGGCGTCCATGATAACGTTGCTTGGATGGCAACATATGTTGCTCCAAAACCTGTATGTACCTTTCAGCATTAATGGCGCCTTCACAGATGTGTAAGTTACCCATGTCTTGGGCACTAATACACCCCCATACCATCACAGATGCTGGCTTTTACACTTTGCGCCTAGAACAATCCGGATGGAGAACACTTTTCCACTTTGCATCAGTCCATCTTAGATGAGCTCAGGCCCAGTGAAGCCGGCGGCGTTTCTGGGTGTTGTTGATAAATGGCTTTCGCTTTGCATAGTAGAGTTTCATCTTGCACTTACAGATGTAGCGACCAACTGTAGTTACTGACTGTGGTTTTCTGAAGTGTTCCTGAGCCCATGTGGTGATATTTTACACACTGATGTCGGTTTTTGCATTCAGGGTTATGTGCAGTGATTTCCCCAGATTCTCGGAACCTTTTGATGATATTGCAGACCTTAGATGGTGAAATCCCTAAATTCCTTGCAATAGCTGGTTGAGAAATGTTGTTCTTAAACTGTTTGACAATTTGCTCACGCATTTGTTGACAAAGTGGTGACCCTCGCCCCATCCTTGTTTGTGAATGACTGAGCATTTCATGGAAGCTACTTTTATACCCAATCATGGCACCCACCTGTTCCCAATTAGCCTGTTCACCTGTGGGATGTTCCAAATAAGTGTTTGATGAGCATTCTCAGTCTTTTTTGCCACTTGTGCCAGCTTTTTTGAAACACGTTGCAGGCATCAAATTCCAATTGAGCTAATATTTGCAAAAACTAACAAAGTTTTCCAGTTCGAATGTAAAGTATCTTGTCTTTGCAGTCTATTCAATTGAATATAGGTTGAAAGGGATTTGCAAATCATTTTATTCTGTTTTTATTTACCATTTATCAGTGACGTGCGGTCACTAGAGGCAGGTGAGGCGGGGCCTCACCTGTCATCATGGAAAGAAAACAAATGTAAAAAGAAAAAAAAAAATTACATTGTTATATGTATTCAGTGATTATACTATAAAGTTATTTTCCATTTAACTTCACCAGTTTTAGATTATTTTTATTCAAAATCGCTGAATTTTCACATTTTCCGTTCAAATACTGAGAAGAGACGGTGCGGTGATCAGCAGCCAGTTGAGGCACTTGTGCCTCACCATGGATTGCGGACTCGGCTAACTGCTGGCCTGCTGTGCAGTGAGACCGTATTGCTATATGAATTACATTATACATTTCCATAGTTTAGTTAGCTGAGGTATATAATGTACAGTGTATTTTGTCAACAACTGTATGTGTGTCACGTATTTTTTGTGCTGAGCAATCATAAAACTGCTGCGAAGACGCACTGTGGGAGGCTCGCAGTAACCCCGCCTCCTTGTGCCGGTTAAAGCACTCCCGCCGTAGAATGCATCTTGACGGGAGCGCCACACCAACCAAAGCCCACACCCAAACCCTCCACGTGCAAGACAGAATCCACCCCAAAAAAGTCACTTAACAAGAAGCCAACAATGCTCGCGCCGGAGGAGCCGTGAACAGGGACACAACATTAGGTACACCTGCAGACTGCAGCACGGATTTCATATTTCATTCATTCACAACTCCTCCAACACGAACACGACTGTTCCCGCACTTATAAGTAAAGGTAAGACCATAATAACGGTTTTTTTTTTATTAAATGTGCTTTTTTGTGTGCTACAGTTTGTATGTGTAAAGTTAAAGTTAAGTTAAAGTACCAATGATTGTCACACACACACTAGATGTGGTAAAATGTGTCCTCTGCATTCGACCCATCCCTTGATCACACCATGGGAGGTGAGGGGAGCAGTGGGCAGCAGCGGCGCCGCGCCCGGGAATAATTTTTGGTGATTTAACCCCCAATTCCAACCCTTGATGCTGAGTGCCAAGCAGGGAAGAATGCTGGTATGAGCTTTTAAACATAACCCGTTAACTTCTGCCAATCAAATGGTGAATAAGATACTCTTTAGGGTTCATATGTTTGTAAATCTGACTGTGATGAAGTCAGTGCCTCACCAGTCATGAACCTCACCGCACGTCACTGCCATTTATACAACGTGCCAACTTCACTGGTTTTGTTGAACAAGCTCATGAACATTAGGAGAACTTCCTGAAAAGTGTTAATTTTTGTATTCCGCAGTAATTACATACAAATTGGTCAGTGAAATTTATATTGATTAGGCTATTCAAAGCGCTGCCGTGACTGGACTGGTGACGTATCTTTGCAAATATCCACGAACTTCACATCTCCACCAGGCCCCAAAACCCCTCTCAAAAGAGCATTGTGATATTGTTATTCCTCAAGTGAAGTGAGGGCATCAAGATTAAATGTCAAGCATTTCATTAGAACATTATATTCTTTTGGAAGCGAGTATCGTCTTCGCCGCTCGTAAATGATAAAACGGTCATAGTTTATTCATGAAGATCTTGAAGAGCCGCAGCTGGAGATCCCTCAGTGTAAGATGGACCTTTTTTCGTAATTGTACCACGGTAAACCTACGCGGGACTGACTGTTTGCAGGGCGCCGCGACCTTGCAGGAGCGGTCCCTACGTACGCCGACCTTTATTTGGGACCAGATAGGGGAGGTACCACGAGCTTGAGTAGACAATGACTGATTGTCCGGGGAGTGCTGCCTAACATAATGCATTACCTCAACGTAATACACTTTAGGGCTGTACAAGATCCCTCGAAATCACACTTAGACCCGAAGGTCGTCGTTTTGGGCGAGGAGCAACGCAATGCCGGGCGGTTCGAGTCAATATATTGTGAATAGAGCGAAATGGACGAAGAAAAACAATTATCCTTGACCTTGGCTACAACTGCAAAAAAAAAATAAGGCCTTTTCGATTTAATAACCACCCCTTTAATAGAAGCCTGCCCTCATAAGACAATTCGAGTGCCTCTCTTGTAGAGTCATATTTTATCAGCAAGAATCCAATCACCCCTCGTAGGAATGCCGAAAGATTTCCTTTCAGCGAACTGCCATGCATTTTTTCCGGCGGAGAATTCCATCAGGGAATGCAGAGATCGTGGGATATCGGGGAAAGCGAACACTTCCGTCCCTTAACGAGTCGGGCGTCTGTACCGAGCCCAAATGACAGCATCCTTAGCGTCGCCACCCATCAAGCTGTCAGTCCGCCATGCCTCGTCTTCTGATTGATGCCTCACCCCCGGGTATGTAGTGGACGGGGGGGGCCATGTCAGTGTATTTGTGCTTAACGACCTGCTGGAAGGCCTCCGTGCTTGAACGGGTGGGTGAAGGCACCGGTCCGACGCTTGCAAACAAAATGGGGAAAGTTAAGATTATTATGCTGCATTGTTGTTTGGTTAGTAGCAGGGTTACAAACATGTACAAACTTGTGGATGAGTGAGGGAATCGGAAATAGAAAAAAATATCACATTTTTATGATAAAGTTTACTAATGTACAGAACAGGCCAAACGTTTGGACACACCTTCTCATTCAATGCGTTTTCTTTATTTTCATGACTATTTACATTGTAGATCAGGGGTCACCAACCTTTTTGAAACCAAGAGCTACTTCTTGGGTACTGATTAATGCGAAGGGCTACCAGTTTGATACACACTTAAATAAATTGCCAGAAATAACCAATTTGCTCAATTCATCTTTAACTCTGTTATTATTAATAATTAATGATATTTACACTTAATTGAACGGTTTAAAAGAGGAGAAAACACGAAAAAAATGACAATTAAATTTTGAAACATAGTTTATCTTCAATTTCGACTCTTTAAAATTCAAAATTCAACCGAAAAAAAGAAGACAAAAACTAGCTAATTCGAATCTTTTTGAAAAAATTTAAAAAATAATTTATGGAACATCATTAGTAATTTTTCCTGATTAAGATTAATTTTAGAATTTTGATGACATGTTTTAAATAGGTTAAAATCCAATCTGCACTTTGTTAGAATATATAACAAATTGGACCAAGCTATATTTCTAACAAAGACAAATCATTATTTCTTCTAGATTTTCCAGAACAAAAATTTTAAAATAAATTCAAAAGACTTTGAAATAAGATTTAAATGAGATTCTACAGATTTTCTAGCTTTTCCAGAATATTTTTTTTTAATTTTAATCATAATAAGTTTGAAGAAATATTTCACAAATATTCTTCGTCGAAAAAACAGAAGCTAAAATGAAAAATTACATTAAAATGTATTTATTATTCTTTACAATAAAAAAGAAAAATTTACTTGAACATTAATTTAAATCGTCAGGAAAGAAGAGGAAGGAATTTAAAAGGTAAAAAGGTATATGTGTTTAAAAATCCTAAAATCATTTTTAAGGTTGTATTTTTTCTCTAAAATTGTCTTTCTGAAAGTTACAAGAAGCAAAGTAAAAAAAATAAATGAATTTATTTAAACAAGTGAAGACCAAGTCTTTAAAATATTTTCTTGGATTTTCAAATTCTATTTGAGTTTTGTCTCTCTTAGAATTAAAAATGTTGGGCAAAGCGAGACCAGCTTGCTAGTAAATAAATACAATTTAAAAAATAGAGGAAACTCACTGGTGAGTGCTGCTATTTGAGCTATTTTTAGAACAGGCCAGCGGGCTACTCATCTGGTCCTTACGGGCTACCTGGTGCCCGCGGGCACCGCGTTGGTGACCCCTGTTGTAGATTGTCACTGAAGGCATCAAAACTATGAATGAACACATGTGGAGTTATGTACTTCACAAAAAAAGGTGAAATATTAATCAATCAATCAATCAGAGTTGACTTATATAGCCCTAAATCACGAGTGTCTCAAAGGGCTGCACAAGCCACAACGACGTCCTCAGCTCAGATCCCGCATCAGGGCAAGAAAAAAACTCAACCCAATGGTATGACAATGAAAAACCTTGGATCTGCGGTCCCCTCCAAGGTTTCTCATTGTACCCCATTGGGTTGAGTTTTTTCTTGCCCTGATGTGGGATCTGAGCCGAGGACGTCGTTGTGGCTTGTGCAGCCCTTTGAGACACTTGTGATTAAGGGCTAATAAATAAACTTTGTGTCAGAATAATTGTATCTAAGTTGTCACAAAACTTTGTGTTGCCATGAGTTCCCGGCGAGCAGACAAAAGCTGTCTTTCATCTTACCGGGGGCGGCGTGGCGTTGTGGGTAGAGCAACCGTGCCAGAAACCTGAGGGTTGCAGGTTCGCTCCCCGCCTCTTACCATCCAAAATCGCTGCCGTTGTGTCCTTGGGCAGGACACTTCACTCTTGCCCCCGGTGCCGCTCACACTGGTGAATGAATGATGAATGATAGGTGGTGGTCGGAGGGGCCGTAGACGCAAATTGGCAGCCACGCTTCCGTCAGTCTACCCCAGGGCAGCTGTGGTTACGAAAGTAGCTTACCACCACCAGGTGTGAATGAATGATGGGTTCTCACTTCTCTGTGAAGCGCTTTGAGTGTCTAGAAAAGCGCTATATAAATCTAATCCATTATTATTATTATTATTATTATTATTACCAATCAAAAGGCTTGTAAAACTCCACTGTGTAGGATGGGAAGCGACATGAAGGTGTCGGTTTCTTTGAGCTATTGTAATCCACAGGAAGATTTTGTCTTGACCCGACAAAGCGGAGAGGAAGCAGGACCCGCCTCCAGGCACCTTTTCTTTGAACTGTTTTGTAACCAAAGGCTGTTTATGACCCCCCTCCCTTAGAAACAGCTGTTGCCATGTAATCAGGGAATGTCCAAATAAAAGAGGAGGCGTACAATCTTTCGTCAGAGCGTGGTGGAAGACTGTTCAAAGAGTACAGCCCAGACGTTTCTCCCCAATTGAGCTAAGTTGAATGCTGTCTGTTTAATTCCTTGATTCTTTGTCTGTTTAATGGATGTCATCAGTGTTTGAACCTGACATTGATTGATTGATTGATTGACTTCACATGTGTGCCCTATCAGGGTTGATTAGTGGAATTTCTTGCTCTATCAATGGGGTTGGGACCATCAGTCGTGTTGTGAATGAGAAGGTGTGTCCAAACTTTTGGCCTGTACTGTATGAAGAGGGCATTCTGAGCTGTAGTTATGACGGGTTTCGAGTCGACCACTTGGGGCGCCACTGAGGACAACCTTACTGTCAATCATTTCTGAAGGATTTGATTTGATCAACAAAAACAATACTCTCATAGTTTGATGGCCTTGTTGTACGCTTTTACGCTACGTGATAAAAAAAAATTACAATTACAGGAAACGAAAGACAAAACAACTTACAATTTCACAAACCAAATTGACAAAAGACAAAACAATTTACAGTTTCCGAAAACACATCAGCAAACGGCAAAACAGTATTTTCCTTACTAGTCCATCTTATTTTTATCCTTATTGACTACGGTGCAATTTTTCAGGATTCATGCAGATCCCAAATACAGATCAGCAGCTATCATAAGGTAAGAAAAGTTGCTTTTGCATAATACTGCGAAACAAAATGCCAGATATGTCTTACCTTATACACACACCATAATAATACGCGTATGCTAAATGCGCCGACAATCCATCAAGCGGTGCGGCTTCATAGCTTACCAAAGTCGTGCTGAAACATTTTGATTGATTTTTGAGCGCCGTGTGTAATGTTCTATATTTTAAATGTAAAAACATAACATTTTGGTGTTGTTTACTTGAGTCATATTAAAGTTAAAGTACCAATGATTGCCACACACACACTAGGTGTGGCGAAATGATTCTCTGCATTTGACCCATCACCCTTGATCACCCCCTGGGAGGTGAGGGGAGCAGTGAGCAGCAGCGGTGGCTGCGCCCGAGAATAATTTTTGGTGATTTAACCCCCCAATTCCAACCCTTGATGCTGAGTACCAAACAGGAAGGTAATGGGTCCCATTTTTCTAGTCTTTGGTATGACTCGTTATTGCCATTATATTGCAGTTTACATGTATCTCTTATGTTTGACTGCTATCTACTGGTCACACTTATAACATCATGTACCAAATAAAAATGTTTTGAGGTCGGTAAGCAAAACCAGAATTATTCCGTACATTAGGCGCACCGGGTTATAAGGCGCACTGTCGAGTTTTGAGAGAAAAACAATGATTTTAAGTGCGCCTTATGGTCCGGAAAATACGGTAAACAAATCTAAAACAGTAACATTCAACAGGATGGTGTTATATGCAGTTGTGTACAAAAGAATGAGGTAAAGGGGTGATTATTAGTGTTTAGTGTAAAATACCACATGTACACTTACATACAGTATATAACTAAATGTCAAACTTAGAGTTCCAGGCTTTAAGATGTATAGCAAAGTCTTTTATTTTTATTTTTTTTATTTTTTTAATACAAAGCCTCGCTTGCGGTTGCATGTTTATGACATGAATGGCATCATGAAAACCATATACGCGGCGGTGCAAGCAAGCAAGGGAGATGTGGTTCTCTAAGGACTCTTATAACTGTTAGCATCATTAAAAGGCTCCATTTTGCATAATAGGCTGCTATTATCATGACACATGTACATGCATGCAGGAGGCGCTACATGCACTCTAGTTTATTGCTGTTCATGACTCAAACATGACGCCATTCCAGTAAGAATAATGATATTCCTTTCTGGAGGCCAAAAGAGGGGAACATTTGCATTCTTGTTTGTATGCATTAGAAAATTGGAGTATTTATGCTTTTATGTTTTCGTGACTGACCTGCAAGGACGACCATGACATCTATTGTTGAAGTAGAAGCTGCAAGCTTACTTGCCAACACTCCCGATTTTCCCGGGAGACTCACGAATTTCAGTGCCCCTCCCGAAAATTTCTCCCGATTTCCACCCGGACAACAATATTGGGGGTGTTGCCTTTAGCGTCCTCTCTCACCTGAAAAGGAGACTATTATATACAAACCCCGTTTCCATATGAGTTGGGAAATTGTGTTAGATGTAAATATAAACGGAATACAATGATTTGCAAATAATTTTCAGCCCATATTCAGTTGAATATGCTACAAAGACAACATATTTGATGTTCAAACTGATCAACTTTTTTTTGTGTGTGCAAATAATCATTAACTTTAGAATTTGATGCCAGCAACACGTGACAAAGAAGTTGGGAAAGGTGGCAATAAATACTGATAAAGTTGAGGAATGCTCATCAAACACTTATTTGGAACATCCCACAGGTGAACAGGCAAATTGGGAACAGGTGGGTGCCATGATTGGGTATAAAAGTAGATTCCGTGAAATGCTCAGTCATTCACAAACGAGGATGGGGCGAGGGTCACCACTTTGTCAACAAATGCGTGAGAAAATTGTTGAACAGTTTAAGAAAAACCTTTCTCAACCAGCTATTGCAAGGAATTTAGGGATTTCACCATCTACGCTCCGTAATATCATCAAAGGCTTCAGAGAATGTGGAGAAATCACTGCACGTAAGCAGCTAAGCCCGTGACCTTCCATCCCTCAGGCTGTACTGCATCAACAAGCGACATCAGTGTGTAAAGGATATCACCACATGGGCTCAGGAACACTTCAGAAACCCACTGTCAGTAACTACAGTTGGCCGCTACATCTGTAAGTGCAAGTTAAAACTCTCCTATGCAAGGCGAAAACCGTTTATCAACAACACCCAGAAATGCCGTCGGCTTCGCTGGGCCCGAGCTCATCTAAGATGGACTGATACAAAGTGGAAAAGTGTTCTGTGGTCTGACGAGTCCACATTTCAAATTGTTTTTGGAAACCGTGGACGTCGTGTCCTCCGGACCAAAGAGGAAAAGAACCATCCGGATTGTTCTAGGCGCAAAGTTGAAAAGCCAGCATCTGTGATGGTATGGGGGTGTATTAGTGCCCAAGGCATGGGTAACTTACACATCTGTGAAGGCACCGTTAATGCTGAAAAGGTACTTACAGGTTTTGGAGCAACATATGTTGCCATCCAAGCAACGTTACCATGGACGCCCCTGCTTATTTCAGCAAGACAATGCCAAGCCACGTGTTACATCAACGTGGCTTCGTAGTAAAAGAGTGCGGGTACCAGACTGGCCTGCCTGTAGTCCAGACCTGTCTCCCATTGAAAATGTGTGGCGCATTATGAAGCCTAAAATAGCACAATGGAGACCCCCGGACTGTTGAACAACTTAAGCTGTACATCAAGCAAGAATGGGAAAGAATTCCAGCTGAGAAGCTTATAAAATGTGTCTCCTCAGTTCCCAAACGTTTACTGAGTGTTGTTAAAAGGAAAGTATGGCTGCAAGTGCTGCCTTGTTTTTCGTGGAGTTTTTTTTGTAATAATGATGTCCCTCATTTTTCGGGTGGCGGGGCTACTCTGTCCCCGTGGAGTTCCAAGAGATGAGCGATGATGGGAAATAGCGAGGCCATTCAAGTGGAGTCCGGCTCACACAGGGCTGTGAAATGATTCCCTCAAAGGTTGATGGCTCGTGAGGAGTTTGCGAGGGGGATGGGGTCAAGGTTTAGTGGGCACACGGGAGATAAAGGTCCCTCGTCTTCATCCTTGGAGGGGGGGAGTGAAGGATATTGTGGCCTCTGTCAATCAATCAAATGTGTGTTTTTTTCCCCCCGTCCTCAGGCTTGGAAGGGCCAGATCATAAACTTTTAATAAACCCTTCTTCCAAAGCTGAAATGACCGTGGAGAGTGCAGAAAAAGTAGGAAAAAAACAAAGTGTGTTTTGTCTGAACGCATTGGGACATTTATGTTATGGAGGCTTGCTGGTTCAGGACATTAGAGGCTTAATGCTGTGACCAAACCATTTGAATTGCAGAAAGGGAAACCGTAAAAAAAAAAACATTTTATAGCTTCCTGCCAGGCACTTCCTCCATGATAAAGCTTTATTATGGGTTATGTACTTTTTGCGTAATCCTGGTAAAACACACACAGACATGAATCAAAACGGTATCCCTCTCCTTCACTCTTGGCCGAGATGATAATAAAAGGTATTATAATATAGAATAAATAGGGTTTATGCAGACCGTTATAAAATGTATGCAATGTTTTGCGGTAGCGGCAACAAAAGAAGCATCTAAACTATGCACTTTAATCCTTTAATCCTTTAATACTCCCATTCATTCAATCTGCGAGTAATACAAATGTGAGTGTGTGTATGTGTGTTGTAGATCAGTGTTTTTCAACTTTTTGCACATTTTTTGCGTTGAAAAAATGCGGAGGCACACCACCGGCAGAAATCATTAAAAAACGAAACTCAGTTGACAGTAAAAAGTCGTTGTCGCAATTGTTGGATGTGACTTTAAACCATAACCAAGCATGCATCACTATAGCTCTTGTCTCAAAGTAGGTGTACTGTCACCACCTGTCACATCACGCCGTGACTTTTTGAGTTTTTTGCTGTTTTCCTGTGTGTAGTGTTTTAGTTCTTGTCTTGCGCTCCTATTTTGGTGGCTTTTTCTCTTTTTTTGGTATTTTCCTGTAGCAGTTTCATGTCTTCCTTCGAGCGATATTTCCCGCATCTACTTTGTTTTAGCGATCAAGAATATTTCAGTTGTTTTTATCCTTCTTTGTGGGGACATTGTTGATTGTCATGTCATGTTCGGATGCACATTGTCTTTGCTCCGCAGTAAGTCTTTGCTGTCGTCCAGCATTCTGTTTTTGTTTACTTTGTAGCCAGTTCAGTTTGAGTTTCGTTCTGCATAGCCTTCCCTAAGCTTCAATGCCTTTTCTTAGGGGCACTCACCTTTTGTTTATTTTTGGTTTAAGCATTAGACACCTTTTTACCTGCACACTGCCTCCCGCTGTTTCTGACATCTACAACACAATTAGCTACCGGCTGCCACCTACTGATATGGAAGAGTGTTACACGGTTACTCTGCCGAGCTCTAGACAGCACCAACACTCAACAACAACACATCATTTGCAGACTATAATTACTGGTGTCAGGTTCAAACACTGATGACATCTATTAAACGAGACAAGAAGCAAAGAAATAAACAGAGACAGAATTCAATTTGGCTCAAAAGAGGAGAAACGCGGCGACTGTACTCTCTGTACTGTCTTCCACCACGCTCTGACGAAAAAAAGTTTACGTCCCCTCCTTTATTTGGACACTCCCTGTTTACACAACAGCATCTGCTTCCAAAGGAATGGGGGGTATGTAAACAGCTCTTGTTTTTGGTCACATTGAAAACAAAAGAAAAAGATGCCTCAGGCTTGGGCTGGTCCTGGATCTAGCTTGGGCAGGTCTTGGATGACAATAGATAACCCCCATCCCATCTCCTCCCATCGTACACAATGTAATTTTCCAAGCCTTTGCTTGGGTGCAACAAAGACAACCGCTTGTCTTCATTGGGAACTTAGAGAACGGAAAGTTTTTTGATAATTTACGGACAATTTTTCTGACAACTGGTTTGCAAAAAATATTTTGAACCCAAATAGGTGAAACTAGATAATCTCCCACGGCACACCAGACTGTATTTCAAGGCTTGGCACAGTGGTTGAAAAAATGCTGGGTTATGTTGATAACCCAATTCATGAGTTGCGAGTGTTGGGTTAAATGTTTGAGTTATTTTTATGAAGAGCAATCAATTTGTTTGGGTTATAAGGGGATTATTTTAACTCAGTTTCTGGGTTTTCAAAACTATGAACCATTTTTGGGTTGTTTTTCAATGAGTAACGCATTTTTGGGTAAAAGGCTATGAGCGTGAATGAATGTTTGGTGGTCTTCGGCGCAAATTGGCAGCCACGCTTCCGTCAGTCCACCCCAGGGCATCTGTGGCTTGCACTTTTGCCTATGCATGCACGTTTATGGATGTATGTTATATTGTCTTTATATTCCAGCCAGTTAATCCACTTTTGGGGGGAATTGAGGGGATTATTTTAATGCGTTCAAGAGTCTTACGACCTGAGGGAAGAAGCTGTTACAGAACCTGGAGGTTCTGCTACGGAGGCTGCGGACCTCTTTCTAGAGTCCAGCAGTGAAAACAGTCCTTGGTGGGTGTGGGAGGAGTCTCTGCAGATTTTCTGAGCCCTGGTCAGGCAGCGGCTTTTTGCGATCTCCTGGATAGGAGGAAGAGGAGTCCTGATGATCTTATCCGCCGTCCTCACCACTCTCTGGAGAGACTTCCAGTCTGAGGCATTGCAGGCTCCAGTCCAGACAGAGATGCAGTTGTTCAGTAGGCTCTTTATAGTGCCTCTGTAGAATGTGCTGAGAACGGGGGGGGAGGGAGCTGTGCTCTTTTCATCCCACGCAAAAAGTGCATGCGCTGCTGAGCTCTTTTTACAAGAGCTCCGGTGTGTAGGGACCAGGTTATATTGTCAATTATCTGCACCCCCAGGAACTTGGTGCTGCTTACCATCTCCACTGCTGTGCCGTTGATAAAGAGTGGAGCGTGGCTGGACTGGTGCTTCCTGAAGTCGACGATGATCTCCTTGGTCTTGTCGACGTTCAGGACCAGGTTGTTGGTTCTGCACCAGTCAACCAGATGTTTCACCTCCTCCCTGTAGTCCATGTCGTTGTTGTCACGGATGAGGCCCACTACTGTCGTGTTGTCCGCACACTTCACAATGTGGTTAGTAGTGGACCTGGCGCAGCAGTCATGGGTCATCAACGTGAACAGCAGCGGACTCAGGACGCAGCCCTGGGGGGAGCCTTTGAGTGTCGAGAAAAGTGCTATATAAATCTAATTGTTAGAATAATTGTTTGTAAGTTATCACAAAAAACTTTGTGTAACATTGAGTTCTGTCAGGTGAGAAGACAAAAGATGTCTTTGAAACCTACCAAGAAGAATGCTCGTAAAACTCCACTGTGTAAGGGGGAGAGCCACATGAAGGGTTTTCGGTTTTCTCTCATGTATGGTAATCAACAGAAGGATGTTGTTCTGGCCCAAGGACTTCAAAGCGGAGAGATGACAGGATCTGCCCAATTTCCAGACGAACTCTTTTTGAACTATTTTATGGACCTCTTTTTGAACTATTTTACGAACTATTTTTGAACTGACCTTTTCTGTGAATTGTTTACGACCTTTTTTGTGAACTTTTTGCGACCTTTGTCCTTTGGAAACAACCGTGACTATGTGGTCGGGGAGGGTCCAAAATAAAAAAGGAGGCATACAATCGTTTGGCAGAGCGTTCTGGAGATTGTGCAAGGATACAACGTCCGGGCAACTCTCCTCAATATATTGAGTCCAAATTGAATTCTGTCTCTGTTTAATTTGTTGCCTCTTGTCTTGTTTAATAGATGTCATCAGTGTTTGAACCTGACACTAATCCATTGTTTTTTTTAAATAAGGACATAGTCTTGTTTGGACCATAGGCAAAATCGACCCCCAAAAAGTGCAGCTCCCCTTTAGTTCAGCTGTAAGGATGGCCCAAATGTTTCGATTTGAGATGTTTTTCTGTAAATGTTGAACTAATGAGATCTTGCACAGGTGAGAGTGGTTGAAGATAATGAGATACCACGAGAATGATCTGTGTTGACAGTTTTCAATGTGATGCCATACAATAGTAAGACACTCCCAGTCCCAGGACAAGGTCATCGTGTCACGTGTTTTCAACAGGAAGTGTCCGCGTTGATTATGACTGACAGTTTGTGTTCATATCGATCCAGTTTGTCATGCTTCTGACAAGTTTGATGTCTCTTTGCAGAGCCATTAGCCGATAAGGCCTGTGGATTTTCGGGGCTGCGCCATCATTTATTCCTGCAACTCCCCCCCCCCAACCCCTTTCCGGATCAGGACCGTCCCCAGTGGGTGTCCTCATTATGTTTTAATACATCACCTGGATATGCCACGATGTCAAAATTCAATAAAGTGCGAGAATATACCAATTGCATCGCTATTGGTCATAAAGATTGGGGATGAATAATTCATGGGCATTAATGACAGAGTGCGCCATCTGCCAGAGACACGGGTAATTAAAACCCAGGTAAAATCCATCATAATGTGTTGTCACAGATGTACATGATACAGTAATGCTGCACGGACGTCTCGTTCTCGAAGAATAATCAATACCGGTCCTCTCTCCGGGCCCGACTCGGCCGGATGCTGCCCAAAATTCAATTTAAGCGATGAATAAAACATCCGCGGGATGCATTTTTAATCGCATTTTAATTGAGCTTAATTAGCCACGTGGTGACATCGTGACCTGGCTAAAAGAGCCAGAGCTAAACCAAGAAAAGGAAGAACTTGTGCTCGGCCGAGGACGAGGCCCGGCTGACTGTTCCCAGGAATGCGAATGACTGTGACCGCATCAAATATTCATGAATCCCGCCACATTCCGCGGCCTGCGTCGTATGCTGAAGTCTAATTGGCAATTAAACCCGCTGCTCCTGGGGCGCCACGGTGAAGGGGATAGTGCGCCGGCGTGTCGCCCCCTTGAGGAGGAGAAGAAGCCTTTAAGTAGGACAAAACAACTTCTGAATTGAAGCCATTCTTCGGCTACAATCAAACATTTATTGATGAGCTTGTCTGGAAGGAGGGTTAACCCTTGGGTAATGTTCATATTGTTGTTACTCAGCCAGCGTTTGTGGGTCTGATGGACCCGTTGCATTTTGTGGCTTTTAATGCCTCACAATCAAACACTTTTATGTTAAAATACTGAACAGATGTTTATGTTTTGAGGCATTAAAAGCCACAAAATGCAACGGGTCCATCAGACCCACAAACGCTGGCTGAGTAACGACCCACGTCCCTTTGGAAGCAGCTGTTGCCATGTGGTCAGGGAAAGTCCAAATAAAGGAGCAGGCGTACAATCTTTCGCCAGAGCGTGCTGAGACACTGTGCAAGGGTACAGTCCCTCCTCAAATTGAGCCAAATTGAATTCTGTCTCTGTTTGATTCTTTGCTTCTTGTCTTGTTGAATAGATGTCGTCAGTGTTTGAACCTGACACTGTAAAATTCCATTACGTTTTTTTGAGGTGGTCTGTCATAACTTTTTTAGAACTCTACTGACTTTTGGTGTTCCTGACAAAAAGGGACCCAAACACACAGCTAAATGTGTACGTATAATTTATACACACATACACATTGGCCCCCCCCAGACACATTTTGTCTCTCAATATGGCCCCCAAGTCAAAATATTTGCCAAGCTCTGCTTCAAAGCCTATACAGTACAGCCCGAACACTTACCGTATTTTCCGCACCATAAGCCGCCCCGTGTTGTAAGCCGCACCTTCAATGAATGGCATATTTCAAAACTTTGTTTACCTATTAGCCGCCCCGTGTTATTAGCCGCACCTACGCTACGCTAAAGGGAATGTCAAAAAAACAGTCAGATAGGTCAGTCAAACTTTAATAATATATTACAAACCAGCGTTCTAACAACTCTGTTCACTCCCAAAATGTAATGTGCAAATGTGCAATCACAAAAATAGTAACACTCAAAATAGTGCAGAGCAATAGCAACATTAATAACTCAACGTTGCTCATACGTTAGTGTCACACAACCCTTCGAGTTAGCTTTTATGATGACGCCGGCTGGAAAGTTCTCTTTTGGCAAGGTCTTCCTTTTGAATATCACCGTGGGTGGAAGTTTCTGGCCGTTAGCATGGCAAGCTAGAACCACGGTGAAGGACGACTTCTCATTCCCTGTGGTGCGAATATTCACCGTACGTGCTCCCGTTGTATCCACAGTGCGGTTCACGTGAATATCAAAAGTCAGTGGAACCTTGTACGCGTGTCTCTTAGCAGGAGACATTTTGTGGTCTTTACAGAAACACACAAATGAAATGAAACGTAATATCCGCGCGCTTCTTCTTCTTCTACGGGGGCGGGTGCTCACCTTGGCGGTTGCTTACAGTAGAAGAAGAAGCGCTTCCTCTTCTATGGGGGCGGTTGCTTACCGTAAGAGAAGAAGCGCTTCCTCTTCTACGGGGAAAAAAGATGGCGGCTGTTTACCGTAGTTGCGAGACCTAAACTCTATGAAAATAAATATTAATATTAATCCATATATAAGGCGCTTATTAGCCGCACTGTCAGCTTTTGAGAAAAATTGTGGTTTTTAGGTGCGGGTTATGGTGCGGAAAATACGGTATGTTAAATTACTGAACAGATGTTTACCTTATCCCAATAAACATCTGTTCAGTATTTTAACATAAAAGTGTTTGATTGTGAGGCATTAAAAGCCACAAAATGCAACGGGTCCATTAGACCCACAAACGCTGGCTGAATAACAACAATATGAACGTTGCACGGAAAATTTCTCTACGAGTTTCTGCATCCCACAGGGATTCTTCTTTTGTGTTTCTGCACCTGCGGTTCTCCCACACAAGGTTGCAACATTGCTTGTCTGCTCTCATTTTCTCGCACATTTGACCCTCTGATGTTCTGTGTACCGACACTCTGTCCTCCTCCTGTCTAGGCCTGCTGTGCGTGTGTGCGTGTGTGCGTGTGTGTGGTACACAGAACATCTATTTCCACACTTCTTTTAGCCCCGGGTCCAGACCCGGACATCTTATATGTAATAGAAACGTGTAGGGGGGGTGTATGGTGTGTGGTCATTAAATATGTATTCTGATATATGTTCTTCACAGAAAATGAGCCAAAGTCAGTAAGTCTCAGTTTGAAAAATGTATTAATTGTATCATTTTTCTTTTAATAGAAAATGAAAACGAGTCCCACAGACCCGCGGAACATGAGTCCTCCTGGAGACGGAGGAAAAAAATCCACTTCTTTTTTGACCTTGATGCAAAAGTACACTTCTTGGCATTCTCGTCACGACAAACATGCGTTCTGCTCGCGACCTCATACTTCCTGGTACCGAAAAGGTCCTTCGCTCGATTACAAACACAATCCATAATCCCAATTGAATCTATCACGTTGTTTTGATGTAGGTACTGTTGATGAGGTTATTCACCCCCCCCCCTCCGCCCCCCTCCTTTAAAATTATTTCTGCTCTGTTAGTTTTATAGATTAGATTGCGTTCGCAGCATCGGGCCCATGCCGCTCCAAATTGTTTGTGTTTCAAATGACCCGCGCGATCCCTGGAGATAGACGCTGCCAACCAGACTCCGCCTCCTCCTCGCCGTCCTCCGTGTAGTGAATAAGGGAGATATGTAACACTGCATCAATGCCAATGCATATTTCAACTGACACCCTCAAAAGAAGCAGGTATTATAAATAAATGTACAGTACAGGCCTTCTCATTCAACGTGTTTTCTTTATTTTCATGACTATTTACATTGTAGATTGTCACTGAAGGCATCAAAACTATGAATGAACACATGTGGAGTTATGTACTTTACACAAAAAGGTGAAATAACTGAAAACATGTTTTATATTCTAGTTTCTTCAAAATGGCCACCCTTTGTTCTGATTACTTTTTTGCACATGCTCGGCATTCTCTCCATGAGCTTCAAGAGGTAGTCACCTGAAATGGTTTTCACTTCACAGGTGTGCTTGCTTCTCTCGTCGTCATTTGGGATGTCCGTTGTGATTTCCCTTCCTTACACATCTGTGAAGGCACCATTAATGCTGAAAGGTACTTACAGGTTTTGGAGCAACATATGTTGCCATCCAAGCAACGTTACCATGGACGCCCCTGCTTATTTCAGCAAGACAATGCCGAGCCACGTGTTACATCAACGTGGCTTCATAGTAAAAGAGTGTGGGTACTAGACTGGCCTGCCTGTAGTCCAGACCTGTCTCCCATTGAAAAAGTGTGGCGCATTATGAAGCCTAAAATACCACAACGGAGACCCCCGGACTGTTGAACAACTTAAGCTGTACATCAAGCAAGAATGGGAAAGAATTCCACCTGAGAAGCTTAAAAAATGTGTCTCCTCAGTTCCCAAACGTTTACGGAGTGTTGTTAAAAGGAAAGGCCATGTAACACAGTGGTGAACATGCCCTTTCCCAACTACTTTGGCACGTGTTGCAGCCATGAAATTCAAAGTTAATTATTATTTGCACATCAAATATGTTGTCTTTGTAGTGCATTCAATTGAATATGGGTTGAAAAGGATTTGCAAATCATTGTATTCCGTTTATATTTACATCCAACACAATTTCCCAACTCATATGGAAACGGGGTTTGTATAAGAGGACAGCTGTAGTGCTGTATTCTGAGGATCATGTCATATTTAATTAGAACTTTTTTTTTTTTTTAAATGGTCCTCAGTAGTCACGTACAAATTTGTGTGAATTATGCAAAATGATTCAAATTTGGTCCCCATGAACCATATTAACTCTTTTTTTTCCCCAGGGTCCCCAGTAAGAATGATCAGCACATTACTTCATCAATCCAGAGATTTAAAGACGTGTATGAGCTAACTGGGCAGTGGCTATTTTACACCATTTTTTTTAATGCCTCCACAACCCGTAGAAAGGGTGGTCCCCACAAGTGGTGATCAAAAACTTGGTCCCCATTCCGAATGATAACCAGTGTGTGTGTGTGTGTGTGTGTGTGTGTGTGTGTGTGTGTGTGTGTGTGTGTGTGTGTGTGTGTGTGTGTGTGTGTGTGTGTGTGTGTGTGTGTGTGTGTGTGTGTGTGTGTGTGTGTGTGTGCAGGGCCGGCCCGTGGCATAGGCCGTATAGGCAAATGCTAAGGGCGCCGTCCATCAGGGGGCGCCACGCCAGTGCCACAAATGTTGGAGAAAAAAAAAAGAAAAAAAGTTGGTACTATTATTTCTAAATACAAAAAATAATCCCACGTTAATTAAAATGCAAAGTAAAGCCAATTTAATAGAAATATTATTTGTTACAACATTACGCCCCCCCATCCCCCTGCACGGTGCGCCCCCTCCCTTCCCGTATCATGACTCTTACCACATCAAAAAATCAACACAAGATGTCAAAACGGCCAAAACTGTCAGGTGCCCAGGGAAGAAAAAAGAGAGAAGAAGAGGAGGAGAAACGAGAAAAAGACAGAGGTAGCAGGTAGGTAACGTTAGCCTACATGAAATTATTTGTCTGTTACAGAATGTGATAGTAACCTGGCTTTTTAGCATTAAGCTAATGTTACATGATTCGGCAATTGCTAATCAATAAATAGCTAGTTCTGTTTTAACGTCGGGTTAATATTGTGGAGGGGGCTAAATTGTTATGGAAAATAATAATGTAACGTTAGGTAATTACAGTACTCCCACCTTACATTCCTCAGGGACATTTGTATTAGATCTTTTAAGCAGGTGTTTTTTGTTTACATTGTTATTGCCTTCTGGTTAGCTAATGTTTGCCCTGCAGGTAATAGTCACTTTTCCACCCCTTTATATATTAGGTATAGTTGTAAGCCTAGTTGTT
Organism: Entelurus aequoreus; assembly: GCF_033978785.1. Classification (NCBI taxonomy): domain Eukaryota; kingdom Metazoa; phylum Chordata; class Actinopteri; order Syngnathiformes; family Syngnathidae; genus Entelurus; species Entelurus aequoreus. The sequence goes on from NC_084751.1 coordinate 986,033, forward strand.
AA
>NC_084751.1:993534-1018534 GCF_033978785.1 Entelurus aequoreus
GATTCACACCCTATCTACTTATTTGAAAAGCCTCGCTGTTTTTAAAGTGTTCGCTTACCCCTAATTGCCGCCTTGTCCTCTCTGCGGTTGAGTACACAAACACACCCCTCCGGCCCGTTATATCAGGATCTTTTTTTTTTTTTATTTCCCCTCTTTAAAATCGCATGCACCAAATATTTAATCCCCTCTCATTTTCCACTGTACAAAAAAAAAAAACACCAGTTAAAGGTCGGTACATTAATTTTTAAACGCTCCGTCCAGCTCAGCGTTAAATTGGCCCATCGATATTTGGACTGAGCAGGAAAAAGACTCCCACTGAAAGGAGGACTGTGCGCAAAGAGAGGGAGGCAGTGGGTGAGTCCCCACTCAGTCCGTGCAGCGTGGCAAGAGAAGGGGGGGGCGGGGGTCACCCAGGAATCCCTCGAAACAGTTCTGGGAGGGTGGGGTAAAAAAAACACCTTAAGATTATTCTCCCTCTTTTGCCGAAATTGGATCATCTTTTCCATTCACATCCATTTCAAAGGGATGCGCAATCCGGAGGGAAAAGTGACGAGGATCGCGCCGGAATTATTTGACTAACTAATTGTTCATTATCACTTCACTGGAGCATCAACGGACTATAGTTGCTGCATTTTTTGGGTTTTAACGGACATCATATTTGGGAAATATGTGATTATTTCCCCCCCTGCCTTTTCTTCTTCCATATTTCTGCAGACGTTCCCCGCAAGGAGCCTGCGTGGTTGCTCCATGCAGCAAAGTGCCAGCTGAATCTTCTATCCCCTCCAGAAGGGAAACCACAAAAAAAACATGCAAAACGGACGCTAAAGTTGCAATTGACGTGGATTATTTTTATTTTATTTTTTTTGGAGGGGGGGTTGGAAGGATTTTGCTTGAAAGAGCCAGCTAGGAGGGGGGGAAAGTGCAGCGGAGGAGCATCCAGGCTATATGAGGATCGGCACACGCTGGTTGGTTCCCCCACGCAGAGATGCCTGTGCGCGCTGTGACCACCAGGTTCATGTACAAGGGACTATGCACCATCCCGGATGTCCTCACCTACCGGACCCCTGTCAGCCTGCCGGAGGATGAGGTGGAGGGTGAGTCCCTTCTATTCCTACACATGCTGGTTTGTGGTCAGGACCATGGACAGCTCCATTCTGTCCAGATGCAATTTGCTATGTTGGGCACAAAAACACTTTTCAAACTCAACGAAAGTTACTTCCTAGGGCAGACTTGGGTAAATTAAGGCCCCGGGGGGGGGGGCCGTTAAGATTTTCAATCATTGCCAAATATTTTTTTTTAGATCTTTAAGGTGGAAACTGTAGCTGCCATTATGATGTGACCATAAGTCTTGAACTATACAAAGTAGAGCTGTCCGACAATATCGGCCTGCCGATATTATCGGCCGATATATGCGTTAAAATGTAATATCGGAAATTATCGGTATCGTTTTTTTTATTATCGGTATCGTTTTTTGTTTTGTTTTTTGTTGTTTTTTTATTAAATCAATCAATCAATCAATCAATGTTTATTTATATAGCCCTAAATCACAAGGAAAAACTCACCCCAGTGGGACGTCGGTGAATGACTATGAGAAACCTTGGAGAGGACCGCATATGTGGGTAACCCCCCCCCCTCCCCTCTAGGGGAGACCGAAAGCAATGGATGTCGAGTGGGTCTGACATAACATTGTGAAATATATATATATATATATATATATATATATATATGTGTGTGTGTGTGTATATATGTGTATATAAATCAACATAAAAAACACAAGTTACACTTACAATTAGTGCACCAACCCAAAAAACCTCCCTCCCCCATTCACAGTCATTCACACAAAAGGGTTGTTTCTTTCTGTTATTAATATTCTGCTTCCTACATTATATATCAATATATATCAATACAGTCTGCAAGGGATACAGTCCGTAAGCACACATGATTGTGCGTGCTGCTGGTCCACTAATAGTACTAACCTTTAACCTTTATAAATGACATTTGTAAAGTTACAAAAGATTTAAAGTTAGTATTATTTGCGGATGATACAACAGCGTTTTGTTCAGGAGAGAACACACAGGAGATAATACAAATAATAACAGAAGAAATTAACAAATTAAAAAGATGGTTTGACAAAAACAGACTATCGTTGAATCTTAGTAAAACTAAAATAATGCTATTTGGTAATAGTAGAAGAGAAAGTCAAACACAAATACAAATAGACGGAATAGAAATTGAAAGAGTAAACGAAACCAAATTTCTAGGTATAATGATTGATGATAAATTGAACTGGAAATCTCACGTAAAAAATATACAACATAAAGTAGCAAGAAACACGTCAATAATGAATAAAGCAAAACATGTTCTAGACCAAAAATCCCTTCATATTCTCTACTGCTCACTAGTGTTACCATATCTGAGCTACTGTGTAGAAATATGGGGAAATAATTACAAAAGTACACTTCATTCATTAACGGTGTTACAAAAAAGATCAGTTAGAATAATACATAATGTTGGATATAGAGAACATACAAACCCTTTATTTATTGAATCAAAAATACTGAAATTCCACGACATAGTGAATTTGCAAACAGCTAAAATTATGCACAAAGCAAACTATAACCTGCTACCCAAGAATATACAACAATTCTTCTCAAAAAAAGAGGAGAAATATAATCTTAGAGAAAAACGTAATTTAAAACATTTGTTTGCACGTACAACACTTAAGACCTTCAGTATATCAGTATGTGGAATTAAATTATGGAATGGATTAAGCAAAGCAATCAAACAATGTACTAATATGATCCACTTCAAGAAACTCTTCAAACTTAAAGTGTTTACAAAGTACAAAGAAGAAGAACCATGACAAACATTCTCAATTTATTTCATCCATTCATTCATTCATTCTTAAAGTAATCTTACTTATCACATCATATGAAATATGACTTACTTCACCAATTATTATTATTAAATTCTTACTATTATTTATTTATTTATTTTTATTGTGATTACTTATGGAGTTTATTGTGAATAAATTAAGAACAGGAAGTGAACAAAAAGTTTTAGCAACTGTTATGTAAAGAAAAGTGGTAGGATTAAATAAGCTCTGCTTCTTCCTACTCCTTTTCGAACATGTTGAAAAGAGAATCTGGAAATTGTGATGTATCATGTTGTATGCTTGCATGTTTGAAATAAACTCAAACTCAAACTCAAACAGTTAATTTTACTAATTTTCATTCATTACTAGCTCTCAATCTACCGGTCGATCTACGTTCCCATCCTCACCTATGGTCATGAGCTTTGGGTTATGACCGAAAGGACAAGATCACGGGTACAAGCGGCCGAAATGAGTTTCCTCCGCCGGGTGGCGGGTCTCTCCCTTAGAGATAGGGTGAGAAGCTCTGTCATCCGGGAGGAGCTCAAAGTAAAGCCACTGCTCCTCCACATCGAGAGGAGCCAGATGAGGTGGTTCGGGCATCTGGTCAGGATGCCACCCGAACGCCTCCCTAGGGAGGTGTTTAGGGCACGTCGGACCGGTAAGAGGCCACGGGGAAGACCCAGGACACGTTGGGAAGACTATGTCTCCCGGTTGGCCTGGGAACGCCTCGGGATCCCCCGGGAGGAGCTGGACGAAGTGGCTGGGGAGAGGGAAGTCTGGGCTTCCCTGCTTAGGCTGCTGCCCCCGCGACCCGACCTCGGATAAGCGGAGGAAGATGGATGGATGGATGGATACTAGTTTCTATGTAACTGTTTTTATATTGTTGTACTTTCTTTTTTATTCAAGAAAATGTTTTTAATTTATTGATCTTATTTTACTAATTTTTAAAAAAAGTACCTTATCTTCACCATACCTGGTTGTCCAAATTAGGCATAATAATGTGTTAATTCCACGACTGCATATATCGGTTGATATCAGTATCGGTTGATATCGGTATCGGTAATTAAAGAGTTGGACAATATCGGAATATCGGATATCGGCAAAAAGCCATTATCGGACATCCCTAATACAAAGTATTGGAATATGCGCTTTTGCATGATATACTAGTTACTGTGGTAGTCTAATTAGTTACTATGGTCATCTAATTAGTTACTATGGTCATCTAAGTCACAGCAGCTCAGACCAGGCACCAAGCAGTGTGGGCGGGGAGCGTTTCCACAGAGTGTCAGCCTGAAATGCAGGTGTCAGGGACAGACGCGGAAGGAGGTTTTTACTAGGGATGTCCGATAATGGCTTTTTGCCGATATCCGATATGCCGATATTGTCCAACTCTTTAATTACCGATACCGATATCAACCGATACCGATATCAACCGATACATACAGTCGTGGAATTAACACATTATTATGCCTAATTTGGACAACCAGGTATGGTGAAGATAAGGTACTTTTTAAAAAAACGAATCAAATAAAATAAGATAAATAAATTAAAAACATTTTCTTAAATAAAAAAGAAAGTAAAACAATATAAAAACAGTTACATAGAAACTAGTAATTAATGAAAATGAGTAAAATTAACTGTTAAAGGTTAGTACTATTAGTGGACCAGCAGCACGCACAATCATGTGTGCTTACGGACTGTATCCCTTGCAGACTGTATTGATATATATTGACATATAATGTAGGAACCAGAATATTAATAACAGAAAGAAACAACCCTTTTGTGTGAATGAGTGTGAATGAGTGTAAATGGGGTGGGTTGGTGCACTAATTGTAAGTGTATCTTGTGTTTTTTATGTGGATTTAATTTTTTAAAAAAACAAAAAAACAAAAAAACCGATACTGATAATAAAAAAAAACGATACAGATAATTTCCGATATTACATTTTAACGCATTTATCATCTCTAGTTTTTACAACAAAGTTCTAAAGCAGGCGTGTCCAACCTTTTTCCACTGAGGGCCGGAGACTGAAAAATCAAAGCATGCGGGGGCCATTTTGATATTTTTCCTTTTTTTAAAAGCAATCTAATCTAAAAGCCTATCTGAACGCAAGTACAATTACTGCGGCGTGCCTCAAGGAAGCTGCTTAGGTCCTTTACTTTTTATTATTTTTACTAATGATCTCCCCCGTGTTACAACAAACACCAATATGGTTATGTATGCAGATGACACGACTCTATACAGTACTGCCTCTACCTTAAATGACCTACAAAATAACTTAAATCAGGACCTGGAGAGAGTGTCACTCTGGGTAAATGATAGTAAACTTGTTGTGAATATTGACACAACAAAAAGCATTCTTTTTGGATCCAGGCATATGCTGGTTGATGACCCACAGCTTCATATTTCAATGTCAGACATACCTATTGAGCAGGTCAAAAAAGCAAAACTGCTTGGTGTGCTATTAGACAGTCAACTGTCATGGTCCCATCATATTGATGGTATTTCAATGAAAATGGGAAGAGGTCTAGCCATGGTCAGGAAGTGCTCCACCTTCTTGACATCCTCAACAATGGCTCAAGTGATACAGTCCTTGGTTTTCTGTCATCTTCATTACTGTCCTATAACATGGTCCGCTACGACTAAGTCTGACCTGAACAAACTGCAATTTGTACAGAACAGAGCGGCTAGACTGCTACTTAAATGTTCTTTGCGCACTAATATTTCATATATGCATTCACGCCTGTCCTGGTTGTCTGTTGAACAAAAGATGCATTGTAGTCTCCGTATGTTCTTTAGAACTATCACTTTAGATCAATCACCAGATTACTTTTACAAACAGTTTTTAAAATCAACTAACACACATATTCATGGCACTAGGAATGCCAGCAATGGCTATTTGACACTTCCTGCTCCCAGGACCAATTTCCTCAAACATACAGTCATGTATAGATGTACATCATTCTGGAATGGGTTGCCATCTCACATTAATCTCTCACAAAGTCAATTGTCATTCAAGACAGCTTTGAAGATACACTTATTGCAGCTGCCCACATGACGTGAATTTTAATACTGGTTTTAACTAGCTTTTTATCTTATGTTGTATTTTTCCATTGTACAATGTCTGGTAATGCATGTATTCTTTGTATTTTAATTTTGTATGCTCCTATATCAGGGGTCACCAACGTGGTGCCCGCGGGCACCAGGTAGCCCGTAAGGACCAGATGAGTAGCCCGCTGGCCTGTTCTAAAAATAGCTCAAATAGCAGCACTTACCAGTGAGCTGCCTCTATTTTTTTTTATTTTTTTTATTTACTAGCAAGCTGGTCTCGCTTTGCTCGACATTTTTAATTCTAAGAGAGACAAAACTCAAATAGAATTTGAAAATCCAAGAAAATATTTTAAAGACTTGGTCTTCACTTGTTTAAATAAATGTATTATTTTTTTTACTTTGCTTCTTATAACTTTCAGAAAGACAATTTTAGAGAAAAAATACAACCTTAAAAATTATTTTAGGATCTTTAAACACATACATTTTTACCTTTTAAATTCCTTCCTCTTCTTTCCTGACAATTTAAATCAATGTTCAAGTAAATTTATTTTTTTATTGTAAAGAATAATAAATAAATTTTAATTTTATTCTTCATTTTAGCTTCTGTTTTTTCGACGAAGAATATCTGTGAAATATTTCTTTAACTTATTATGATTAAAATTCAAAAAAATTATTCTGGCAAATCTAGAAAATCTGTAGATTCAAATTTAAATCTTATTTCAAAGTCTTTTGAATTTCTTTTCAAATGTTTGTTCTGGAAAATCTAGAAGAAATAATGATTTGTCTTTGTTAGAAATATAGCTTGGTCCAATTTGTTATATATTCTAACAAAGTGCAGATTGTATTTTAACCTATTTAAAACATGTCATCAAAATTCTAAAATGAATCTTAATCAGGAAAAAATTACTAATGATGTTCCATAAATTATTTTTTTCATTTTTTCAAAAAGATTCGAATTAGCTAGTTTTTCTCTTCTTTTTTTCGGTTGAATTTTGAATTTTAAAGAGTCGAAATTGAAGATAAACTATGTTTCAAAATTTAATTGTCATTTTTTTCGTGTTTTCTCCTCTTTTAAACCGTTCAATTAAGTGTAAATATCTTTAATTATTAATAATAACATAGAGTTAAAGGTAAATTGAGCAAATTGGCTATTTCTGGCAATTTATTTAAGTGTGTATCAAACTGGTAGCCCTTCGCATTAATCAGTACCCAAGAAGTAGCTCTTGGTTTCAAAAAGGTTGGTGACCCCTGTCCTATATGGACCCCAGGAAGACTAGCAGTCGCCTTGGCGTCAGCTAATGGGGATCCATTCAATAAACAATAAACAATACAATAGTTGTTGTTTTTTTTACCTTTATGGGTTTTCTCAAGTTTGGTCCCCGGTCCCTGGAAGGGTCTCAGTAATAAAAATGTTAGAAAAAAGTCATCAATTATTATTTTTTTTCATTTAACGCTTGAATCTCGAGATTGTAGTAGAATTTCTGACCTTTGAACTATATTTCATGTCTGTCAAGAATGTACGCTCGTTTCTTTTCTCTTCTATTCTGTGCCATTGAATGGACCGGGTGTGGGAGAAAAGTGAATATTAAGTCGTGCCAACCCGTCTACAGAATGTTTTGATTGTCTAAGTATGATTAAGGGATTCAAGGATGTTGCAAAACAAACATGTCGAAGGCCACAAAATCATGACGCACAAGGAAAAACAGACTGACGCAACGAAGAAACAGATAAAAATGCCCAGGAGACCAGGACTCGAGAGAGATTGCTTTTTGTGAGTCCTCCGGAGGACGGCCCGTTTGTTTGCAGGGACAAAACAATCCAACTTATGCACTTTTGACTATGAGAAAATAAACCTGTTGTACTAAATTCACTTTTGTTGCTGTTTAAGCTCTGGACAATCCACTACAAGATCAACTTCAGGTCTGTCTGTCGTTATATTTTTAAATTTTGTTTTTATGTTTATGCCCTTTATGTCTAGAAAAATAATAAGTGTTGAAAATAAGCCAAATGTATATTTATATATATATTTTTTACTTTTAACGCTTAAGTCTGTAGATTTTATATAATTTTTTCATATTTTTTTGTTTGTTTGATGCCCTTTTTGCGAAAGAAAACGTTGTTTTGCACAAAATATGCAATATTTTCCCCAAAAAATATTTCAAAGTGGAATGGTCCCAGGTCCATAACAGTCCGCATGGCAGCTTTGTGTTATTAGTGTCAACATTGCAACTTTTTCTTGTTACATGTCACTGTTTACTCTTTTATTACACTTTTTTATGTTTAAAATGTTTATTACAGTATTTTTTAGAATGGGCCGGGGGCCGTTAACAAATTAGCTGGGGGCCACAAATGGCCCTCGGGCCGCACTTTGGACACGCCTGTTCTAAAGCTTAGTGATATATCACATATATCAGATTGTAGGTGGGATTTTTTTTTTTTTTTTACCAGATTTCGCTGTGTTTGTTGCATTTTTGTTGCGTTTCGCTCGATTGTAAAATATGTGAATGGAGAGGGGGTGTGACAATAACATACGTTGTCAATATTCAGTGTTTTATCGGTCATAGTTAATATTGTAAGTCCCGCATTCTTTATTTTCATGTACATTCTGGGTGTCTCATTCAGTAAAAAAAAAAAAATTAAATTCCAGTCTGTCAAAACGTTTTTAGTGTTGAATCAGACATTATTGTGAGGTTTTGTATTAGTGTTCCTAAAAGTAGGACCCAAGCACACATACTGTACAGCAGATTTTCACAGCTTCCATATATATATATATATATATATATATATATATATATATATATATATATATATATATATATATATATATATATGTGTGTGGGAAAAATCAGAAGACTATTTCATCTCTCCAGGCCTGTTTCATGAGGGGTTTCCCTCAATCATCAGGAGATTTTAATAGAAGCATTCACATACCATGGTTTATATAGGGCACAGAACAGGTAGGTACAGGCAGGCGTAGGGGCGTGGTGATTGGCTCATGTGTTACCTAGGAGGTGATACACTTTCGCTGTGCTTGTTGAGGGATGATAGGTCTGGACGGTATATAATAAACAGTTTCTCTTTTAAGCATATATACCGTCCAGACCTATCATCCCTCAACAAGCACGGCGAAAGTGTATCAGCATGCCGTCACAGAAGGAAACACCTCCTAGGTAACACATGAGCCAATCACCACGCCCCTACGCCTGCCTGTACCTACCCGTTCTGTGCCCTATACAAACCATGGTATGTGAATGCTTCTATTAAAATTTTCCTGATGATTGAGGGAAACCCCTCATGAAACAGGCCTGTAGAGATGAAATAGTCTTGTGATTTTTCCCACACATACATATTACGCTCTACCACGGTATCGAGCACTATTTTTTTGGATAATCTAATTAAGACATATATATATATATATATATATATATATATATATATATATATATATATATATATATATATATATATATATATATATATATATATCCATCCATCCATCCATCCATTTTCTACCGCTTATTCCCTTCGGGGTCACGGGGGGCGCTGGAGCCTATCTCAGCTACAATCGGGCGGAAGGCGGGGTACACCCTGGACAAGTCGCCACCTCATCGCAGATATATATATATATATATATATATATATATATATATATATATCTTAATTAGATTATCCAAAAAATAGTGTTCAATACCGTGGTAGAGCGTAATATGTATGTGTGGGAAAAAATCACAAGACTATTTCATCTCTACAGGCCTGTTTCATGAGGGGTTTTCCTCAATCCTCAGGAGATTTTAAAGTAAAATCTCCTGAGGATTGAGGAAAACCCCTCATGAAACAGGCCTGTAGAGATGAAATAGTCTTGTGATTTTTTCCCACACATACATATATATATATATATATATATATATATATATATATATATATATATATATATATATATATATATATATATATATATATATATATATATATATATATATATATATTACTGTGGGCTCCCATTTTTATGACTTGATGGGGTCCCTGGGACCCCATTTTGAAAATTCCGAGCGCCAACACTGATGGAGTATTGGTGCTTGCAAAACAGCAGCAGGCGGCTGTGGCCTGCGGGCCGCTTCTAATACTAATCAAATATCATCCCGAGGGGCCATAGATCATTCATTCGAGGGCCGTATCTGGCCCGCGGGCCTTGACTTTGACACATAATGTAGGTCTTGTGGGGTTTACTGTGGCATTTGCTACCATAACTAATGGCGGGGATGCTTGTAGGTCAAATTTGTGTTTGCATGTAGACGTTTCTGACAGGAATGCAAAGAAAAAGAGAGGAGACTAGTGGCGATAACGAGTACAACAAGACCAGAACCACAATAAAGCATACTGAGCCCCTGGTACAGTGTTTTGTACCCATAAATAAATCCAATATTACCATCCTCTCAATAGTAATCCAACTTGGAAGGGAGAAATTGCCTTTCAAAGGCGGCCATGACAGAAAGACCATTCTATAATGTGCCATCTTATAAACAATGGACATGACTAAAACTGCACGGCAGTAGACAACCACCATGTATTACAACCAGCATCTTCCGGTAGAAGTGCGGGGCCTCGTTGCTTCTTAGTGTGATGCTGTGCACTTGTACTCCACTGCAATGACAATAATAAGCACATTGTTATGTAACGTCGACGCCACTTATTGGCCGATGCAGGCGTACCTAATGAGGTGTCCACTGACAACGTGTACGCTCTTCACATTTATACCACACATTATTAGCATCATTGTTAGTTTTCCTTGACTTGTCATTGATGTGAATCACTTTGCATGAAAGTGCAATGCCCGGCCGGTCGTTAGATGGCAGTAGTGTTGCATTTGCCAGGAAGTAGTCTTTGCCATTAGGTTGAATGTTCCAGTCTCTACACTGTAGGGTTGTACAGTATACACTGCAAAAACTCATATCTAAGTAAGATTAAATATCTCAAATAAGGGTAATATTTGCTTATTTTCTGTCTGATAAGATAATTCTTCTCACTAAGCAGATTTTATGTTAGAGTGTTTTACTTGTTTTAAGGGTTTTGGGTCCTAAATGATCTCAGTAAGATATTACAGCTTGTTGCTGAGATTTGATGACCTATATTGAGTAAAACATGCTTGAAACTAGAATATCAAGTGTTGCAAAGCTGTGTCATCAACACTCACAAGTATACAACTACTTTTTTAAAGTACTAATTTCTTATTTGAAGCATGAAAAAAAAATCATGACTTTGACACAATTATGTCTCATAATTAAAACGGATGACAGCCAAATGGACTTTGCTGTTTTATTTTCAATGAAACAATAGAAAATACGTACTCATATAGTAGTACAGTTGGCACAGTACAGTAAACTGACAGTTAATATTTAAACATTTAACATTTCAAACAATTTCAAACAGAAATAGTTCATGCACATTCAGATGAATTCTTCAAAATTACAATTAAACATTTTTTGGCCGGGCTGTATATATGCGCACTAATTGACTGAAAGAGCACGCACTTGGCGCGATGATGTCATGTTATCGATGGAAAAACGCATTTTTAGACAATATGATTTGCCTGAGCGGCTAGGAGACCCCGAGAGTAACAAGCGCTTGCCTTGTTGCCTTTCCATTAAGAACAATAAATCAGTTTTTAGTATAAGTTTGCTGGTTTGAAGAAATGTAATGCCGGGTGCATATCATTATGTCAAGATAATGGCACTAGCATTTACTTCATTTAAGAATTTTTTTTTTTCTACCAAGAAAAGTGCACTTGTTATTAGTGAGAATATACTTATTTTAATGTATTTTTGGGTTCATTGAAGTTAGCTAATTTTACTTGTTTTGGAAAGTCTTGACAAGCCAAATGTTCTTGTTCTATTGGCAGATAATTTTGCTTAGTTCAAATAAAATACCCCTCATTTTTGTATTTTTTTTTCTTGTTTTTGAACACTGACTTTTTGCAGTGTACCGGTACTAGTATAGTATCGCGGTACTAATGAATCAAAGACGGTACTATACTCTGTTTGAAAAGTACCAGTTCCCTATTTTTTTTTTTTTTTTTAACAGGCATGACAGCGCGTGTTCATGTCATGACATTGCTGCTTTTACGAGAACTTGTTGAATTAGGTCCTGACGTTTGAGCAACTCAAAAAGGAACGTTGAAACAACATTTAATCAATGTTGGGTCCTGACACGGATTCGACCATTGAAATGTGCTCATTTCCCAACCAACAATGTGGATCTAACGTTGGACTTCAACGTTGTCTCAATTTATAAATACGCTGTTCCAAAGTCAATGTTAAAGAACATATACGTAGAATCAATGTCTTGTGCCTGCTGGGTAACCGCTTCTTCGATTTGACGTTAAATTGTATTATAACCAGTGTTGGGTCAGTTAATGAAAACCAGAACTAGTTACAGTTACTAGTTACTTTATCGGGCCAGAACAAATTGACAAAACTATTTTAAATAGCTGCAACATAACAGTAACAAACAGCATAATAACAACGTAGCTGTAAACCTGGCTTCGCCCAAGGAAGGCACATATTACATACACAAAGCCTAACCAGGCATTTTTTTCTCTCAAGGAATTGTGAAATAAAATCATGTCTTCAGGAGATCAACACTGTACTGAAGCCCAGAACACTCTACACATTTCCCCAGTTTTAGTTTAGAGATAAGGCAAGATTGGCCTGGCCCACTAGCATCCCTCTTTATGTTTGTGAACTTTATAGTCTATACATTTAGAGTGATGTGATAATCAAACACTCTAGAAGTCTAGAATGAAAGAGTATATAAGAGAATTGACAGAGTGTGTACCTTCAGTGCTTAATGATGAGCAGAGGCAGAGTTTGGAGAGTTTTCTTTAGCTCGCTTTCCATTTTTATGTACTCACTGTCCAGGTACGTGGAAAATGTTTTCTGTGCCATTTGCTGTTTGACGGCGGTATCATGCTAATTAGCTGCCTGAAAGCGGGTGACTCCACTGTAGAAATAGCCTGCATGTCTTCTATGGCTCTATCAATGCTGTCCTGGCTAGCAGTGCCTCCGTTAAAATCCTTAGGTGGAGGTGAAGTGGCATCGGAGTCTGTGTCTCTCTTTACTAGCTTCGTTGAAGCGTGTTGCTTTTGTAGCTGTTTCAGCAGATTTGAATTGCTGTTTTGGGCAGTAGATAGGATCTTTGATCCAAGGCACAACTTACATTTAACTAAAATGTTATTTTCTTTGTGCTCGACAAAAGAAAAGTAGTGAGAATATCTCCATGTTAAGAAACTCAACTCGTCTTGTTGTTAGTGCACATGTTGCCAGCTAGCGATTAGTGTGCAAGTTGCCAGCTAGCGATTAGTGCTCTCGTTGCCAACAAGCAATTTGCGGACTAGTTGCTAGCTAGCGATTAGCGCTGTAGTTTTCAGCTAGTGATTAGCGCTCTGCAAGTCAGCTAGTGATTAGTGCACAAGTTGCCAGCTATGAATTTGAGAACTAGGGATTAGCGCTCCAGTTGCGGTCATACCAAGGGATTTCTGTCACTACCTATAAAAGTAGTGAATTGGGTACCTCGCAGCCTGAGCACATGACGTTCCACAGTATGCACATACTTTATAGCACGGGTGCAGCGGTGAGGTGGTGCATGATAATACAAAAGCTGCCAGTGACATTTAGCTGCTTCTTAATGTTACGCACCTTCACCCAAGATGGAATGCATCATGAGTGAGAGCCCAGGTAGAAGAAGAACATGATATAAGCTGCAAGGGTAGGGAGCTGCTGTGTGTTGATGGATAATAGTCAGGTTTTTCTAGAACACAGGTGTCAAACTCACTCGCGGCATCATTTTATTTGGCCCGCAAACACCTGGAAATGATATGTGGCAATAAAATACTTCATATTTTCTCACTAAATGTAATTGATTTTTTTCATTTTGACAGAAAAAATATACGTACTGCTTGAAATTGCATACCTTTTCCACTTTAATAGTATCCAATATTGCAACAAATATTACAGTGTATTATCATACTTTCCAAACATGTTTTTGTCTAAATAAAAATACTAAACTCTACAGCAAACTACCCATCAAATTCATAAAAATGACAATCAATTTTACGTTGTTCTTTACAGCATATTACTGTGAATAGAAAAAAAACTACTACTGTTTTTTTGCGCTAAAATCCTGCCAGTTTTTGACTGTAAAATCTACCGTTGTTGTTTTTAACGGTGTATTACTGTAAATAAAAAGACGGTACATTTGTTTTTACGGTAGAAATGCCCTGATGTGGGATCTGAGCCGAGGATGTCGTTGTGGCTTGTGCAGCCCTTTGAGACACTCGTGATTTAGGGCTATATAAGTAAACATTGATTGATTGATTGATTGATTGATGGAAAAAATGCCAGCTAAGTTGCCAGAATAAAAAAAATATTTGTACTGTTTTTCCATGAACAATATCATGTTGTAAAAACCATTGTCCATTTAACACAAAAATTCTGGCAACTAAGCTGCCAGCTTTTTCCGTAAAAAAACCCCAAAAAAACTGTGGAACTGTTTTTCCATTTACCGTAAAATGTTGTAAAAAAAACAACAACAAAAAAACCCTATATTTTACAGTAAAATTGTGTAAAATGTAAAGTTTTTACTCTAAAATCGACAGTGTACTTAAAACAATTTATATAATTAATAATGAAACCTAGAGGCAAATTCATACATTATGCATTGTTACAAGCGGCCCTCTGATGGCAGCCATAACCAGTTTGAAAACCAGTTTGACATCCCTGTTCTACTGTATATGAATAATACGTTTTGTTGCTGGTTTTGTCAGGTTCAAACACCGATGACGTCTATTAAACAAGACAAGAAGCAAAGAATTAAACAGAGACAGAATTACATTTGGCTCAAATTGAGGAGAGACGCCTGGACACTGTACCCTTGCACAGTGTCTCAACACGCTCTGGCGAAAGATTGTACGCCACCTCTTTTATTTGGACTTTCCCTGATTACATGGCAACAGCTGTTTCTAAGGGAGGGGGGTCATAAACAGCCATCGCCTTTGGTTACAGAACAGTTCAAAGAAAAGGTCGTAAACAGTTCACAGAAAAGGTCGTAAAAGAGTTCAAAGAAGAGGTCCCTGTAGGTTCTCGGGTCAAGACAATATCTTTCTGTTGATTACAATACATGAAAGAAACAACACCTTCATGTTGCTTCCCATCCTACACAGTGGAGTTTTACAAGCCTTCTGCTTGGTAGGATCAAAGACAGCTTTTGTCTTCTCGCCGGGAACTCAATGAAACACAAAGTTTTGTGATAACTTAGATACAATTATTCTGACAGGTTTCATGCCGGTTTAGAAGATCTATGCTAGATAAAAGCCAAGATGGACGGCTGATTCATCTCCAGACTCCAATTACACCTTCTCCTCCACACTTTTCCTGTTGTTGATGCATGGTGTTCCATCATTAATTAGCAAAAAAGGAATCGATACACGACAAAGTTGCCACCGGTGAGATTTGTTAGAGCCTCCGCCTTCCCTCTTGCTTATTAAGAGTGAAGACCCAAGGTGCCATTTTGGAAAATAGTGTAGATCAGGGCTCACCAACCTTTTTGAAACCAAGAGCTACTTCTTGGGTACTGATTAATGCGAAGGGCTACCAGTTTGAAACACACTTAAATAAATTGCTAGAAATAGCCAATTTGCTCAATTTACCTTTAACTCTATGTTATTATTAATAATTAATGATATTTACACTTAATTGAACGGTTTAAAAGAGGAGAAAACACGCAAAAAATGACAATTAAATTTTGAAACATAGTTTATCTTCAATTTCGACTCTTTGAAATTCAAAATTCAACCGAAAAAAAGAAGAGAAAAACTAGCTAATTTGAATCTTTTTGAAAAAATTAAAAAAATAATTTATGGAACATCATTAGTAATTTTTCCTGATTAAGATTAATTTTAGAATTTTGATGACATGTTTTAAATAGGTTAAAATCCAATCTGCACTTTGTTAGAATATATAACAAATTGGACCAAGCTATATTTCTAACAAAGACAAATCATTATTTCTTCTAGATTTTCCAGAACAAAAATTTTAAAAGAAATTCAAAAGACTTTGACATAAGATTTAAATTTGATTCTACAGATTTTCTAGATTTGCCAGAATAATTTTTTTGTATTTTAATCATAATAAGTTTGAAGAAATATTTCACAAATATTCTTCGTCGAAAAAACAGAAGCTAAATTGAAGAATTAAATTAAAATGTATTTATTATTCTTTACAATAAATAAAAAAAATTACTTGAACATTGATTTAAATTGTCAGGAAAGAAGAGGAAGGAACTTAAAAGGTAAAAAGGTATATGTGTTTAAAAATCCTAAAATCATTTTTAAGGTTGTATTTTTTCTCTAAAATTGTCTTTCTGAAAGTTATAAGAAGCAAAGTAAAAAAAATTATGAATTTATTTAAACAAGTGAAGACCAAGTCTTTAAAATATTTTCTTGGATTTTCAAATTCTATTCGAGTTTTGTCTCTCTTAGAATTAAAAATGTAGAGCAAAGCGAGACCAGCTTGCTAGTAAATAAATACAATTTAAAAAATAGAGGCAGCTCACTGGTAAGTGCTGCTATTTGAGCTATTTTTAGAACAGGCCAGCGGGCTACTCATCTGGTCCTTACGCACCAACGCGGTGCCCGCGGGCACCGCGTTGGTGACCCCTGGTGTAGATGATGCCAGCAGACAAATTTGTTACCAATGAGTCTTTTAATGTGAAGGCCTATCCATTACTTCCTGTGTTGGAGGAGTGGCCCGCCATCGCTTGACACTGGGTTGTGTGTCCATGATATTTGTGTGTTGTTGGATAAGGTTTAGTCACCACCAGTTGAGGCAATAATGTCTGAGGTCAAAAGTCAAGGATGTTTATTATTGTGCTTGCAGGCCTGCACTGCATCACCATGAGTTTAACTGCTTATTGCCAGCATAATAATAAACACTTAAATCACAAAGACTAAAACAAACGAGGGAGCGTCGTTACCTTCCGTAAAAACATTAATAAAATGTACCGGACTTCTGTCTCTGAGCCTCCGCAAACACTTTCATCACTGCTAAAAGTCCTCTTTTAATTACTCCCCCTAATCATGTTTATTATTACTGCACACACACACACACACACACACACACACACACACACACACACACACACACACACACACACACACACACACACACACACACACATTCTTGTATTTGTTGCCTTCTTGAGACCTGATATAAATGTCTCCCTTTTTTTATAACCACCCTTTCTAGATGTATAAAGATTGATATTTACAATATTAATAATATATACATACTATGCAAATATACATTTGGAATTTTTTGTTTGTAATTGTTTTTTAATCTTCATTATTTACTTCAAGTTATGACAGTATGTCTCTATATACATATTTATTTATTTATTTTTAATACATTTTGACCAAAGGGGGGTGCATTTCAAAGTCTTACACACACATATTACATATGTTGGCCAGAGGGGGAGCACTTCAAATTTTTACACACACTTGTTATTTCATATGGGGGAGCACTTTTAAAACCGACACACAGTCAATTTGAAAAATCCCTCCTTTTTGGAACCACCCTCATTTTGATAGATGTCACCACCAGGGGGTGCAAATGTGACATTCTCATTAAAGATGCAATGGTTTTGGGACCATGATTTATGTCATCACTTGTTCACACCTCCTCATATGGAAGCTACTTTTCCTTGTTGACGTCTCAAGAAGGGTTGGAATACACACACACACACACACACGCATTCTTGTATTTGTTGCCTTCTTGAGACCTCCGAAAAAATGCCTCCCTCTTTAGGACCACCCTTTCTAGATATATAAAGATTTGTATTTACAAAATTAATAATATATATACATACTATGCAAATATAAAAATGGTTTTTTTGAATTTTTGTTTGTAATTGTTTTTTAATCTTCATTATTTACTTCAAGTTATGACAGTATGTCTCTATATACATATTTATTTATTTATTTTTAATAAATTTTGGCCAAAGGGGGGGTGCATTTCAAAGTCTTACACACTCTTGTTATTACATATGTTGGCCAGAGGGGGAGCACTTCAAATGTTTACACACACTTGTTATTTCATATGGGGGAGCACTTTTAAAACCAACACACAGTCAATTTGAAAAATCCCTCCTTTTTGGGACCACCCTCATTTTGATAGATGTCACCACCAGGGGGTGCAAATGTGACATTCTCATTAAAGATGCAATGGTTTTGGGACCATGATTTATGTCATCACTTGTTCACACCTCCTCATATGGAAGCTACTTTTCCTTGTTGACGTCTCAAGAAGGGTTGGAATACACACACACACACACACACACACACACACACGCATTCTTGTATTTGTTGCCTTCTTGAGACCTCCGAAAAAATGCCTCCCTCTTTAGGACCACCCTTTCTAGATATATAAAGATTTGTATTTACAAAATTAATAATATATATACATACTATGCAAATATAAAAATGTTTTTTTTGAATTTTTGTTTGTAATTGTTTTTTAATCTTCATTATTTACTTCAAGTTATGACAGTATGTCTCTATATACATATTTTTTTTATTTTTTTTAATTAATTTTGGCCAAACGGGTGCATTTCAAAGTCTTACACACACTTGTTATTACATATGTTGGCCAGAGGGGGAGCACTTCAAATTTTTGCACACACTTGTTATTTCATATGTTGACTGGAGGGGGCGCACTTTTAAATTCGGCACACAGTCAATTTGAAAAACCCCTCCTTTTTGGGACCACCCTCATTTTGATATATTTCACCACCAGGGGGTGCAAATGAGACATTCTCTATTAGATGCAATGGTTTTCCGTATTGGGACCATGATTTATGTCATCACTTGTTCACACCTCCTCATATGGAAGCTACTTTTCTTTGTTGACGTCACAAGAAGGGTAGGAATACAAGAACACACACACACACACACACACACACACACACACACACACACACACACACACACACACACACACACACAGTGTCTATGAGTAGTTTAATGAGAAGTCTCCTATATACTGTAGGCCTACAAAAATAAGACATTTTACAGCATGCAGTGTTAAATGGAAGACTGTAGTAAAGTTAAGGAAGTGTTATGTTTATTGCCGGGCTATTTTCCAACAACAACTCCTCCCCATTTATTGGACACAATGCAAGAAAAATATATTATAAGATCATTTGTTGTTAAAATGAATTCTCTTGCTATTTAGGGCCGAAAAAAAGGCAACCAAACTCCTTGTAAAGAACACGTGCATCATGTGGAGTCAGGGGTCAGCAACCCGCGGCTCTTTAGCGCCGCCCTTGTGGCTCCCTGGACCTCTTTCAGAGATGTGTGAAGATGGAAAAAGTTGAAGAAAATTTTATTTTTTTAAAATATATTTTCTGTAGGAGAACGAACACAACACAAACCTTCCCAAGTGTGAGAAATCAAGCACCGTTTTGTCCTACTAATTTCAGCGGTCCTTGAACTCATCGCAGTTTGTTTACATGCCAACTTTCTCCGACGCTGCCACAGAAAGACATGTTTTATGCCACTCCCTCGTTATCTCATTTTGTCCACCAAACCTTTTATGCTGTGCGTGAAGGCACAAATGTGAGCTTTCTTGATGTTATTGACTTATTGGAGTGTTAATCGTCGGCTGGCAACTAGTGCGCAAATCGGCAGCTGGCAACTAGCCGCTAATTGCCAGATGACAACTAGAGCGCTAATCGCTAGCTGGTAACTAGCCCACTAATCGCTAGCTGGCAAGTAGAGCGCTAATCACTAGCTGTAAAATACAGCGTTAATCGCTAGCTGGCAACAAGTTCTCACATTGCTAGCTGGCAACTAGAGCACTTATCGTAAACTAATCGTCAGCTTGGTGTGCTTACTTGTTACTTGTGCACTAATCACTAGCTAGGAAGTAGAGCGCTAATCACTATCTGACAACGAGAGCGCTAATGGCTACCTGGCAACTAGTCTGCAAATCGCTAGCTGAAAACTAAAGCACTAATCGTTAGCTGGCAACTAGAGCATTAATGGCAACTAGTTCTCAAATTGCTGGCTGAGCACTAATCGCTAGCTGGCAAGTATACCGCTAATCATTAGCTGGCAAATAGAGCATTAATTGCTAGCTGGCAACAAGTTCTCACATTGCTAGCTGGCAACTAGAGACTGGCAACCGGCTCACTAATCGTCAGCTTAGTGTGCTTACTTGTTACTTGTGTTACTTGTGCACTAATCACTAGCTGGCAAGTAGAGCGCTAATCACTATCTGACAACGAGAGCACTAATTGCTAGCTGGCAACAAGTTCTCACATTGCTAGCTGGCAACTAGAAACTGGCAACCGGCTCACTAATCATCAGCTTAGTGTGCTTACTTGTTACTTGTGCACTAATCACTAGCTGGCAAGTAGAGCGCTAATCACTATCTGACAACGGGAGCACTAATCGCTACCTTGCAACTAGTCGGCAAATTGCTGGCTGGCAACTAGAGGGTTAATCACTAGCTGAAAACTACAGCACTAATCGCTAGCTGGCAAATACAGCATTAATGGCAACAAGTTCTCAAATTGCTGGCTGAGCACTAATTGCTAGCTGGCAAGTAGAGCGCTAATCACTAGCTGGCAACAAGTGCTCACATTGCTAGCTGGCAACTAGAGACTGGCAACCGGCTCACTAAGTGGAGCGCTAATCACTATCTGACAACGAGAGCACTAATCCCTACCTTCCAACTAGTCGGCAAATCGCTAGCTGAAAACTAAAACACTAATCGTTAGCTGGCAACTAGAGAATTAATGGCAACTAGTTCTCAAATTGCTGGCTGAGCACTAATCGCTAGCTGGCAAATAGAGTGTTAATCGCTAGCTGGCAACAAGTGCTCACATTTCTAGCTTGCTACTAGAGACTGGCAACCGGCTCACTAATCGTCAGCTTAGTGTGCTTACTTGTTACTTGTGCACTAATCACTAGCTGGCAAGTAGAGCGCTAATCACTATCTGACAACGAGAGCACTAATCGCTAGCTGGCAACAAGTTCTCACATTGCTAACTGGCAACTAGAGACTGGCAACCGGCTCACTAATCGTCAGCTTAGTGTGCTTACTTGTTACTTGTGTTACTTGTGCACTAATCACTAGCTGGCAAGTAGAGCGCTAATCACTATCTGACAAGGAGAGCACTAATCGCTACCTTGCAACTAGTCGGCAAATTGCTGGCTAGCAACTAGAGGGCTAATCACTAGCTGAAAATTACAGCACTAATCGCTAGCTGGCAAATACAGTATTAATGGCAACAAGTTCTCAAATTGCTGGCTGAGCCCTAATCGCTAGCTGGCAAGTAGAGCGCTAATCACTAGCTGGCAACTAGAGACTGGCAACCGGCTCACTAAGTAGAGCGCTAATCACTATCTGACAACGAGAGCACTAATCCCTACCTTCCAACTAGTCGGCAAATCGCTAGCTGAAAACTAAAACACTAATCGTTAGCTGGCAACTAGAGAATTAATGGAAACTAGTTCTCAAATTGCTGGCTGAGCACTAATCGCTAGCTGGCAACAAGTGCTCACATTTCTAGCTGGCAACTAGAGACTGGCACCCGGCTCACTAATCGTCAGCTTAGTGTGCTTACTTGTTACATGTGCACTAATCACTAGCTGGAAAGTAGAATTCTAATCACTATCTGACAACGAGAGCGCTAATCGCTACCTTTCAACTAGTCGGCAAATTGCTAGCTGGCAACTAGAGTGCTAATCGCTAGCTGAAAACTAAAGCACTATTTGTTAGCTGGCAACTAGAGCATCAATGGCAACTAGTTGTCAATTTGCTGTCCGAGCACTAATCGCTAGCTGGCAAGTAGAGCGCTAATCCCTAGCTGGCAACTAGTGTGCTAATCGCTAGCTATTTTGAATGTGAACATGAATACAATGATACAGGTGTTATTTCAAACTGCAAGGTTCAGTATGTGTCCTCGCCAATGTCACATATAAACAATGTGTAGCAACAATGTATTTAAAACTAGGAGGTTCGGTGCCAGAACCTACTTCTCTACTGGGTCACGTACATCCTTGTCATAAACTCTGCAGAAATAAAAGCCCATCAGCCACAATGCGGATATTTGAGGCCTGGAAAGGCGAGGGTAAATCACGCAATGAATTCCGTGTTGCTGCTGCTTCCAAAATAACCACACATGCCATTAACGCTGCAACTCATTGCGCTAACGAGCCAACGGGACATCTCTTGAAAGCATCCATCAAACGCCTCGTTATTACCTGCCATAAATTGTCCCACGCGCAACATGACCGTCTCACCTTTTCACGGGCGCCATAAAAAGCACGCGTGACGCGTCGCCGACCGAAATGAATCCTTTTGACTGTCAGCTTTCGTTTTTTTTTTACCTGCAAACAAATTGTACATCCAGCTGGGTGACTCACAGGAGGTCTGCTTTGCCAATGCGGATGTCAGTGGGACACCTCGTAAATTGTCCCTTTATTTAGAGGCAGCTGAGGACATTCTGCCAGTTACACTCCGTACACTTCCACCCTGACAGATTTACACAGGAACATCCCCTCCCTCGCTGAGGGAATCTCACTAATGGTCGCTGATGGATCACAGCACACCATAGCAGGCCATGTACTCCATTCAGTCATGCTTCCTTTTTCATTCCCTTCACCCCCCCAACGTTGCACCCAGCGGACTAATCCGTTTGCCTGCGGTATTCAGCACTGGAATTGGGTCCCCAAACAAAGAATCCCGTAATTTAGTTGTTTTTAATTGAGCAAAGCTGTAAAATAGGGGCCAAAAGAAGTTGCGAGTGCCAGCACTAGCCTTCAGTAAAGGAACACGTGATGTTAAAAGTGGATTTTTTTTCCAGCTAAAAAAAAAAGGTTTCTATGTTTTGAATATTGTACTCTACCAGTACTGTATTTTTCGGACTAAAAGGCGCACTTAAAATCCTTTCATTTTCTCAAAAATCGACTGCGCCTTATAACCCGGTGCGCCTAATGTACGGAATCATTTTTGGTTGTGCTTGCCGACCTCAAAGCTATTTTTATTTGGTCCATTTTGGTACATGGTGTAATGATAAGTGTGACCAGTAGATGGCAGTCACACATAAGAGATACGTGTAGACTGCAACATGATGGCAGTCACACATAAGGGATACGTGTAGACTGCAATATGATGGCAGTCACACATAAGAGATAAAGTGTAGACTGCAATATGATGGCAGTCACACATAAGAGATACTTGTAGACTGCAACATGATGGCAGTCACACATAAGGGATACGTGTAGACTGCAATATGATGGCAGTCACACATAAGAGATAAAGTGTAGACTGCAATATGATGGCAGTCACACATAAGAGATACGTGTGGACTGCAATATGATGGCAGTCACACATAAGAGATATGTGTAGACTGCAATATGATGGCAGTCACACATAAGAGATACGCGTAGACTGCAACATGATGGCAGTCACACATAAGGGATACGTGTAGACTGCAATATGATGGCAGTCACACATAAGAGATAAAGTGTAGACTGCAATATGATGGCAGTCACACATAATATATATGTGTAGACTGCAATATGATGGCAGTCACACATAAGAGATAAAGTGTAGACTGCAATATGATGGCAGTCACACATAAGATATATGTGTAGACTGCAATATGATGGCAGTCACACATAAGACTGCAATATGATGGCAGTCACACATAAGAGATACTTGTAGACTGCAATATGATGGCAGTCACACATAAGAGATACTTGTAGACTGCAATATGATGGCAGTCACACATAAGAGATAAAGTGTAGACCGCAATATGATGGCAGTCACACATAAGATATATGTGTAGACTGCAATATGATGGCAGTCACACATAAGATATATGTGTAGACTGCAATATGATGGCAGTCACACATAAGAGATAAAGTGTAGACCGCAATATGATGGCAGTCACACATAAGATATATGTGTAGACTGCAATATGATGGCAGTCACACATAAGATATATGTGTAGACTGCAATATGATGGCAGTCACACATAAGAGATGAAGTGTAGACTGCAATATGATGGCAGTCACACATAAGATATATGTGTAGACTGCAATATGATGGCAGTCACACATAAGAGATACTTGTAGACTGCAATATGATGGCAGTCACACATAAGAGATACTTGTAGACTGCAATATGATGGCAGTCACACATAAGAGATACGTGTAGACTGCAACATGATGGCAGTCACACATAAGCGATACGTGTAGACTGCAATATGATGGCAGTCACACATAAGAGATAAAGTGTAGACTGCAATATGATGGCAGTCACACATAAGATATATGTGTAGACTGCAATAGGATGGCAGTCACACATAAGACTGCAATATGATGGCAGTCACACATAAGAGATACGTGTAGACTGCAATATGATGGCAGTCACACATAAGAGATACGTGTAGACTGCAACATGATGGCAGTCACACATAAGAGATATGTGTAGACTGCAACATGATGGCAGTCACACATAAGAGATACGTGTAGACTGCAACATGATGGCAGTCACACATAAGAGATACTTGTAGACTGCAACATGATGGCAGTCACACATAAGAGATAAAGTGTAGACTGCAACATGATGGCAGTCACACATAAGAGATACGTGTAGACTGCAACATGATGGCAGTCACACATAAGAGATAAAGTGTAGACTGCAATTTGATGGCAGTCACACATAAGAGATACGTGTAGACTGCAATACGATGGCAGTCACACACAAGAGATACGTGTAGACTGCAATATGATGGCAGTCACACATAAGAGATAAACAGATAGATAGATAGATAGATAGATAGATGGATAGATCTCTTATGTGTGACTGCCATCATATATACGTGTAGACTGCAATATGTCTCAAGTAAACAACACCAGCATTTTATAGGTTCCATTGAAAATATAGAACATTACACACGGCGCTCAAAAATCTATCAAAATGTTTTAGTACGACTTTGGTAAGCTATGAA
>NC_084751.1:1023534-1196034 GCF_033978785.1 Entelurus aequoreus
GGGGGGCAAAGACAGCTTTTGTCCTCTCGCAGGGCGAGCTGAACTCAATGTAACACAAAGTTGTGTGATAACTTAGATACAATAATTCTGACATTGTTTACCATGCTTGTGTTGACATTTTCCTTAACAGCCGAGGTTATTATAATCAGAGGAAGATTACATTTTGATTAAAACATTTTTTTAGCATCTTTCCACAGAACTTGGGGCCCCCTCCTAGACCTTATTAGGGACAAGCTTGACATCACCCCAAGCGATTCCAGTAACACAACTTAGACAGAACTGACCGCTGAAGACACCCCCCCCCCCCCCTCCCCTGGCCCTCATTCCTTGTGTTTATTTACTTTTACGTTATATTTTATTGTATAACTTATGTATTATTTATTTATTTATTCTACCTTATCTATTCTTTATTTACCTTAATATAGTTTATTAGATTGAATCTAAGTTTGCATATATTCATGTGTGTCTATATTTGTTGTGGGCACTAGGTGACAATTACCTTGGGAATTAAGTGGGTGGGTATTGACGGATGCAGATATCTACATATATCCACATTTATCCATAATTAAGAGTTACTTCTTTCTATATTTCTATAGTCGTATTTTAAATAGCTAATGTTCCATCTTGTACTCTTTTCATTGTTTTGATCGTCTCATGACAAAGTGCTTGCACTGTGGACGGCCTTGAAGTAGGAGGCAGAGAAGAGGACTCCTCCCTGCTTCCCTTCTCGGGCCGACTTGAGATAACGGACACAATGGGCATCTGTGCGGGCGTGAGGGCGGGGGGAGAGAATGAAGAACAGAATGTTTTCGTGATGTGTAGCAGACCGATCTGGACCGGGCTAGGGAACGCTTGTGTACTGGGTTGGTCTCAGGTTTGTCCTCTAAGCTTTGAGAATAAACTACAAAATACCAACTACTGCCTGGAGATTGAATATAAACATCAGCTTATTGCCATAAAAAGAATCTGGGAGAGACTAGCAATTTGAATTCCCCATTGGAGGAACGCTGGTCGACGCAACAGTATTGTAAGGGGTGGGGTTTATTATGTTACATATTGAAAAATGTGCAGCTACCTCAACTTGCTGTTGCCATGATCCATCATACTGTATTGTCTGCAAAATTCAATAAAAATATTTGGGGGGAAAAAATAAAAATTTACATTTATTTTTCTCCCAGTCCTTAATTTTGATAGGTCATAAAAAATATCAAAAATGATTGATATTAACTGATGTAAAACACTTATATATCAGTTGTCAGCTAATTTTCCTGATCATTTCCTACTGCTCTGCATTCATTCTTCTGTCCAGTGGCTAGAACAGTTTGCTGTATAGTCCAGTTTGTGAATAGGTCAGCTCGTTAAAAAGACCATCAAACTGTCTTTCCCCGTTTCGTTTTATGACATCATGCATTTTTAACACATCCGGCTGCAAAAAGTCACGTTTTAGAATTCCCTTTCCGGGGGAAAACTTGACATCATGCATTTTTAACACATCCGGCTGCAAAAAGTCACGTTTTAGAATTCCCTTTCCGGGGGAAAACTAGTTGTCTGGCATTGACGCCGTCGGAAGCGTGGCATTAATCTTCCATCGCCACGTGGCATGAAGAGGGTCTATTTGATGTCACACGGAAGGTCACATCTCACCATTTGGTTCTCTTATTTAAAAGTTAAAACAACCCCTCTCCCTAAACAAAAAATAATAATAAACAAATCAATAAAATCTCCCATTGAGGTTAATAGAAGACATCATTTAAAACAAACACTCATAATCAATATCATCAATCTGTTGGTCCAACTTGTCTTGGAACCCACTGTAAATATTTGTGTTCTGTAATGAATGAAAAATGGCTCCATTGCTCCCAATCGCCCAGAAGACGGCTTATAATATGACTTTACATATTTAATTATGTGAGCAAAGCCTCTAGCGCAAACTCCACAAATCTAATTTCATCTCTGGCTTCAAAGTAAAGTATTTTTAGGAACTTTTTTTTTAGGGCCCCACAGACCGTGTTATGTCTGTATGTATGTATGTATGTGTGCCTTTGCAAAGATAGGGCTAAATGACCTCTGCCAGGAGGTTATGCAGGCACGAGACATTGATACTATGTTGATTATACGTACATGTCCTTTAAAGCTGACTTTGCAACAACACTGCGAAATAGTTGTATTTGTACAAAACCCAAAACCAGTGATGTTGGCACGTTGTGTAATAGGTAAATAAAAACAGAATACAATGATTTGCAAATCCTTTTCAACTTACCCTATTTTCCGCACTATAAGGCGCACCGGATTATAAGGCGCACCTTCAATGAATGGCATATTTGAAAACTTTGTTCATATATAAGGCGCACCGCATTATAAGGCGCATAGAATAGACGCTACAGTAGAGGCTGTGGTTACGTTATGCATCCATTAGATCAGTGGTCCCCAACCACCGTGCCGCGACCCGGTACCGGTCCGTGGATCGATTGGTACCGGGCCGCACAAGAAATAAAAAATAAATAAAATAAAATAAATAACAACTTTTTTTAATTTTTTTTTTATTAAATCAACATAAAAAACACAAGATACACTTACAATTAGTGCACCAACCCAAAAAAACTCCCTCCCCCATTTATACTCATTCACACAAAAGGGTTGTTTCTTTCTGTTATTAATATTCTGCTTCCTACATTATATATCAATATATATCAATACAGTCTGTAGGGATACAGTCCGTAAGCACGCATGATTGTATTTTTTTATGACAAAAATATATATATATATAAATAAAATATCACATGGTGGAGGGGAACTTTTCCCTGATTCAATAAACACGTTAAAAACAGTGATACTGTTACGGTAAATCAAACGTTAATGCAATCACAATATAGTAACACTCCAAATAGTGCAGAGCAATAACAATATATTAATACCTCAACAACACAACACACAAAATAAACATGTAAAGCTCACTTTATGAAGTTATTCCTCATCCACGAATCCCTCGAATTCTTCTTCTTCAGTGTCCGAATCAAACGGTTGGGCGAATACGGCATCCAACATGCCCGACTCCGTCTCGTCGAAGTCGTCATTAATCGAGTCAGTGTCGCTGCTGCTCTATTCCCGTGTTCTACTGCGTGACTGATCGTCTTAAGTTTAAACTCTGCGTCGTAAGCGTGTCTCTTAATAGGAGCCATTTTGGAGTCTTTACATAAACAAACAAATGGAAATGAAACGGCACGCCTCGCGCAGTCATATGTCCCAGCATGCACCACGCGCTTCTTCTTCTTCTACGGGAGAAAATGAAGTCAGCGGCTGCTTACCGTAGTTGCGATTGATTGATTGAAACTTTTACCTGTTGGAGGCTCAATATTGGTCCATATATAAGGCGCACCGGATTATAAGGCGCACTGTCAGCTTTTAACAAAATTGGAGGTTTTTGGGTGCGCCTTAAAGTGTGGAAAATACGGTATATTCAATTGAATAGACTGCAAAGACAAGATATTTAATGTTCCAACTGGAAAATGTTGTTATTTTTTGCAAATATTAGCTCATTTGGAATTTGATGCTTGCACATGTTTCAAAAAAGCTGGCACAAGTGGCAAAAACGAGTGAGAAAGTTGAGGAATGCTCATCAAACACTTATTGGGAACATCCCACAAGTGAGCAGGCTAATTGGGAACAGGTGGGTGCCATGATTGGGTATAAAAGCAGCTTCCATGAAATGCTCAGTCATTCACAAACAAGGATGGGGCGAGGGTCACCACTTTGTCAACAAATGCATGAGCAAATTGTCCAACAGTTTAAGAACGACATTTCTCAACCAGCTATTGCAAGGAATTTAGGGATTTCACCACCTACGGTCTGCAATATCATCAAAAGGTTCCGAGAATCTGGAGAAATCACTGCACGTAAGTCATGATATTACGGACCTTCTATCCCTCAGGCGGTACTGCATCAAAAAGCGACATCAGTGTGTAAAGGATATCACCACAGTTTGAAAATGTACTTTGTCTTTTGTGCCTTCAACCGGAAGTATAACCGTCCATACCTTTTTTTGTTAAAAAAAAGATTCTTCATTCATCACTCCAAGCAACGTAAGTTTTACAATATAACTAAAACAATTCTTACTTACTAAACCGTCCCAAGTGTGATGTCTGTAGGAGTGTTTTCATGCATGTATGTACATGCCATCGTAATGTAATCAAGCTAGCATCGTTAGCATTAAAGCATATAGTTCCATGTTTACGAGTGTCCGTGCTACTATTATTAACTTACAGTGCCGTTATTTTTGTTTTGTTTCAGTTCCGTAAATTCACCAAAACGTCCACGTGGAGTTATTGAGTCTGTTTAGCGGATTGGAGAGCTAGCTTCCACAGCTAGTGGGTCCACGACGATGACTTCTGTTTTGTTTGATCAGCCGTTTTACTGCCGTGTGACAGGCATCGTTTGGAAACAGTGCAAAATCTTTTGTATCGATATATATTTTTGACTTATAAGCGGTGCGACTAATATGTAAAAATATATATTTTTCGGTGGGTGTGGTTTAAATATTGGTGCGCTCTATAGCCTTTTAAAATAGGGTAACTGACATTTACTCTAAAACGGGGCCACCCATGGATCGCGGGGCCCTATGCACAGTGCGTGAGGTAGGGGCAGCCCTGGATAAGGAGCAAGTGATTCATTTTGGGGCTGATCCGGATCTCCATGTGAACTTCTGGACTTCTTTTGTACCTATTTGGAGGTCCAGTAGAGCTTGGCGGAGGTCTGCTCTCTTCGAGTGCTTTTCTAGTTTTTGAATGAAATTGACGCCACAAAGGGTGGATTTATGATAACGAGTCTAAAGCAGGGGTGTCAAACTTGTTTTCACCGAGGGCCACACCGCAGTCATGGCTGCCATTAGAGGGCCGCTTGTTACAGTAAATAATTCATGAATTTGCCTATGAATTTAAATATTTTACTTTTTTTTTTTACGTATAGGGTAAAAAAAATATGTGGATTTTACCACCGTTTTTATAGAAAAAAAAACTGTCAGCTTAGTTGCCAGACTTTTACTGTAAAATATATGGTGTTTTTTTATTATTATTGTTTTTACAACATATTACTGTAAATAGAAATACAGTACCGCTGTTTAATTTTATTTTGGCAACTCAGCTGCCAGTTTTTTACCATTGTTGAGTATTAAACTCTGCGACTGTTTTTTTTCGGATATTGACCACGTTGGGGTTCCGGTCAGAGAACACACAGTCATCATTTGGACTCCTCCAACTTTAATGGTGCATATTGGTTTAGGTTCATTTAGTTAAGTTAGTTAGTATCTGTAAACCACAAGCAAACACCCATCAACATTTATGTCATTTAACTAAACAACAATATATATATATGCTCAAAGTAAAATACTAGAGACATAATATGTTGCATTTCCACAATGGCATATGAGCTAGCCACATTAGCAGCAGCAATGCTATCCTTAACAGGGAGATGTTAGCTCGTAGCATTCTGACAACACAGCATCAATAATATTATTAAAACACCCCTAAATGTTACACAAACACAGTGATGTCTATTAATAAACTAAATGAGTATTATATAATAATCAACACACTCACATCGTCAAAGACTAGAGCACCGATTAAACGTAGCAGAGCAACAAGTCACCACACATTAACACACGTCAAAAGGGAAGCGGAAGTGACCCCTACAGGAAGGAAGCGGAAGTGACACTGTCATGAAATGCTTCAAAATAAAGTATCTGAAAACGTAGATAACATGGAGAATTCTTAACAACCATAATAAAACGTGGTACCATAAAATCATCAACCGTAGATTTTACTTTTTAAAAAAACAACAACAACAAACTGAGTAGTCAGTAGACAGAATTTTACTGTAAAAAAACAAAACTTGGTCGTTTTTTTTTCATCTTATTAATATGCTGTAAAAAAAAAAAACTCCCTAGATTTTACAGTGAAATCTAATGGTCATTTTTATAGTGTACAATTTCATGTATAACTTGCTTCGAATTGATAAGTTAAGCAGATATTTAAGTATTTATTTGGATTTTGACCAAAAAAGTTATATATTTGACACTATATTTTTTTGCCCTGTCAATTTAGAAAAAAACTCAATACCTTTAGTAAGAAAATAAGAAAGTAAAGAAAGAAAATATAAAGTTGTAAAAGGTCTCTTTGTCGTGAGGGTTCTCCTGACTCCGAAAGATCCTTTGTGAGCCCGGTAGACAGTTTGAATACAGTCTTCTTTTATTTACACACAACAGTCTGGAGTTGCTTTTCAGCAGTCTCTTTTCTCCAGCTCCCAACTCCAACTCCAACCCCCGTGTCTCGTTCCGGCTGCTGCTAATAAAGGCGACAGGTGATTAGATAACAAGGCCCGCCTGGGCCATCCACTCACCTGTCGCTGTCTTCGAGGCCGGTCCTTGTACACCCCGATCTGGTACCATAAAATCATCAACCGTAGATTTTACTTTAAAAAAAACAACAACAACAAACTGAGTAGTCAGTAGACAGAATTTTACTGTAAAAAAAACAAAACTTGGTCGTTTTTTTTTCATCTTATTAATATGCTGTAAAAAAAAAAAACTCCCTAAATTTTACAGTGAAATCTAATGGTCATTTTTATAGTGTACAATTTCATGGATAACTTGCTTCAAATTGATAAGTTAAGCAGATATTTAAGTATTTATTTGGATTTTGACCAAAAAAGTTATATATTTGACACTATATTTTTTTTCCTTGTCAAATTAGAAAAAAACTCAATACCTTTAGTAAGAAAATAAGAAAGTAAAGAAAGAAAATATAAAGTTGTAAAAGATCTCTTTGTCGTGAGGGTTCTCCTGACTCCGAAAGATCCTCCGTGAGCCCGGTAGACAGTGTGAATACAGTCTTCTTTTATTTACACACAACAGTCTGGAGTTGCTTTTCAGCAGTCTCTTCTCTCCAGCTCCCAACTCCAACTCCAACCCCCGTGTCTCGTTCCGGCTGCTGCTAATAAAGGCGACAGGTGATTAGATAACAAGGCCCGCCTGGGCCATCCACTCACCTGTCGCTGTCTTCGAGGCCGGTCCTTGCACACCCCGACCCGCGGCAGGCCCGCGGGCCACGCCCCCCTCCACAAAGGTATTTTATTGACACATATTATTTCCAGGCTTTTGCAGGCCATATAAAATGACGTGGAAGACCAGATCTGAGTTTGACACCTGTGGTCTAAAGTTTAAATATCCCGTCAGGGTTTGTTCCATCTCCTTTTTGTCCTTTTTTGTACACGTTATTAGAAAATACCCTCGACCTGACTTGTGATCTTGCTGAGCGCGATGACTTCCCAGCATCGATACGAGTCTTTGTGGCCGCCCTATGTCGCCCACAGATGACTTGCTGTTGGAGTCTTCCAATCGGCAAAATGAAGAGTGCAACATGGAGCCACCTCGCTGTCATATTGTTGCTGCTGCAGGGAAAATTGATGAGTTTAGTGAACAAATAAATTGCCAAAAGGACGTCCGGCAGAAGGTTTTTCATTGCCTGGTGTTGGCGTTAAAATAGCAAGCTGTCAGGCCTTGGAGCGCATTGGAGAGCAGTTTGCTGCGCCGTATTTCAGTTGTTCTCGGCTACATAGCAGGAACGCTATTTAACTGCTAAGACAACAAACATTATTTATGATTCATATACATATATCATAAACACTCCGAACCTTTTTAATTAATCTGCAAGTTTTTTCCCGATAGTCTGGATGTGTTCCACAAGAGCAGATCTGTAATTAACACAAAACACAGGTGGTAGAGCCAAAATTGTATTGTTTGCACTACCCTGTTTGGTCAATAGGGGGTGCTGATTTGGGGGCTGTTTAAAGGCCTACTGAATTTTATTTTTTTTTATTCAAACGGGGATAGCAGATCCATTCTATGTGTCATACTTGATCATTTCGCGATATTGCCATATTTTTGCTGAAAGGATTTAGTAGAGAACATCGACGATAAAGTTCGCAACTTTTGGTCGCTGATAAAAAAAAAGCCTTGCCTGTACCGGAAGTAGCGTGACGTCGCAGGTTGAAAGGCTCCTCACATTTCCCCATTGTTTACACCAGCAGCGAGAGCGATTCGGACCGAGAAAGCGACGATTACCCCATTAATTTGAGCCAGGATGAAAGATTCGTGGATGAGGAACGTGAGAGTGAAGGACGTATCTTTTTTCGCTCTGACCGTAACTTAGGTACAAGGGTTCATTGGATTCCACACTTTCTCCTTTTTCTATTGTGGATCACGGATTTGTATTTTAAACCACCTCGGATACTATATCCTCTTGAAAATGAGAGTCGAGAACGCGAAATGGACATTCACAGTGACTTTTATCTCCACGACAATACTTTAGCTACGGAGCTAACGTGATAGCATCGTGCTTAAATGCAGATAGAAACAAAAGAAATAAACCCCTGACTGGAAGGATAGACAGAAGATCAACAATACTATTAAACCCTGGACATGTAACTACACGGTTAATGCTTTCCAGCCTGGCGAAGCTTAACAATGCTGTTGCTAACGACGCCATTGAAGCTAACTTAGCTACGGGACCTCACAGAGCTATGCTAAAAACATTAGCTATCCACCTACGCCAGCCCTCATCTGCTCATCAACACCCGTGCTCGTCTGCGTTCCAGCGATCGACGGCGCGACGAAGGACTTCACCCGATCATCGATGCGGTCGGCGGCTAGCGTCGGATAGCGCGTCTGCTATCCAACTCAAAGTCCTCCTGGTTGTGTTGCTGCAGCCAGCCGCTAATACACCGATCCCACCTACAGCTTTCTTCTTTGCAGTCTCCATTGTTCATTAAACAAATTGCAAAAGATTCACCAACACAGATGTCCAGAATAATGTGGAATTTTGCGATGAAAACCGAGCTGTTTGTATTGGATACAATGTGTCCCAATACTTCCGCTTCAACCATTGACGTCACGCGCAAACGTCATCATACATAGACGTTCTCAACCGGAAGTTTCCCGGGAAATTTAAAATTGCACTTTATAAGTTAACCCGGCCGTATTGGCATGTGTTGCAATGTTAAGATTTCATCATTGATATATAAACTATCAGACTGCGTGGTCGGTAGTAGTGGCTTTCAGTAGGCCTTTAAAAGGATTGCTGTGATGCTACCGGAATGAAGCAACAGTCTGTTGGTTGTTGTTTGCAGGAAAGTAACGACTACTGTCGGGTGATATGGATTTTATGAGTTTATGTACTGGAATTAAACCTTAGGGCAATAATGGATTTGCAATAAAGCTGCAAGTTTGAACTCTATTGCACGTCTGGAGGTCCACTGACTGACTTCTCAAGCAAGGCTTGTGAAATTGTGCATTTGAACAATCGTACGTGTAGATATGTGTGTATGTATGTACATATGTATACACTATATTGCCAAAAGTATTTGGCCACCTGCCTTGACTCACATATGAACTTGAAGTGCCATCCCATTCCTAACCCATAGGGTTCAATATGATGTGGGTCCACCTTTTGCAGCTATTACTGTTATGTTTTACTAAGGGAGATGACGGCAACAGACACCTGGGGGCCGTAATGTTCAATAATTTCTTATATATATAGTCAATATATATAATAATTAGAGATATCCGATAAATGCGTTAAAATGTAATATCGGAAATTATCTGTATCGTTTTTTTTATTATCGGTATGGTTTTTTTTGTTTTTTTTTTGTTTGTTTTTTATTAAATCAACATAAAAAACACAAGATACACTTACAATTAGTGCACCAACCCAAAAAAACCTCCCTCCCCCATTCACACTCATTCACACAAAAGGGTTGTTTCTTTCTGTTATTAATATTCTGCTTCCTACATTATATATCAATATATATCAATACAGTCTGCAAGGGATACAGTCCGTAAGCACACATGATTGTGCGTGCTGCTGCTCCACTAATAGTACTAACCTTTAACAGTTAATTTTGCTCATTTTCATTAATTACTAGTTTCAATGTAACTGTTTTTATATTGTTTTACTTTCTTTTTTATTCAAGAATTTTTTTTAAATTTGTCCAAATTAGGCATAATAATGTGTTAATTCCACAACTGTATATATCGGTTTCTCGGTATCGGTTGATAACGGTATCGGTAATTAAAGAGTTGGACAATATCGGAATATCGGATATCGGCAAAAAGCCATTATCGGACATCCCTAATAATAATAATAAACAATACTAACTAATAAACTACACTGAGGAAATGGAGAGTGTCAAAACCCAAAAGTGTGTGTGTGTGAGGCTATGTGTGTAGTTAGCTGAGGTGTGTGTTACCAAATGTTGTCGAGAGCGAATGAACACGGAAGTCCGTGGGGCAGGCAGATGATCCAGGGCAGGAGAGAAGAGACAAGGTCAGTTTCCAAGCGGGAGGTCGAGAATCCAAAAGGGCAGTCCGGGAAGCAAGGGAACAAAAAGGTGACGAGACGCGCAGCTCGCCAACACAGGAACAAGGGCAGATGTGTACACCAACAGAAAGTTATATTCCGGCGTGGGATGGCAGGTTGAGCAGGCTTATGAAGGCAGCTCGTTCATCACGGGCAGGTGCGCAGATTGCAGATTGTCTGCAGGCGCGAGGAGGCACGCCCGCAGCGGAGAGAGAGCGCCTGTGGGCGTGGCCCACGGTGCGCTCGTCAGGACGCAAAGATGAGGGCGCATTCCTGGCCGTGACAATTACAGCTTCAACTCTTCTGGGAAGGCTGTCCACAAGGTTGCGGAGTGTGTTTATAGGAATTTCCCACCATTCTTCCAAAAGTGCATTGGTGAGGTCACACACTGATGTTGGTGGAGTAGGCCTGGCTCTCAGTCTCCGTTCTAATTCATCCCAAATGTGTTCTATCGGGTTCAGGTCAGGACTCTGTCAAGTTCATCCACACCAGACTCTTGTCATCCATGTCTTGATGGACCTTGCTTTGTGCACTGGTGCACAGTCATGTTGGAAGAGGAAGGGGCCCGCTCCAAACTGTTCCCACAAGGTTGGGAGCATGGAATTGTCCAAAATGTTTTGGTATCCTGGAGCATTCAAAGTTTATTTCACTGGAACTAAGGGGCCAAGCCCAACTCCTGAAAAACAACCCCACACCATAATTCCTCCTCCACCAAATTTCACACTCGACACAATGTAATCTGAAATGTAGCGTTCTCCTGGCAACCTCCAAACCCAGACTGGTCCATCAGATTGCCAGATGGAAAAGCGTGATTCGTCAGTCCAGATAAGGCGTCTCCACTGCTCTAGAGTCCAGTGGCGACCTGCTCCACACCACCTTTGCATTGGACTTGGTGATGTATGGCTTAGATGCAGTTGCTCGGCCATGGAAACCCATTCCATGAAGCTCTCTGCGTACTGTACGTGGGCTAATTGGAAGGTCACATGAAGTTTGGAGCTCAGTAGCAACCGACTGTGCAGAAAGTCTTTGCACTATGCGCTTCAGCATCCGCTGACCCCTCTGTCAGTTTACATGGCCTACCACTTGGTGGCTGAGTTGCTGTTGTTCCCAAACTCTTCCATTTTCGTCATAATAAAGCCGACAGTTGACTTTGGAATATTTAGGAAGGAGGAAATTTCACGACTGGATTTGTCCCACAGGTGGCATCCTATGACAGTTCCACCATTTAAAGAACTATGATCTTGACAGAGACTCTCGAGTCCTCTCTTGTGTTTCTTTATCCCAAGATCGATTTTTTTGTTTTTGTTTTTTTACTTTTCTTTTCTCTATTCGACATGTACAAAGTGAATGTGGAAAGGGTAGGCATAACAAGCTTTTAGCTTCAGCCTATACCTTAAATAGAAAATGCACAGAAATGCACCAGGACTGAGAGCTACACCAATTGAGGCCGTCTTATTTTACTTTTGGGCGAGGCTACAAATGTAAGTATGGATCCATGACCAAGTAGTTACAGGGGCAGTATTTCTCTTACCGATGCTGATACTGATACTTTCAATTTTCATAATCACCGAATGATTACATTTTCGATCACAATTATAATCAGAAAAAAACCCCAGCATGGCAGTGGAACAATATCGATTATTTTAAAATAATTCCCAACAACTGACTCTGATTTAAATCATTTTGTTTTTGCCCTGAAAGCTGTCCAGTACGGAGCCCCTAAAACAGTGGTTCTTAACCTGGGTTCGATCAAACCCTAGGGGTTGTGTTTATGTTGTGTTTATGTTGTGTTACGGTGCGGATGTTCTCCCGAAATGTGTTTGTCATTCTTGTTTGGTGTGGGTTCACAGTGTGGCGCATATTTGTAACAGTGTTAAAGTTGTTTATACGGACACCCTCAGTGTGACCTGTATGGCTGTTGACCAAGTATGCCTTGCATTCACTTGTGTGTGTGAAAAGCCGTAGATATTATGTGACTGGGCCGGCACGCAAAGGCAGTGCCTTTAAGGCAGTGGTCCCCAACCTTTTTGTAGCTGGGGACCGGTCAACGCTTAAAAAATTGTCCCACGGGGGCGGGGGGGGGGTTTTATTTTTTATTTTTCATAAAGAAATACAATCATGTGTGCTTACGGACTGTATCCCTGCAGACTGTATTGATCTATATTGATATACAATGTATATATTGTGTTTTTTATGTTGATTTAATTTTTTTTTTAAATTAAATAAAATAATTTTTATTTTTATTTTTTTTAATTTTTTTTTAATTAAATTTCTTGCGCGGCCCGGTACCAATCGGTCCGCGGACCGGTACCGGTGGTTGGGGACCACTGCTTTAAGGTTTATTGGCGCTCTGTACTTCTCCCTACGTTCGTTTGAAAAGTCATACATTTTACTTCTTGAAACCGATACCGATAATTTTGAAACCGATACCGATAATTTCCGATATTACATTTTAAAGCATTTATCGGCCGATAATATCGGCAGGCCGATGTTATCGGATATCTCTAATTATTATATATATTGACTATATATATAACAAATTATTGAACATTACTGCCCCCAGGTGTCTGTTGCCGTCATCTCCCTTAGTAAAACATAACAGTAATAGCTGCAAAAAAAATTTCCGTTGTTTATTTGAATACACCAGCTGTGTTATTCTTGCCAAATAAGTCAACAAGGCGATGTTGTTTTTGTTGGAGACCATTTGTGTTGTTTCTTGTGTGCTAACATCTTCCCGTGTCCAATCATGTCCTCGCCTGCCTCTCTGCCCTGTGTCTTCGACCCACCTGTGTCTGCTCCGGTAATAATGTGTCTGAGTGTGTTTACGTCCTGGGGCTCAGCTGGCCTCTTCACATTCGTTAGAGCGAAGCCACTTTTCTCTTTAAAAGTTTTTGGTTTCGGTGGTTTTTCTTGTCTTTTTGTGTACCGTCACTTTGATTTGGATGATTCCGTCTATTGTGTGCGAGTCAATCGTCCCAGTCCGCCCAGTCTGCCCTTGTGTCCTTTCTTGTAATTAGTCTGAGTGGATTTGCCGTCTTCTCCTCGTTCCTGTTGTCCTTCCGGATAACTGCCTCGTCTTTTCTTCTCCGTTGTCCTCCACCTGTTGACCTCCGTCACCTTGACGGTGCAACATGAGATGGCCATCATAACACATGATGCATACAGCATGGTGGACATTTATTGGTTGTTTACAGCGAGTGTCCAAGGTGATGTTTTGTTGACCTTCACTGCCTTGGTTTTAACATATTTAATGTTAAAAATTGTATCAGTCAGTTTTTCCCACAGATTTGCTGCTACTTGTTTACTTTTCTAATTTTCTTGTAATCAGACAATATTTTCGGTGTATTAGATGGAATTTTTACCTGACTGTGGTCTGCAGTCTTCTTCAGAAAGGTCACCTGACCACTGCGATCAGCTGTTCTTATAGGTGTGGTCAACCAGGCAGACCTTGTCAAGTCTACCTGGTTGATGGTTAATGGATCAGGGGGTCTCAGGTATGCGAGAGCATGGTTTCCTTGAGCCGCTTCCTTAGTTCGATCGCCATCGTTTGAATTTGTTACTTTCCGTGCCGATGATTTTGCCGTTGTCCCGGTCTATAATGTGGTTATTTATTTTTGCAATGATCTGATATGGCTGATTTTAAGATTTCCTGTTCGGATGTCGACCTTCCAGTTGTCTCTTTTTCACATTCTCTCTGATGTTCTTTCGATTCCCAGGTACAAGGAATTAGTACCGTATCGGTTCAAATGTGAACGGTACCAATCCCTACATGCGTCATGGTCAATTGTGCAAATTAGACGATGATGTCATCCACCCCCACCCTCTCCTCCTCATTTTGTCGTCAGCACATTCAACTACGTGAAGAATAAAGTGTTTAATAAGAATATTTCATTTATTCAGATCTACGATGTACTATTTTAGTGTTCCCTTTAGTTCTTTTTAGTAGATTACAATGGATTTGCTATTGACGTGCTCCTGATTAGCATTAGCGATTTCACATGGGGGATTTCAACACCTCCAAATTTGTTAGAAAAATAAAACATGCAATTAAGACGGACGTTACAATCAAACGGCTCCTGCGTAATAAGTTCAATACTTAGAGTATTAACACTTTTTTGTAAAACTCCACTGTGTAGGATGGGAAGCAACATGACGGCGTTCTGTTTCTTTCATGTATTGTAATCAACAGAAAAATATTGTTTTGCAAAGCGGAGAGGAAGCAGGACCAGACTCCCCTTCAGGCACCGCTTCTTTGAACTGGTTTACGACCTTTTCTTTGAACTGTCCTGTAACCAAAGGCGATGGCTGTTTACGACCCCCCTCCCTTAGAAACAGCTGTTGCCATGTAATCAGGGAAAGTCCAAATAAAAGAGGAGGTGTACAATATTTCACCAGAGCGTGGTGAGACTGTGCAAGAGTACAGTCCAGACGTCTCTCCTCAATTGAGCCAAATTTAATTCTGTCTCTGTTTAATTCCTTGCTTCTTGTCTTGTTTAATAGATGTCATCAGTGTTTGGACCTGACAAAAGTGTTTAATTAGAATATTTCATTCATTCACATCCAAGATGTTATTTTAGTGTTCCCTTTAGTTTTTTTTGGAGCATATGTCCTTAAATAGATTGCAGTCCCGTGGGAAAGATGGGAAGTGGTCCCCACATAAACGGATACCTTTGAAGACAGTGTTTCCTTTTCGTCCGTTTCCTTAAATATTCGCACTCCTCTCGGAAAAAGGGTAAGAATGGGCAGTCTGGCGAGCGAGACGGTGCGGGCTGAGTGAATTCATTATTGCTCACTGGCAGCGGGTCATGACATTGACTCAAGGGTGGTGCTAAAAGAAGATAACAACACCCCAGCCCCGCCGGCAGCTGTAATGTAGACAAATGTGTGGCGTTTGTGTGCCGATCTTTTACAGCGCGCATGAGCGGCACTGTCCACGGGGAGTACAGTCAGCTGGCCTGGTGTGACAGTCAATCACAGGCACCACCACCGCGTCTTTAACCAGCTGTCATGTGTCCTAATTGAGGAGCGTTTCCACCGCAAGGCTCATATACTGCTGGACGGCAAAACATCAAACGCACGTTTTTATGCATTTCATTTTTACGACAGCTTCTTTCCCACAGCTGTCACCATCCTGAACTCAAACTTATAATAAATGATTCACCCCTACAATATCCTACCCCAATACCCTACTGTGCAATATTACCCTTCGAGTGCAATACGTCCGACACTGATTGTCATTACTTTATTTATCTTGTTTTGTTCTGTATATTGTACAGTTT
This sequence comes from Entelurus aequoreus, assembly GCF_033978785.1. NCBI lineage: Eukaryota > Metazoa > Chordata > Actinopteri > Syngnathiformes > Syngnathidae > Entelurus > Entelurus aequoreus. The sequence goes on from NC_084751.1 coordinate 1,039,220, forward strand.
CTTGTATAGTGTTTTGTACATTGTACAGGATTGCTTATTGTTTTTATTGGATAGTAGTCTGTTTATTTCAATTCTTATTTTTTATCTTTATTACTTACGTGATTTATTTTTATTTCATACCGCACCTTAAATTGGAGTCCTTAGTCATGTTGTATGCAAATATAATGACAATAAAGTCCATTGTATTCTATTCTATTCTCTATTCTATATGTGCAGTAGTGTTTGGTAATTATAATGTTTTGTAAGTTTATTCATCTTAATTACATTTCAGTTTTACCTTTGGTGTACTTTTATGTGGATTTAATGACTTTTAACAGAATTTATACATGTATCATGTTCCTTCTCGGTTTGTGCTTGTCTAATTTTGTAGCGGGTGTATATAAGTAAATATTAGGGTTTTTATTTTTATTTTTTTTTACTTTTATACAGGTGTACCTTTTACATTTAAAACAATACGGTACCAATGCCCACTTCCTGGGAATCGATACCGATTCCATTACTGTCTTTGTTCAAATGTGTTAATAAATGTTACGTGTTTTAAAACTGCTTGCTCCCAGTCTGTGGAACGCTCTCCCTGACCACCTGAGGGCACCACAGACTGTGGCTGCTTTTAAAAAAGGCTTAAAAACCCTTCTTTTTTTTTAAAAGCCTTTTTTTTTTAGATATATGCATACTAAATCTAGCTATTAGGCTGTTCTAGTTTTTATTTGTATTTATTTTTATTATCTTTTTTTTTTTTTTTTTTTTTTTTTTAATACACTATAGCACTTTGAGGTTGTTTGCTCAATGTAAAGTGTTTTTTACAAATAAAATATATTATTATTATTATTATTATTATTATTATTATTATTATTATTATTATTATTATTTAATAAAATATATTATTATTTATTATTTAAAAAAAAAAAAAATTTTAAATCATTTGTCCAGTGGTTGTATCTTGTTTTCTTACACTTACAGTACATGTCTCATTTGCAAGTATTCCATAGTCAACTTTGCATGCAGTTGCCATTCCAAGACATTAGATGGCAGTAGTGTACCGACTACAGTGTGTTGCCTTTGCCAGGAAATAGTCTTTGCCATGACGTTGAATGGGCCAGTATTATGTTGAGACCTACAAAGTGTTTATACTGTAAATATTGTATTTATTACACAGCAACTGTTTGATTGTAACGTGCATCTTAGTTGTAGTTTTCATGACCAAATTTGGAGGTGTTATTGCCATGTAAAATCGCTAATGCTAATCCGTAGCACATCTATGGGCCACACTGAAAAGCTTAACGGGCCGCATGTGGAAACGGGCCTCAATTTGCCCAGGTCTGATTTAAAGGCTAGCGTATACAAATGAGTTTTAAGATGGGACTTAAATGCTTCCGTTTCAACGTTAATTTTTTACCAGCACAAAACTCAAATGTATCTTACATACCCTGAAATGCACTTTGCCCGTATAAATATATTTGTTTAAAAATCTCTGTTTTTGGAATAAATAAAAATGGGTTGCTAACACCTAACGCAGGGGTGTCAAACTCAAATACAGAGTGGGCCAAAATTTAAAACTGAACAAAGCCGCGGGCCAAAGTTGAACAAATTAACCTTTTAATAGGGACCCAAAGAAGTTTTGCATTGAATATTGAACAAGCAAGGCTTATATAACTTTATAGTGACATACAAAATTGAGTTTCAAATAATAATAATAATAATTAAAAAATATCAATGGCATATTAAATAAAATTTAAATAAAACTTGAATGCCTCTTTTCTATTTGCAGCCTCCTGAGGTAAATATCAAAATACATTTTCCACAGGCTAATAATACATTTGAAAACAAAATAACAATAATGAATGAATCAAATATTCAAGCCTTGAAGTAGCAAAAGAAAGTGCATGAATAAAACGTTATTTATTGCTCAGTTTGCTACACTGATTTGCTTTAACACTGAATATGGAACAAGCAACTTAATAGTGCAAAATCAACTTTCAAAAATCAAACGAAAAAACATCAATGATATATTAAATAAAATGTACATAAAAAATCTTATGCTTCTTTTCTATTTGCAGCCTTCTGAGGTAAATATCAACATTTACTTGGTGGGCGGGGGCGGGTTTGGGAGGCCGGGGTTTGGTGGTAGCGGGGGTGTATATTGTAGCGTCCCGGAAGAGTTAGTGCTGCAAGGGGTTCTGGGTATTTGTTCTGTTTAGTTTAGTTTATTAAGGATCCCCATTAGTCTACACCGCAGTGGAGACTATTCTTCCTGGGGTCCAGGCAAAAACATCACACAATCACAAAACAAAAGATTAAAATGCAGTACAACATGATCAAATAATAAAATGTTGTAATACAAAAATAGCAACAACAAAGAACCAAAAAAATAATAATAACTTCGAGTTTACATAATATTGTTCATAACAAAGATAAAAAGAGCAATATAAAAAGAGATATATATATATATTTTTGCAAAAAAAAAATAAAACAAAGAACCAATGGCCTAAAATATATACATTAGTGTACCAAAGACAAACAATAAGTGACGAAAAAAGTTCCCTCCACCATTTTCTACTGCTTGTCCCATAATCAATAAAATAGTCAATAAAAACAGTCATGACATTAGGTACAATCTAGAATAATCTCTTTCCGCAATACTTCTCCTCTTAGTCTATTCTTAAAACCCACTCTGCTGGTGATTGATACCAAATATTGTGGAAGTCGTGTTTATGTTGTGATACGGTGCGGATGTTCTCCCGAAATGTGTTTGTTATTCTTATTCGGTGTGGGTTCACAGTGTGGCGCATATTTGTAACAGTGTTAAACTTGTTTATACGGTCACCCTCAGTGTGACCTGTATGGCTGTTGACCAAATATGCCTTGCATTCACTTATGTGTGTGTAAAAGCCGCATTCATTATGTGACTGGGCCGGCACGCTGTTTGTAGAGGTTGTAGAGGACGTTGAAGGCAGTGCCTTTAGGACACGTCCCCAATAATGTTGGATGGAAATCGGGAGAATGGTTGCCCAGGGAGATTTTTCGGAAGGGGCACTGAAATTCGGGAGTCTCTCGGGAGGGTTGGCAAGTTGCCTCAAGGGCCAAATGAAATTACACGGCGGGCCAAATTTGGCCCGCGGGCCAGAGTTTGACAACCATGACCTAACGTATTAAAATACCAGCAGATTTGCATTAAAAAATTTTTTTTTTTTTTTTTGCTGGCTGATGTGCAACTGCTCCTTTTAGCACTTCTGCAGAGAGAGAATGAGAGGATGCAGCTTTGTGGAGGAGGTGGGCCAAAAAGGAGCGCTTGCCAAAAGGTGCACTTAATGAAAAGCACAGCAAGTGTCGCCTTCTGTCACGACCAATTGTCCAGGCGGCGTCCTTTTGGCTCCGACCGCAGATGTCGACTGTATTCTGAACAGGCCGGGCCTGACGTGTGCCTTCAAGGTGGCTCGGATGAAACGAGAGCTTTGAAAAAGACAAAGGGCTCCCATGCCATCAAAGTGTGGAAAGATTTAGCACCCTAAAGAGCACCGTTGGGACTTACTGTAACGCCGTTATTTTCGGCGGTAACGATTAGTCTAACGCGTTATTTTTTTATATTCAGTAACTCAGTTACCGTTACTGCATGATGCGTTACTGCGTTATTATACGTTATTTTTTATGTAGTATCGGCTAGAAAGTGAGAAGATGTGAGTGTGTTTTATTGGAGCGCTGCGGTGTCGTCCTTCTAATTCTTCCTCTGTCACAAGCGGCGCGCTGTGTGTGTGTTTACTAACAAGACATCATGGCGGAACCGAAGCCGAGTTTCTTAACATGGAGATATTCTCACTACTTTTCTTTTGTCGAGCACAAAGAAAAGAACATTTTGGTTAAATGTAAGTTGTGTCTTGGATCAAAGATCCCCATCGACTGCCCAAAACAGCAATTCAAATCTGCTGAAACAGCTACAAAAGCTGCGACAAAGCTAGTAAAGAGAGACACACTTCACCTAAGGATTTTAACGGAGGCACTGCTAGCCAGGACAACATTGATAGAGCCATCGCAGCGGGTGTGCTAGAAGACATGCAGGCTATTTCTACTGTGGAGTCACCCGCTTTCAGGCAGCTAATTAGCATGATACCGGCGTCAAACGGCAAATGGCACGAAAAAATGTTTCCAAGTTCCTGGACACGGTGGACAGTGAGTACATAAACATGGAAAGCGAGCTAAAGAAAACTCTCCAAACTCTGCCTCCGCTCATCATTCAGCACTGCAGGTACACACACTTTAGCAGTGTTGGGTTAATTACTGAAAACCAGTAACTAGTTACAGTTACTAGTTACTGGTTTTCAGTAATCACCCCAACACTGTATATAAATATATGTATTTGTATATGTTGTCCAGTAGTAATCTTATCTTCGTTCCAGCTAGTGTTACGCCAAAGATTTGATTCATTTAAGTACAGTGTTTTATTTTCCTGCATTCAAACACAGTGTAACTGTTCAAACTGTGTTATGTTACAGTGGCCAAATATTATATGTAACGTATTTTTCGGACTATAGGGCGCACCTAAAATCCTTTCATTTTCTCAAAACTCGACAGTGCGCCTTATAACCTTGTACGGAATCATTTTGGTTGTGCTTACCGACCTCGAAGCTGTTTTATTTGGTACATGGTGAAATGATGAGTGTGACCGGTAGACGGCAGTCACACATAAGAGATACGTGCAGACTGCAATATGATGAGAGTCACACAAAAGAGATGTCATGATCCGTAGCCTGGATCATGTGGTGTTATAATCTGTTAGTTTTGGACTCCCTTAGTTCCTGTTTTTGTGCACTCTTGTTCGTTTTTAGTTACCATGGGTGCTTATTGTTTCCACCTGTCTCTGATTGGTGCTCGTGACGCTCACCTGTTTCCCGAGCACTAATCAGAGGGACTATTTAATCCTGCATTTGCCGGTCAGTCGGCCTGGCTTCATTGTTTGCTATATGCAACCTGTTACGTTTGGTCTTCGTGTTTCCTAGCTCAGGATTCCTGCTCTAAGTTTTTTCCTTAGCTTTTCTGTTTTTGGTACTTTGCGTTATTTTTTGATAATTAAATCAATGTTCCTACCTGCACGCCTTGTCCAGAGTGGTCCGTCTGCACAAAAACAGGAACTAAGGGAGTCCAAAACTAACAGAATATAACAACACATGATCCGGGCCACGGATCATGACAAGAGATACGTGTAGACTGCAATATGACTCAAGTAAACACTAAAACTTTAAACGTTCCATTGAAAATATAGAACATTACACACGGCGCTCAAAAATCTATCAAAACGTATTTAGTACGACTTTGGTAAGCTATGAAGCCGCACCGCTTGATGGATTGCACTGTGCTTCAACATTGGAGTATTATTATGGTGTGTGTGTATAAGGTAAGACATATTCTCTGGCGTTTTGTTCTGCAATATTATGCAAAAGCAACTTTTCTTACCTTCTGGTACCTCCTGATCTGTATTTGGGATCTGCATAAGTCCTGAAAATTTGCACCCGACCACCTTTGTAGTCTGTGTCGACGCCGTAGTCGGTAAGCTTCTTCTTTTTCTGTATCTTCTTGTTATGTGACATTTATCCTCCGCTGTTGCCATTTCTAATATAAAGTAGTGTAAAGTTCTTACTTATATCTGTCAGTAAACTCGCCATGAAAGCGCTAAAACATACCGGTGTAGTGAGTTTACATTATTCACCCAAGGAACTTTAGTTATTAGAGCGTTTTTTCACAGGACACAATTCCGTTTTTGTTGTTGCACTAGTGAGCCACGGATGAGGAGATGCTGCTCCGTTATTGATTGAATTAAAGTCTGAATGTCATTAAAACAGTTAGCGCCATCTTTTCACACTTCTTCCACTCCCGTCCTTGCACGCTACACCGCTACAACAATGGCTGTCGAAGGTGAGCCACGTAAATAAGACCGCCCACCCTGAAGCGACTGTCAGAAAGCGACTTGAAGATGATCTGTAAAACATCATCTATGCAACATTTTGACCAAAGAACCACCATTACATGTTATGTATACATTTAGAAAAAAAAAAATAATAATATGACTCCCTTAGAACCTCTAAATGCTTAGTTGGCCACATGCGTGGACAGCACCTTTTAGCTCTTATTACCAAAATTGTGTACACTACTGAATTGGGGTCTTACGGCCACTTATGTGGACACTTATACTGCCATCTGGTGGTGTCAGAAGAGTATAACATACAGTGGAATTTGGAGGAAAAAAAGTGTAAAGATAAGAATTAGCATGTCACTAAACATGAAGTACACATGTGTGTACTTATGGACTAAGTACATCATATCAAAAGATGATTCTTAGTTTGTATTCTAATTAGGGTCCAATAAGCCCAAATAGCAAAGACAAATAAAAAAAAGTATGTAAAAAAAACAGCTTGGGCCTTAAGAGGTTAATGCGCCCTATAATCTGGTGTGCCTTTTTGTCATGTCTGTGATCATGTTTTGTCTAGTTATGTTTTGCTTGGTTTTTGGACACTTTTTAGTTCCTGTTTTCACTCCCTTGCTTTGTGACCATAGCAACCATTAGTTTCACCTGGTTCACATCCTCATGTCACGCACCTGTCTCACGTTTTCACATTTTGAGTCACGCACCTGTTTTCACTCATCATGTCACCAGTATTTAAGCTTGTTGTCGCCAGGCCATCGGCCTGGTGACGTTATCCTTTCTACCTCTGCTACCTGTCATTCCAAGCCATTGTTCCATGCACGTTTTTCATGCCACAGTAAGTGTTGTATATTTCACGTTTATAGTTTTTGCCTTTGTGCAAGTTTTTGTTTCATTGGCCACGTTTTTTGTACTTCCGCCTTGTGCGCGCTTTTCGTTTGTTCTTTTTGTTAGTGTAAAAATAAACATGTCCTCGCCTTCACGCCTTGCCCGCGCCAACTTTCCTTTGCATTCCGGGAAAACACAACCCTCCAAGGTCCACGTTTTGACACTTTTGTATGAAAATAGACCTGATTAGACCCGTACATCGGCATTGCGCTTTATAAATACGGTACTTGTGGGGCGGTACAACTTGGTTGGTAGAGCGGCCGTGCCAGCAACTTTAGGGTTCCAGGTTCGATCCCCGTTTCTGCCATCCTAGTCATTTCCGTTGTGTCCTTGGGCAAGACACTTCACCCACCTGCTCCTAGGGCCACCCACACTGCTTTAAATGTAACTCAGATATTGGGTTTCACTACGTAAAAGCGCTTTGTGTCACTAGAGAAAAGCGCTATATAAATATAATTCACTTCACTACTTGTTTGTAATGATAGTTAGGCCCACTTGGTTGGAGAGCCAAGGGTTTTCTGAGGTGGGTACTTGCTGAGGAAAGTTTGAGACCCCACAGCCTTTGGTGTACCTAATGTTGTGTCTGTGAGCGTACATAAGCAAGCAGACTTCCCCCCCTATAACGTCTTCTTCCCCCCCTGCTTCTTTCCATTAGAGATCCGCGAGGCGTTCAAAGTGTTCGACCGGGATGGGAACGGCTTCATCTCCAAGCAGGAGCTGGGCATGGCCATGCGGTCCCTGGGCTACATGCCCAACGAGGTGGAGCTGGAGGTCATCATCCAAAGACTGGACATGGACGGTGAGCTCTTGCTTCCTTTTTGACAGCCCGGTCAGTGAGGTGACCGCTCTGTGGTCCACCCATGTGTCTTTTTTCCCAGCCCGGTCAGTGAGGTGACCGCTCTGTGGTCCACCCATGTGTCTTTTTTCTCAGGGGACGGCCAGGTGGGGTTCGATGAGTTCGTCACCTTGCTGGGTCCCAAACTGTCAGCAGCCGGGATGCCGGATAAGTTCCACGGGGCGGACTTTGACTCTGTGTTTTGGAAGGTGAGTCGGGCCGCTGACACGGCAACACATCCTCATAATAACGTGGGAACATTTGCACAGTGCAACAATTAACGGGGACCACATGAAGAAAAGCCTAGTGCACCTGCTTCCATTTGTATTGGGAAGTTGACGTTTTCAAAGATGGCTGCTTTGAATGTAAACAAATCTGTAAAATCTGTTATCAACACTCCTGACTAGTTTTTAGTCGCACTAAATCAGCCGTATATATGATTGTTGGATGTTTACGTATGGCACTGTGAGGTTCAAACACTGATGACATCTATTAAACAAGACAAGAAGCAAGGAATTAAACGGAGACAGAATTAAATTTGGCTCAATTGAGGAGAAACGCGTACACCTGTACCCTTGCACAGTGTCCCACCACGCTCTGACGAAAGATTGTACGCCTCCTCTTTTGTTTGGACTTTCCCTGATTACATGGCAACAGCTGTTTCTAAAGGGACGGGGGTCGTAAACAGCCATCGCCTTTGATTACGCAACAGTTCAAAGAAAATCTGCTTGACTTATGATTTTACAGCAAACTACCCCACAAACTAATGAAAATGACAATACATTTTACGGTGTTCTTTACAGCATATTACTGTAAATTGAAAAAAAACTACAACTGTTTTTTGCGTTAAAATTCTGTTGACTGAGCTGCCATATTTTTACTGTAAAAAATCTTGTTTTTAGTGGTGTATCACTGTAAATGGAAAGACGGTACTTTTGTTGTACTGTTTTTCCATGAACAATATCATGTTGTGGAAACCAACGTCAATTTAATGGTAAAATTCTGGCAACTAAGCTGCCAGCTTTTTCCGTAAAAAACATGTCAGGTTCAAACACTGATGACATCTATTAAACAAGACAAGAAGCAAGGAATTAAACAGAGACAGAATTAAATTTGGCTCAATTGAGGAGAAACGCGTACACCTGTACCCTTGCACAGTGTCCCACCACGCTCTGACGAAAGATTGTACGCCTCCTCTTTTGTTTGGACTTTCCCTGATTACATGGCAACAGCTGTTTCTAAAGGGACGGGGGTCGTAAACAGCCATCGCCTTTGATTACACAACAGTTCAAAGAAAATCTGCTTGGCTTATGATTTTACAGCAAACTACCCCACAAACTAATGAAAATGACAATACATTTTACGGTGTTCTTTACAGCATATTACTGTAAATTGAAAAAAACTACAACTGTTTTTTGCGTTAAAATTCTGTTGACTGAGCTGCCATATTTTTACTGTAAAAAATCTTGTTTTTAGTGGTGTATCACTGTAAATGGAAAGACGGTACATTTGTTGTACTGTTTTTCCATGAACAATATCATGTTGTGGAAACCAACGTCAATTTAATAGTAAACTTCTGGCAACTAAGCTGCCAGCTTTTTCCGTAAAAAACATGCCAGGTTCAAACACTGATGACATCTGTTAAACAAGACAAGAAGCAAGGAATTAAACAGAGACAGAATTAAATTTGGCTCAATTGAGGAGAAACGCGTACACCTGTACCCTTGTACAGTGTCCCACCACGCTCTGACGAAAGATTGTACGCCTCCTCTTTTATTTGGACTTTCCCTGATTACATGGCAACAGCTGTTTCTAAAGGGACGGGGGTCGTAAACAGCCATCGCCTTTGACTACACAACAGTTCAAAGAAAATCTGCTTGGCTTATGATTTTACAGCAAACTACCCCACAAACTAATAAAAATGACAATACATTTCACGGTGTTCTTTACAGCATATTACTGTAAATTGAAAAAAACTACAACTGTTTTTTGCGTTAAAATTGTGTTGACTGAGCTGCCATATTTTTACTGTAAAAAATCTTGTTTTTAGTGGTGTGTTACTGTAAATGGAAAGACGGTACGTTTGTTTTTACGGTAGAAAAACTGGCAGCTAAGTTGCCAGAATAAAAAAAAAAACTTGTACTGTTTTTCAATGAACAATATCATGTTGTAGAAACAAACGTCAATATAATAGTAAAATTCTGGCAACTAAGCTGCCAGCATAGTCAGGTTCAAACACTGATTACATCTTATTAAACAGACAAAGAAGCGAGGAATTAAACAGAGACAGAATTAAATTTGGCTCAATGAGGAGAAACGCGTACACCTGTACCCTTGCACAGTGTCCCACCACGCTCTGACGAAAGATTGTACGCCTCCTCTTTTATTTGGACTTTCCCTGATTACCTGGCAACAGCTGTTTCTAAAGGGACGGGGGTCGTAAACAGCCATGGCCTTTGATCACAAAACAGTTCAAAGAAAAGGTGCCTGGAGGGGGGTCAGGTCCTGCTTCCTCTCCGCTTTGTAGATCTCGGGTCAAGACAAAATCTTCCTGTGGATTACTATACATCAGAGAAACCGACACCTTCATGTCCCTTCCCATCCTACACAGTGGAGTTTTACAAGCCTTTTGATTGGTAAGATCAAAGACAGCTTTTGTCTGCTCGCCGGGAACTCATTGAAACACAAAGTTTTGTGATAACTTCGATACAAAACAGTGGTACTGTTTTTAACGGTGTATTACTGTAAATGGAAAGACGGTACATTTGTTTTTACGGTAGAAAAACTGGCAGCTAAGTTGCCAGAATAAAAAAAAAAACTTGTACTGTTTTTCCATGAACAATATCATGTTGTAGAAACCAACATCAATTTAATAGTAAAATTCTGGCAACTAAGCTGCCAGCTTTTTCCGTGAAAAACATGTCAGGTTCAAACACTGATGACATCTATTAAACAAGACAAGAAGCAAGGAATTAAACAGAGACAGAATTAAATTTGGCTCAATGAGGAGAAACGCATAGACCTGTACCCTTGTACAGTGTCCCACCACGCTCTGACGAAAGATTCTACGCCTCCTCTTTTATTTGGACTTTCCCTGATTACATGGCAACAGCTGTTTCTAAAGGGACAGGGGTCGTAAACAGCCGCTGCTTTTGGTCACAAAACAGTTCAAAGAAAAGGTGCCTGGAGGGGGGGGGGGTCAGGTCCTCCTTCCTCTCCGCTTTGTAGATCTCGGGTCAAGACAAAATCTTCCTGTGGATTACAATACATCAGAGAAACCGACACCTTCATGTCGCTTCCCATCCTACACAGTGGAGTTTTACAAGCCTTTTGATTGGTAAGATCAAAGACAGCTTTTGTCTGCTCGCCGGGAACTCATTGAAACACAAAGTTTTGTGATAACTTCGATACAAAACAGTGGTACTGTTTTTAACGGTGTATTACTGTAAATGGAAAGACGGTACATTTGTTTTTACGGTAGAAAAACTGGCAGCTAAGTTGCCAGAATAAAAAAAAAAACTTGTACTGTTTTTCCATGAACAATATCATGTTGTAGAAACCAACGTCAATTTAAAAGTAAAATTCTGGCAACTAAGCTGCCAGCTTTTTCCGTAAAAAACACGTCAGGTTCAAACACTGATGACATCTATTAAACAAGACAAGAAGCAAGGAATTAAACAGAGACAGAATTAAATTTGGCTCAATGAGGAGAAACGCATAGAGTCTCACCACGCTCTGACGAAAGATTCTACGCCTCCTCTTTTATTTGGACTTTCCCTGATTACATGGCAACAGCTGTTTCTAAAGGGACAGGGGTCGTAAACAGCCATCGCCTTTGGTCACAAAACAGTTCAAAGAAAAGGTGCCCGGAGGCGGGGTCAGGTCCTGCTTCCTCTCCGCTTTGTAGATCTCGGGTCAAGACAAAATCTTCCTGTGGATTACTATACATCAGAGAAACCGACACCTTCATGTCGCTTCCCATCCTACACAGTGGAGTTTTACAAGCCTTTTGATTGGTAAGATCAAAGACAGCTTTTGTCTGCTCGCCGGGAACTCATTGAAACACAAAGTTTTGTGATAACTTCGATACAAAACAGTGGTACTGTTTTTAACGGAGTATTACTGTAAATGGAAAGACGGTACATTTGTTTTTACGGTAGAAAAACTGGCAGCTAAGTTGCCAGAATAAAAAAAACAACTTGTTCTTTTTTTCAATGAACAATATCATGTTGTAGAAACCAACGTCAATATAATAGTAAAATTCTGGCAACTAAGCTGCCAGCTTAGTCAGGTTCAAACACTGATTACATCTATTAAACAGACAAAGAAGCAAGGAATTAAACAGAGACAGAATTAAATTTGGCTCAATGAGGAGAAACGCGTACACCTGTACCCTTGCACAGTGTCCAACCACGCTCTGACGAAAGATTGTACGCCTCCTCTTTTATTTGGACTTTCCCTGATTACATGGCAACAGCTGTTTCTAAGGGAGGGAGGTCGTAAACAGCCATTGCCTTTGGTCACAAAACAGTTCAAAGAAAAGGTGCCTGGAGGCGGGGTCAGGTCCTGCTTCCTCTCCGCTTTGTAGATCTCGGGTCAAGACAAAATCTTCCTGTGGATTACAATACATCAGAGAAACCGACACCTTCATGTCGCTTCCCATCCTACACAGTGGAGTTTTACAAGCCTTTTGATTGGTAAGATCAAAGACAGCTTTTGTCTGCTCGCCAGGAACTCTTTGAAACACAAAGTTTTGTGATAACTTCGATACAAAACAGTGGTACTGTTTTTAACGGTGTATTACTGTAAATGGAAAGACGGTACATTTGTTTTTACGGTAGAAAAACTGGCAGCTAAGTTGCCAGAATAAAAAAAGAAACTTGTACTCTTTTTCCATGAACAATATCATCTTGTAGAAACCAACATCAATTTAATAGTAAAATTCTGGCAACTAAGCTGCCAGCTTTTTCCGTAAAAAACATGTCAGGTTCAAACACTGATGACATCTATTAAACAAGACAAGAAGCAAGGAATTAAACAGAGACAGAATTAAATTTGGCTCATTTGAGGAGAAACGCGTACACCTGTACCCATGCACAATGTCCCACCACGCTCTGACGAAAGATTCTACGCCTCCTCTTTTATTTGGACTTTCCCTGATTACATGGCAACTGCTGTTTCTAAAGGGACGGGGGTCGTAAACAGCCGCTGCCTTTGGTCACAAAACAGTTCAAAGAAAAGGTGCCTGGAGGGGGGGTCAGGTCCTGCTTCCTCACCGCTTTGTAGATCTCGGGTCAAGACAAAATCTTCCTGTGGATTACAATCATACTTGCCAACCCTCCCGGTTTTCCCGGGAGACTCCCGAATTTCAGTGCCCCTCCCGAAAATCTCCCGGGGCAACCCAAATTTCTCCCGATTTCCACCCGAAAAACAATATTTGGGGCGTGCCTTAAAGGCACTGCCTTTAGCGTCCTCTACAACCTGTCGTCATATCCGCTTTTCCTCCATACAAACAGCGTGCCGGCCCAGCCACATAATATATGCGGCTTTTACACATAAGTGAATGCAAAGCATACTTGATCAACAGCCATACAGGTCACACTGAGGGTGGCCGTATAAACAACTTTAACACTGTTACAAATAAGCGCCACACTGCGAACCCACACCAAACAAGAACGACAAGCACGTTTCGGGAGAACATCCGCACCGTAACACAACATAAACACAACAGGACAAATACCCAGAATCCCTTGCAGCACTAACTCTTCCGGGACGCTACAATATACACCTGATGTAAATCTCTCCATTCCTCCTGCTGTGCGTCAGTGCGACATGCAGAAACTGACGGTGGACGAGCTGAAGAGGCTTCTCTACGACACTTTCCGGGACCACCTGACCATGAAGGACATCGAGAACATCATCATGACCGAGGAGAGCCACCTGAACAGCCCCGAGTCCCACGTGGACATCGACAGTAGGTGTCTCCCCCCCCCCCACACACGCTCCCTCTCTCACGAGTCCCCCTTCTGACCCGTCCTTGTGTGCGTCTTTCCCGCAGCCAGCCCCACGCAGCAGGAGAAACACACCTGCGTGCGTAAAAGTCTGATCTGTGCCTTCGCCATCGCTTTCATCATCAGCGTCATGCTCATCGCCGCCAATCAGATGCTCAGACGAGGGATGAAGTGAATGTTCCCGGCGTTTTTTTGCGATAAACCAAATATCTTTTCTGTCTCGCAACGTTTCCAACTTGTCACCAGCTTCTTGAGAACAAATGATGTCAGACGGTAAAAAAAAAAATGGAGAGAAACTTCACAATCCAATGCAATACAGAGTCAATGATTCTCTTATTTATGATATATAATTAAATGTGTGGGCTTTAACACAGCTCAACTTATGGAGGTGCCAGATTTATTGTTAAAAAAAAAACTAGAGATGTCCGATAATATCGGCTTTAAAATGTAATATCGGAAATTATCGGTATCGGTTTCAAAATTATCAGTATCGGTTTAAAAAAGTAAAAATGTATGACTTTTTAAAACGCCGCTGTGTACACGGACGTAGGGAGAAGTACAGAGCGCCGATAAACCTTAAAGGCACTGCCTTTGCGTGCCGGCCCAGTCACATAATATCTACAGCTTTTCACACGCACAAGAGAATGCAAAGCATACTTGGTCAACAGCCATACAGGTCACACTGAGGGTGGCCGTATAAACAACTTTAACACTGTTACAAATATGCGCCACAATGTGAACCCACACCAAACAAGAATGACAAACACATTTCGGGAGAACATCCGCACCGTAACACAACATAAACACAACACAACAAATACCCAGAAGCCCTTGCAGCAGTAACTCTTCCTGGACGCTACAATATACACCCCCCGCTACCCCCTACCCCGCCCACCTCAACCTCCTCATGCTCTCTCAGGGAGAGCATGTCCCAAATTCCAAGCTGCTGTTTTGAGGCATGTTAAAAATAAATCAATAATAAATATGGCAGTGCCATGTTGGCATTTTTTTTCTCCATAACTTGAGTTGATTTATTTTGGAAAGCCTTGTTACATTGTTTAATGCATCCAGCGGGGCATCACAACAAGATTAGGCACAATAATGTGTTAATTCCACGACTGTATAGGTATCGGTTGATATCGGAATCGGTAATTAAGAGTTGGACAATATCGGAATATTGGATATCGGCAAAAAAGCCGTTATCGGACATCTCTAAAAAAAAACTTTAAAAGACACAATTTAGGATGCAAGGAATAAAAAGGATATTATTGAAAATTATTAAAACACTCAATTAGCACAAAAATGTGTAAATAAAAAATTTAAATAAAAAGTAGTAAAACTCCAATTGCTGAAGTGTGAAATGTGGACGTCTAAAATAATTTAATAAGTCCATGGTTTATGAAGGATATTATATAAATAAAATACGTACAGTACAGGCCAAACGTTTGGACACACCTTCTCCTCATTCAATGTGTTTTCTTTATTTTTCTGACTATTTACATTGTAGATTGTCACTGAAGGCTCCGCCGCTCCCAGTTTGTGGAACGCTCTCCCTGACCACCTGAGGGCACCACAGACTGTTGATGCGTTTAAAAAAGGCTTAAAACCCTTCTTTTTAAAAAAAAGCCTTCTTTTTTTTTAGATATATGCATACTAGTTCTAGCTATTAGGCTGTTGTAGTTTTTATTTATTTTTATTATCTTTTTATTTTTTTAATACACTGTAGCACTTTGAGGTTGTTTACTCAATGTAAAGTGCTTTTTACAAATAAAATATATTCTTATTATTAACAAAACTATGAAAGGTGAAATAACTGAAAACATGTTTTATATTCTAGTTTCTTCAAAATAGCCACCATTTGCTCTGATCACTGCTTTGCTCACTCGTGGCATTCTCTCAATGAGCTTCAAGCCCACCTGTGAAGTGAAAACCATTTCAGGTGACTACCTCTTAAAGCTCATCCAGAGAATGCCAAGAATGTGCGAAAAAGTAATCAGCGCAAAGGGTGGCTATTTTGAAGAAACTAGAATAAAGATCATGTTTTCAGTTATTTCACCTTTTTTTTTTGTTAAGTACATAACTCCACATGTGTTCATTCATAGTTTTGATGCCTTCAGTGACAATCTACAATGTAAATAGTCATGAAAATAAAGAAAACACATTGAATGAGGAGAAGATGTGTCCAAACTGTTGGCCTGTACTGTTTATATAATGAAGTTGAATGTATATCAAGAATGAATGTTAAAGGGTTTATAAATAGTTTTCTAAATGTGTTATTCTACTTGACAAATAGTGAGCCCACATTTTGCTCCACTCATTTTGCACTTTCCTACACGGTACAGTGGAACCCGTTTATGTCGGATTTGGCCGGCGGACGTCAACACAAGCGGTTGGCGACTTAACCCACATAGAAACCAAAACAAGACATTTACTTGCACATTCACTTGTCTTGACTTTGGCCAGTAAAGGACTTAAGTTTAATATTTTTATTCTTTGTATTTATTGGTTATAATTGTTTGTATTGGGCGTGTCCAAAGTGCGGTTAGGGAGTGTTGTCGGCGCAAAAAAAAATAACATTAAAATGTAAGAAAAAGGAGCAAAAATACGTGTTGTAATGAGAAAAAAGCTGAGAATTTGATACAAAATGTGAAAAGTATGGGGGGGATACTTTGATATGTTCTTAAAAGTGCTACAAACAAAGATTATATATAAAAACTTAGCTCTGTGTTATAAGTGCCAAATTGCATTATTAGTATCAATTTTCCTTATTGTAATACCTCTTTTTACTCTTTTTTTCTTTGAATTTCCACTATTGGTTTTTCCCAACATCCAAAAAAACCATGCTGCGGTTCACAAATGGCCCCCTGGCCACACTTTTTGCAGCCCTGAAATACCCAATGATAGAATACTTGGTCACCTACAACACAAAAGCTGACACTAAGTGTTGTCTTTAAACATATGTATTGTCTCTTTTCAGCATTTTCTTTTTTACAAAATTAAAAAACATCAAAATGTTTTGACTTTTTGTTATGCGACCCTTAGTGGAAAAATGTTGCTTCATATAGTCTTATATTTGTTTATTTTTTTATATATTTTAATATTTACGTTTATTTGTATATGTCATATTTTATATATTTATTTACATATTATTTAGATTCTTCAATCTTTTTATACGACAACATGCAGCAGAAATGTAATACATCTTGCCTACAAAAACAATAATGCCTCTGTGTTTTTTCCTGACCTAATGTGTGTGCATGTATATATATATATATATATATATATATATATATATATATATATATATATATATATATATATATATATATATATATATATATATATATATATATATATATATATATATATATACTCTAGGTTTCTGTGGTTTATCCGTTATTCAGAGCGGAATATACTTATATTATATATATTATAAAATCCCCTGAAGAGCAGGGAAATCTGTGAAACAGGCTTGTAGGGATGAAAAAGCCTCTGTGTTTTTTCCTGGCCTAATGTGTGTACACGTGTATATATATATATATATATATATATATATATATATATATATATATATATATATATATATATATATATATATATATGTATATAGGTATTTATATTATATATATATGTATATATATATATATATATATATATATATATATATATATATATATATATATATATGTATATAGGTATTTATATTATATATATATATGTGTATATATGTGTGTATATATATATATATATATATATATATATATATATATATATATATATATATATATATATATATATATATATATATATATATATATATATATATACATATATATACATACATCGAAACCGAAACAAGGCACCTTCTCATTCAATGAGTTTTCTTTATTTTCATGACTATGAAAATCGTCCTGATCTATTGTAGATCAGGGGTCCCCAAACTTTTTGACTCAGGGGCCAAATTGGGTTAAAAAAACAAACAAACAAACAAAAACAACAACAACTACAACAAATATATATATATATATATATATATATATATATATATATATATATATATATATATATATATATATATATATATATATATATCATATATCTATATATTTTTTAATATTTCTTTTTTTTTTTTATTATTGTTTTTATTTATATATATATTTTTTTTTTTTTGTCTTTTGTTTTTTTTGTTTGTTTGTTTGTTTTAACCCAATTTGGCCCCTGAGTCAAAAAGTTTGGGGACCCCTGATCTACAACAGATCAGGACTATTTTCATAGTCATGAAAATAAAGAAAACTCATTGAAAGAGAAGGTGTGTCCAAACTTTTGGGCTGTACTGTATAATAAAAGTAAAATAAATAAGAAGAATGCGGTGCAGGGGTTTATCAACTTAAGCGAGTTCCACTGTACTGTTTTATCAAATGATTACATAATGATATTCCTGTTATACACATTGCTGCTTTTATGCCCGTCATAAATGGAACTCACGATGAGAGATTTAACCTTGATAATAACACGCACCCAACAGTTGTATTTGTCACGTAAACACTAAATTTGACGTCTTTATCCCCCGTCTTCCCGATCAACACTATCTATAACTTGCAATAAAACTGGTAGAAAAATGGGAACAACACTGTTACACTGTGCTTGACTTTAACTATGATCACGTCCAAGTGAGGAAGTCATCAAAAACAAGACAAGACTGTGACACATTTCTGTGTTTTATCAACCAATAGTCCTGTGAATATGTTCAATAACTAGTAAGGTCAACGAGTACACGTGCATGCGGCGTGGAAGTAAACCTGTGTTTGTGTGACTTCATCAAGTCTGGATGCATTTAAAAAAAACACAATTATGCAACTTAACAAGTGACCACTGCAAAGAGAAAATACATTTTCCTGTAAACGTTACTTTGAAATATGGTATGCATATCACTTTGCTGTAATTTAACATATCATTCCAAAAAAAAAGGATATTGTTTTAGGATGGTTATATTTTCTTACTTGACAAGGGGATGCATTCATTTTTTTCTACAAAAAATTAAAAAAAAACACAAATATATGACTAAATGTAGAAAACATGGTTGCTTATTATTACTTATTTTTTACTCCCTTGAAAAAAAATTAAAAAAATGTCCCTCATTATTTTTATTCACGAGAAGAGGCATCACTCTTGCAATAAAAGCAACCTGCTGTAGCTCTCACCTGTATTATGACATGTAAACACATCATGAATGTAACCGTGATTGTACCAAATATTGTCTTCATTCGTGTCTTATCGTCCTAACTTGTTTAAAAAAAATTTAAAAAAATAAAAAAAATAATAGGATTCTGTCCGGTGCCTTTTTGCATTGATAGTGGTGAACATTTTTAGATTGGAAAAAACAAAAGGTAGTTTAAATGCTGGATATCTATTTCTACATGATGAGCAATATATGATTATGTCCATGCATCAGGTGTTGTCCATCATGCAATGTAATGTACTTGCTGTGCCCACGCATGACTGACAATAAAAACCTAAGCAACACAAAATGAATCCATGTCTGATCATTGGGACTCAAGTCTGTTCCAGGGTCAAAACCCCCAGAAAAAAATAAACATTCCTACAAGTGTAAAAATGTGGATGTGGGCTTGTGAGGTGAGTCTCTTCACTTTGTTTCCTCAGCCAGGACAGACATTTTACATTCCTAATGAAGTTCCATTTTCAGTTCTATGGTTATCGTCACTCGTGAAGTGAGTCTTCTCACAAAAAGGAAATCCCAGGACGTTTTTGTTTTTTTTCCACATCATGTTCAAAGGGGGAGATTGCTGTGAATGCTTGGGAGGTGAGTCTCTTCACATATCTTCATTTATGTAGAGCCCCTTTTGTTGCAATAAGGTCAATATTTTTGTTCTATGGTTATCGTCACATTTCCCCCTTTTTTTTTTTGCTTATAGCCTGCTGTGTCAGCGTCACACAAAAAAAGACTTGTGGAATTAATCCTTAAAATGCCTTTTTTTGTGTGTGTCCATTTCCATCCATCCAACCATTTTCTACCGCTTGTCCCTTTCGGGGTCACAGGGGGTCGCTTGTTAATTATGCTTTAGCTATATTGTACTGAGCAGCCGTGACACATGAGCATCATTTACATTTTAACCGACACTAATACCAAATCGGTGCCCAAACCAGTGCTTAAAAAATGGAAAACATGCTTCTTCTTTTTTTTAATATAAAAAGGCTTTTGTATTTTTTGAGTAATTTTGTGACATTCAAGTTGAACACACAATAAATAATTCAGTTATGTAATACATTCAAAATAAGGACTACAATCTGAAACAAATCATCATGATTGCATATCAATAGTGCGAAAAAAAACAAACTTGAGTTGCAACGTTGGATGCTCAAAATTCCGGGTGTTCCTGAATGCAACCTAACTGGTGGTAACCGTCATTGGTGTATAATGAGGAAGCGCTGTGGCTACTAATAAAGTTAAAAAAAAATGTTTTAAAAGTCTGACTGAGATACGTTACTTGCAAAAATGTTACCGTATTTTCCGGATTATAAGGCGCACTTAAAATCCTTTTTTTTCTTCTCAGAACTTGACAGTGCGCCTTATAACCCGGTGCGCTTACCCACCTCGAAGCTATTTTATTTGGTACATGGTGTAATGATAAGTGTGACCATAAGTGTCACTTATTGGTTGTCTTTGGTACACTAATGTGTATATTATAGGCCATTGGTTCTTTGTTTTATTTTTGCAAAAATATATATATATATATTGCTCTTTTTATCTTTGGTATGAACATTATTATGTAAACTCAAAGTTACTGGTTTTTTTTTGTTCTTTGTTGTTGCTATTTTTGTATTACAACATTTTGTTATTTCATCATGTTGTACAGCATTGTAATCTTTTGTTTTGTGATTGTGTGATGTTTTTTGCCTGGACCTCAGGAATAGACTCCACTGCAGTGTAGACTAATGGGGATCCTTAATAAAATAAAATAAATAAACCAGTAGATGGCAGTCAAACATAAGAGATAAGTGTAGGCTGCACAATGATGGCAATATGACTCAAGTAAAAAACACCAACATTTTATATGTTCCATTGAAAATATAGAACATTACACACAACACTCAAAAATCTATCGAAATGTTTTAATACGACTTTGGTAAGCTATGAAGCCGCACCGCTTGATGGATTGTGCTGTGCTTCAACATACCACTATTATTATGGTGTGTGTGTATAAGGTAAACATATTATCTGGCGGGGTTTTTTTTCACAATATTATGCAAAAGCAACTTTTCTTACCCTCTGATGTGTATTTGGGATCTGCATAAGTCCTGAAAAATGGCGGGCATCCGCCTTAGTAGTGCGTGCCAACACCGGAGTCGATAAGCTTCTTCTTTTTCTCTATCTTCTTGTTATGGGACATTCATCCTCCGCTGTTGCCATTTCTAATATAAAGTAGTGTCATACTTGCCAACCTTGAGACCTCCGATACCGGGAGGTGGGGGGTGTGGGGGCGCGGTCGGGGTGGGGCGGGGGCGTGGTTAATAGGGGAGTATATTTACAGCTAGAATTCACCAACTCAAGTATTTCATATACCGGTATATATATATATATATATATATATATATATATATATATATATATATATATATGTATGTGTGGGAAAAAATCACAAGACTATTTCATCTCTACAGGCCTGTTTCATGAGGGGTTTCCTCAATCCTCAGGAGAATCTCCTGAGGATTGAGGAAACCCCTCATGAAACAGGCCTGTAGAGATGAAATAGTCTTGTGATTTTTTCCCACACATACATATTACGCTCTACCACGGTATCGAGCACTATTTTTTGGATAATCTAATTAAGACATATATATATATATATATATATATATATATATATATATATATATATATATATATATATATATATATATATATATATATATATATATATATATATATATATATATATATATATATATATGAAATACTTGACTTTCAGTGAATTCTAGCTATATATATATATGTATATATATTTATTTTATTATACATATAAATAAAATAAATACTTGAATTTCAGTGTTCCGGGGGCTATCCAGTAGATGGCAGTATTGTCCTGTTTAACTTCTCCTCCGTTCATGACTCGGCCACCGTGTTCAATGGAGAAGTCTGTTCTACATAATGTACAGGCAACATAATTACATACCCCTTCCCCTTCGAACTGTCCTGGATGAACTGAAATTCTTGTTTCCATTCGTTTTGGAACTTGCAAGCGTATTTCTTCATCTTGCTCGTCGACGGCGTCGCCATGTCTGTAACTTCCTCGTTCTTCTGCTTCGTCTCCTTGTTGTGTGCGCAGTTGTGCACTCTACTCTCTAAAAGCCGTAGATGTTATGACGTCATTGGGCAGGCAAGCTGTTTATATTGTGGGAAAGCGGACGTGAGAACAGGCTGTCCCCACTCAGGCCCGCATTGAGCTGGAGGGGGCGTGGCCTCCAGCTCCGGCTGAATACCGGGAGTTTGTCAGGAGAAAATTTCTGCCGGGAGGTTATCGGGAGAGGCGCTCAATACAGGGAGTCTCCCGCTAAAAACGGGAGGGTTGGCAAGTATGAGTGTAAAGTTCTTACTTATATCTGTCAGTAAACTCGCCATGAAAGCACTAAAACATACCGGTGTAGTGAGTTTACATTATTCACCCAAGGAACTTTAGTTATTAGAGAGTTCCGGTCGGACGGTTTTTCACGGGACACATGTTGTTGTTGCACTAGTGAGCCACGGATGAGGAGATGCTGCTCCGTTATTGATTGAAGTCTGAATGTCATTAAAACAGTTAGCTCCATCTTTTGACACTTCTTCCACTCCCGTCCTTGCACGCTACACCGCTACAACAAAGATGGCGGGGGAGAAGACGCTGTCGAAGGTGAGCCACGTAAATAAGACCGCCCACAAAACGGCGCATCGTGAAGCGACTGCCAGAAAGCGACTTGAAGATGATCTGTAAAACATCATCTATGCAACATTTTGACGAAAGAACCACCATTACATGTTATGTAGACCAGTGGTCCCCAACCACCGGTCCCGGTCCGTGACGCATTTGCTACCGGGCCGCACAGAAACACTAATTAATTTATGAACGAACGCATTTTCTCCAACTTAACTTTCGCCTGTCCCACTAAACACTAATAAGCTTGTTAATAGATGTGTATTACTCCTTTGTTATAGTACATGGGACAATGCACATTAATGGACATATCAAATGTTAATGTGCCAGATTGTAGCCAAAGGATTATTTTTTGGGCTGTTTTTTTATCTGCCGGTCCGTGAAAATAATGCATACATTAAACCGGTCCCTGGTGGAAAATAGGTTGGGGAACCCTGATGTAGAGCACAAGGAAGTCTTTTACATTTAGACAAAAAATCATAATATGACTCCTTTAATGCGCCTTATAATCCGGTGCACCTTATATATGAAAAAAGATAAATAAATAGACCATTCATCGGCAGTGCGCCTTATACTCCGGTGCGCCCTATGGTCAGGAAAATGCGGTACTTTCATATCTTCTTGTTCTCTCAGTCCAGTTACTACTGTGTAAATTATGGAACCGGTTCCCTATTTCCTCCATTAGAAGTTCCTTTTACAATTCTATGGTTATCGTCACACTTTGCGGTACCCAGCGCAAAATAAGTAGGCTTTAGGAAAAAAATTAACATTTATTCCAAAATACCGTTTTTCAACCCCACTCTGTGTTGGCGTGGACCTTCCAGCCGCCTGGTGGGGGAGGCAGCAGGGAGGGCGGCAGGTCAGGAATGGAGTAGAGCTGTGAGGGTACGTCGTCGTGTCTTTCCACTTGCTCTTCTGTTCTGCTGCCGTCTCTGCACAGATGGATGAGTGACACGTCACATAGTAATGAGACAAGCATGACTGTCAGGTTCAAACACTGATGACATCTATTAAACTAGACAAGAAGCAAGGAATTAAACAGAGACAGAATTAAATTTGGCTCAGACGCGTGGACACTGTACCCTTGCACAGTGTCGTCCCACGCCCCTGACGAAAGATTATTTGGACTTTCCCTGATTACATGGCAACAGCTGTTTCTAAGGGACGGGGGTCGTAAACAGCCATCGCCTTTGGTTACAGAACAGACCAAAGAAAAGGTCCCTGGAGGGGAGTCAGGTCCTGCTTCCTCTTCGCTTTGTAGATCTCGGGTCAAGACAATGTCTTTCTGTTGATTACAATACATGAAAGAAACAGAACACCTTCATGTCGCTTCCCATCCTACACAGTGGAGTTTTACAAGCCCATACTTGCCAACCCTCCCGTTTTTAGCGCCTCTCCCGACAACCTCCCGGCAGAGATTTTCTCCCGACAAACTCCCGGTATTCAGCCGGAGCTGGAGGCCACGCCCCCTCCAGCTCAATGCGGACCTGAGTGGGGACAGCCGTTCTTACGTCCGCTTTCCCACAATATAAACAGCTTGCCTGCCCAATGACGTCATAACATCTACGGCTTTTAGAGAGTAGAGTGCACAACAAGGAGAGAGAGTTCTTGGTTTCCTATGTGGGTTTATTGTTAGGCAGTTTCATTAACGTCCTCCCAGCGCGGTACCAACACACAACAACAGCAGTCACGTTTAGTCTACCGTAAAGCAGTTCGTCTGCAGTAAACAGCAATGTTGTGACACTCTTAAACAGGACAATACTCCCATCTACTGGATAGCCTGCAGAACACTGAAATTCAAGTATTTTATTTATATGTATAATAAAAATAAATAAATAAATAAAAAAATTATATATATATATATATATATATATATATATATATATATATATATATATATATATATATATATATATATATATATATACATAGCTAGAATTCACTGAAAGTCAAGTATTTCATACATATAATATACATATATATATATATATATATATATATATATATATATATATATATATATATATATATATATGAAATACTTGATTTGGTGAATTCTAGCTGTAAATATACTCTCTTCTTAACCACGCCCCCCGCCCCAAACTTCATCTTGGTAGGTTCAAAGGCAGCTTTTGTCTTCTCGCCGGGAACTCACGGCAACACAAAGTTTTGTGATAACTCAGATACAATTATTCTGACAATGACGATGGAGTGTCGTGTTCCTACCCTTTGCTGGCCAGGCCACTTTGTCTCTTCTCCCTCCTGCTGAGCCATTCCTCTCCAGTGGGCTCGGGCCTCACAGGGTCCTCCAGGCCCTCCCTGCGCCGGCTTTCATCTATAAAATAAATTAGAAAAAAAAAAAAGCATTCTCTCAACATGACTTATTTACACTCGTCTAGACAGCCGGCGCTTGTTTGTGTCCAAAATCAATTTATTTGACAAGCAGGCGTTGTCCTGAGGTCCCCTCATATTTTCCTACTAATATAACAAACCTCACCTGCCTCCTTTTATGATTAAAATACATCAACAATGTGCTTTGTCAGCTTTATTGTGTTCCTGGTGCTTTTATGACAGCGCAGAAGTCATATATCACCGCTGTGCCTGCGAGCACACTTGTTAGCGTCGGAGTAAACAACACTACAATGTTATTGTTTAGAAGTGATGGCATAAAGAGAAGTAAATGTGGTTACATTTCAAAAAAATACCATTAAAAGTGATTTAAAACAGGGGTGTCTAAACTTTGTTCAGCGAGGGCCACATACAGAGAAGTTGAAGGCTGTACACTGCAAAAAGTCAGTGTTCAAAAACAAGAAAATGAGCGGTATTTTATATGAACTAAGCAAAATTATCTGCCAATAGAACAAGAAAATTTGGCTTGTCAAGACTTTCCATAACAGGTCAAATTAGCTAACCTCAATGAGCCCAAAAATACCTTAAAATAAGTATATTCTCACTAATAACAACTGTACTACTCTAGGAGTACGTATTTTCTTCTGTTTCATTGGAAATAAAACAGCAAAGTCCATTTGGCTGTCATCTGTTTTAATTATGAGACACAATTGTGTCAAAGTCATGATTTTTTTTTTCATGCTTGAAATAAGAAATTATTACCGGTACTTTAAAAAAGTAGTTTTATACTTGTGAGTAGAGAGTCCGATAATGGCTTTTTTGCCGATATCCGATATTCCGGTATTGTCCAACTCTTAATTACCGATACAGATATCAACCGATACCGATATATACAGATCATACCTTCCATTGTTCTCTGTTTGAATAATTTTACTTGATCAAACCTTTTCTATAGTAGCATCCCACACTACAAAACAATAAAAGTATGTTTGATTTCTACTGGTATCGGTATCTACTTATGACAAACATTGTCCATGGCAACAACTCAGTAGAAAGCAGAGAAATAATAATCAACCATGGATGACAAAATGATTTTAAAAAATGCTTGTAATAAGAACACACTATATAGAAAATGTCCGATATATCCAATATTCCGATATTGTCCAACTCTTAATTACCGATACAGATATCAACCGATACCGATGTATACAGTCGTGGAATTAACACATAATTATGCCTAATTTTGTTGTGATGCCCCGCTGGATGCATTAAACAATGTAACAAGGTTTTCCAAAATAAATCAACTCAAGTTATGGAAAAAAATGCCAACATGGCACTGCCATATTTATTATTGAAGTCACAAAGTGCATTATTGGTGGGCGGGGTTAGGGGAGGGGGCTGGAGGGGGGTGTATATTGTAGAGTCCCGGAAGAGTTAGACCTGCAAGGGGTTCTGGGTATTTGCTCTGTTGTGTTTATGTTGTGTTACGGTGCGGATGTTCTCCCGAAATGTGTTTGTCATTCTTGTTTGGTGTGGGTTCACAGTGTAGCGCATATTTGTAACAGTGTTAAAGTTGTTTATACGTCCACCCTCAGTGTGACCTGTATGGCTGTTGACCAAGTATGCCTTGCATTCACTTGTGTGTGTGAAAAGCCGTAGATATTATGTGACTGGGCCGGCACGCAAAGGCAGTGCCTTTAAAGTTTATTGGCGCTCTGCTCTCCCTACGTCCGTGTACACAGCTGCGTTTTAAAATGTCATAAATGTAACTTTTTGAAACCGGTACCGATAATTTCCGATATTCAATTTTAAAGCATTTATCGGCCGATAATATCAACAGTCCGACATTATCGGACATCCCTACTTGTGAGTGTTGATGACACAGCTTTGCAACAGTTAAATATTCTAGTTTCAAGCATGTTTTACTCAATATAGGTCATAAAATCTCAGCCACAAGCTGTAATATCTTACTGAGATCATTTAGGACCAAAACCCTTAAAACAAGTAAAACACTCTAACATAAAATCTGCTTAGTGAGAAGAATTATCTTATCAGACAGAAAATAAGCAAATATCACCTTTATTTGAGATATTTAATCTTACTTCATACTTGCCAACCCTCCCGTTTTTAGCGGGAGACTCCCGGTATTCAGCGCCTCTCCCGATAACCTCAAGGCAGAAATTTTCTCCCGACAAACTCCCGGTATTCAGCCGGAGCTGGAGGCCACGCCCCCTCCAGCTCAATGCGGACCTGAGTGGGGACAGCCTGTTCTCACGTCCGCTTTCCCACAATATAAACAGCTTGCCTGCCCAATGACGTCATAACATCTACGGCTTTTAGAGAGTAGAGTGCACAACTGCGCACACAACAAGGAGACGAAGCAGAAGAACGAGGAAGTTACAGACATGGCGACGCCGTCGACGAGCAAGATGAAGAAATATGCTTGCAACTTCCAAAACGAATGGAAACAAGAATTTCAGTTCATCCAGGACAGTTCGAAGGAGAATGTAATTATGTTGCCTGTACATTATGTAGAACAGACTTCTCCATTGAACACGGTGGCCGAGTCATGAACGGAGGAGAAGTTAAACAGGACAATACTGCCATCTACTGGATAGCCCCCGGAACACTGATATTCAAGTATTTATTTTATTTATATGTATAATAAAATAAATATACATACATATATATATATATATAGCTAGAATTCACTGAAAGTCAAGTATTTAATACATTTTATATATATATATATATATATATATATGTATATGAAATACTTGAGTTGGTGAATTCTAGCTGTAAATATACTCCCCTATTAACCACGCCCTTAACCACGCCCCCAACCACGCCCCCGCCCCACCCCGACCGCGCCCCCCCCCACCTCCCGGTATCGGAGGTCTCAAGGTTGGCAAGTATGTCTTTGCAGTGTAGAGGCCACTTTGTGCTTTTTTTGTACATTCAAGATGTATAAAACTTGTCATGATCCCACATGACGGTTATTCATTTCTTGTATTTTATCCTGTTTGCCTCCATGTCATACCACTACTCTGGTTTCAGCACTGGCTCCGTCACCTTTTAGGATGCTTTTCAAGACTGGATTATTTTGCTTGTACCTTAACCTTGGCGCTTCAATTGCGTGTTTTCCATTTGTGCACATTTTGTGTTTTTTGCGTTTCCCTAGATAAGAGGGCTTCTTTTCTGCAGCCACCCGCTGTCTCTCACCTGCACTAACACACCCACATAAGGCACTTAGCCAGTGATGTATTACTTTAATCATTTAATTTATGTAATTGAAGTATTTAAATTACTCGTCTTTTAAACCTAAATGTCACAAAGTTTTTTCACTTTTTACATGTTCTGTATTGCTGCAATAATTATGACAACATTGTAGATTTTAGAAAATGGTATTTCTTTTTTTTTTAAACGTATTACTTTAATCATTTAATTTATGCAATTGAAGTATTTAAATTACTCGTCTTTTTAACCTAAATGTCCCAAAGTTTTTTCACTTTTTACATGTTCTGTATTGCTGCAATAATTATGACAACATTATAGATTTTAGAAAATTGTATTTCTTTTTTTTTTAAATGTATTACTTTAATCATTTAATTTATGTAATTGAAGTATTTAAATTACTCGTCTTTTTAACCTAAATGTCACAAAGTTTTTTCACTTTTTACATGTTCTGTATTGCTGCAATAATTATGACAACGTAGATTTTAGAAAATGTTATGTTTTTTTTTTTTTAAACTTATTACTTTAATCATTTAATTTATGCAATTGAAGTATTTAAATTACTCGTCTTTTTAACCTAAATGTCCCAAAGTTTTTTCACTTTTTACATGTTCTGTATTGCTGCAATAATTATGACAACATTATAGATTTTAGAAAATTGTATTTCTTTTTTTTTTAAATGTATTACTTTAATCATTTAATTTATGTAATTGAAGTATTTAAATTACTCGTCTTTTTAACCTAAATGTCACAAAGTTTTTTCACTTTTTACATGTTCTGTACTGCTGCAATAATTATGACAACGTAGATTTTAGAAAATGTTATGTATTTTTTTTTTTTAAACTTATTACTTTAATCATTTAATTTATGTAATTGAAATATTTAAATTACTCGTCTTTTTAACCTAAATGTCACAAAGTTCCATGAGAGTAAAAAGGTATTGATTTGCTTGTTTTAAACAATATATTTTTATTTTAACATAATTGGTTATTAGTACAAATTAAATACAGGAAGTGAATAAATGTATCAGTAATTGCTGTGAAACTAAGAATTGGTACAATTAAATGAGCTCTGCTTCTTCGTACTCCTTTTCGGATATGTTGACTTGTGAAAATGTCATTTAGTCACTACTATGTAAATGTTTTTATAAATGTTGGAAATAAACTAATAACCCAAGTATGACTAGTGCAAGCTGCTAAAGGCGTATTTTCCCTCATATTTTATCCGTTTATGCATTAAAATCTTGAGGTCCAACCAAAAATGTTGCTGCTCTTCTTGTTTGAATTGTCTTTGCAACTAACTCTGCCAGGTTTTATGTTGCCTTAGCCAGTTTAAGTTGTTTCTTTGCAACCAAATGTGGAGCTTGTAGATGTCATTACATAGAAGGCATCACACAAGCAACCTCGTTGCCCAAAGCAACTTCAATTTTAAGTGTGTGACAAGTTTGCATGAAAAAATAAGTAAACAGCGCCCTCGTGTGTTCTCAACCTACCTTGCACTTTTTGTTGTAAATTCATAAGATCCACCTCAGTCATGTGTGAAAACCTGCAGGATGGCCCAAAGTCACACACCCCTAATACACAAAACACAAAGAGTTAAATACAAATATGCTGTTAGTTTCTATTAGTTGCATGTATGACGGTCGCCACCTCTTTGGAGAAACTTCCTGCAGGGTTTCTTTGCTTGTTCATCTTTTAAAATATCTGAAAAACCTACAAAAAAAAAGAAAAATAAGTATAAGTCCATGCATGATACAAATATGGTAGTTCTGCCTCACCTCTAAAATGATCAAACCATGCTTTTTTAGATCTCTGGTGCTGAACACCAAAGAGATGTTTCTTCCGGTTGTGCATGTTGTCCTGGAAGGAGCGGTCGCAGTAGTCGCAGTAGTATCTTTTACCCATGGCTCAGCTTGCAGGATGTGCCTCAAATTTTAAATAACAGCAATGTGTTGGTCACTGTAAGAAATATTAGTGGAAGTCATTGGAATGTCAAAGTCACACATGCACATACACGTGCATTGGAATATTAACAAGAAATTGAGGAAAAAATTTAAATACTGTTCATTAAAAGTGTATATCAGAAGGTAGGTATTATTACACAATGGATATTTCTTATTGCCGAGAGCTCAAACCACTCGTAAACGTTTTTGTGTGTCTGTATGCGGAGTAGAACTATGGAACAAACTGGACTTACAACACAAGCAATGCCAAACTATTAATCGATTTAAACTATTATACAAACATGGGGTCTGGTTAAAATATAGAGATGAGGGTCTTTAATTTGACCTGCTGCTATACTCTGTCTCAAAGTGTTAACATGTGCTCAATGATTCCTTACCATTATTGCTATGTTGTCTATTACCATTATTGCTATGTTGTCTATTACCATTGTTGGGATATTCATTATTCCTACATTGTTGATACAAATTATTGTTACAGTGTAATAATTATTGTTACCTGTGGTAATGCCACTATGATACAACATCTGTATTATAATCCTTGAACCAAGTAAGAGTGAAACTCATGTGAATAATCACTGAATGGAGAACTGGGGGTGGGATTAAATAAATGATCTTCTTCCCACTCCCTTTCAGGCAAAACAGGACAATCATGCATTACATACTGTACATTACCTTTTGCACTATATTAATTTATATTATTATGTGTTGTCAACTTTGTATTATTTTATGTCATTGCCTGAAATAAATAAATAAAAAATATGAAAAAATGAATGTACATCTGCAGATGGTGTTCTACATGAAGTCTCGCGAGATTACGAGCCTGGTAGTTAAAGGCGCCACTCACAACAACATACAACACACTTGTATCTATATACTATATATATATATAGTATATAATATATACATTATATTATACGGTTTAATTCAAGCTACACGACCAAACCATAGAAGACTGCACTGTACACATGAATACAATCGTAAATTACATTGCTGGTTTCATTTAGCATACACCGTCCAAAAAAAAACGACGTTCTTACTGTGTTTACTGACATTAAGACTACATATACGACGAAAAAACTACAATAAAATGTTGCTTACCTCAGAAAAGCCGCTTTGAATAAAAAAATACATGTTTTTTAAAGAGAAACAACAACGATTACAAACAACGGAAGCCGTGTAGAGTCACATATTAACGGAAGTGGAAGCGAGTCCCTGCACATGCGCACTGACTGGCTACATAGGCGTTTTTGTTCTTCTTTTTACTGCCGTTCAACACTATTTAAATGCCCATATTGACAGAAAACGTGCACATAAAAGTTACAAGCCACATGAAATACAATTCATATATTTTATTTAAAAAAAGGGAATATGGGCGTGCGCGGATATGCAAGCAGCGGATGTTAGTCACCGCACATGCGCACTGACGTGGTTGAAGCCGTCCCAACATGGCGCTGACAAAGACCGTGTACAACCTCCTCTTCAGGAGGACGTCCACTTTCGCCGTGACCATCATAGTCGGAGCCGTCTTGTTTGAGCGGATATTCGACCAAGGCGGCGACGCTATTTTTGAGCAAATGAACCGCGGGGTAAGTCATTCTGTTGTCGCTAAAGTACCCTGACCTTGTAAGCAGAGGACGGGCAGATGCTAACCACGTAGCTCAGCTAGCCTGTCCGCTAACTATAGCTATTATGAGGGACAAGCGGTAGAAAATGGATGGATGGACACGTTGTTTGATTGATTGATTGAAACTTTTATTAGTATATTGCACAGTGCAGTACATATTCCGTACAATTGACTACTAAATGGTAACACCCGAATACGTTTTTCTACTTGTTTAAGTCGGGGTACACTTAAATTGATTCATGATACAGATATATACTATCATCATAATACAGTCATCACACAAGATAATCATCAGAGTATATACATTGAATTATTTACATTATTTACAATCCGGGGTGTGGGATGTGGAGGAGTGTGGGGGGTTAGGTTTGGTTGGTATCAACACTTCAGTCATCAACAATTGCATCATCAGAGAAATGGACATTGGAACAGTGCAGGACTGACTTGGTAGGATATGTACAGCAAGTAGTGGACATAGAGAGAGAGATCAGAAAGCATAAGAATAAGTATCTACATTAGATTATTCACATTTGATTATTTGCAATCCGGGGATGTGGAAGGGAGGGTGTTAGTTTAGTTTAGGCCCTTTCTTTTACACCTGTTGGTAGTGCATTGTGTTATGATAGTCATTTTAATTCATGTGCATTTCATGACAGAAACTATGGAAACACATCAAGCACAACTACGAGAAGGACGAAGAGTGATGAAGGGACGCGTGTCGGGAGTCCAGGGTGGATGAAGAGTAAACAACAACAACAACCATGGACTGGAGAGTAAACAACAACATCAACAACCATGGACTGGAGAGTAAACAACAACATCAACAACCATGGACTGGAGAGTAAAGAACAACATCAACAACCATGGACTGAAGAGTAAACAACAACAACCATGGACTAAATGTGCTGCAGGTGTGCCCAACATCTTGACCAGACCACCGGAAGTTGGAGCAAAGGACCCCCTCTCACCACCATCCCTTTCCCTCTCGATCGTTAATGCCTTTATTGTCATCGTCCCATGTTGTACATGGTTAAATTAAACGTGTTCATGCTTGTTGTGTTTGCTGCCAGTGATATTTACCCCAATAAAAGCAAAAACAAGCACTTTAAAATGTCTGTGCTAATGTTTTACCTTCGTTGGCCACTAGAGGGCACTGCCCGTATAGTACAGTAAAGTTGTGTTATACCTTTGTTTGCCACAAGAGGTCACTGTTGGCGTGTGATTCAATCATCAATCAAAGTTTATTTATATAGCCCTAAATCACGAGTGTCTCAAAGACCTGCACAAGCCACAACGACATCCTGGGCTCAGATCCCACATCAGGGCAAGGAAAAACTCAACCCAATGGGATGACAATGAGAAACCTTGGAGGGGACCGGTCCAATGGACGTTGAGTGGATCTAGTTAATAGTGTGAGAATCCAGTCCATAGTGGATCTGACATAATAGTGTGAGAGTCCAGTCCATAGTGGATCTAACATAATAGTGGGAGTCCAGTTCATAGTGGATCTAACATAATAGTGTGAGAGTCCAGTCTATAGTGGATCTAGCATAATATTGTGAGAGTCCAGTCCATAGTGGATCTAACATAATATTGTGAGAGTCTAGTCTATAGTGGATCTAGCATAATAGTGTGAGAATCCAGTCCATAGTGGATCTAACATAATAGTGTGAGAGTCCAGTCCATAGTGGATCTAACATAATAGTGTGAGAGTCCAGTCCATAGTGGATCTAACATAATAGTGTGAGAGTCCAGTCCATAGTGGATCTAACATAATAGTGAGAGTCCAGTCCATAGTGGATCTAACATAATAGTGAGAGTCCAGTCCATAGTGGATCTAACATAATAGTGTGAGAGTCCAGTCCATAGTGGATCTAACATAATAGTGAGAGTCCAGTCCATAGTGGATCTAACATAATAGTGTGAGAGTCCAGTCCATAGTGGATCTAACATAATAGTGTGACAGTCCAGTCCATAGTGGATCTAACATAATAGTGTGAGTCCAGTCTATAGTGGATCTAACATAAGAGTGAGAGTCCAGTCCATAGTGGATCTAACATATTTGTGAGAGTCCAGTCCATAGTGGATCTAAAATAATAGTGTGAGAGTCCAGTCCATAGTGGATCTAACATAATAGTGAGAGTCCAGTCCATAGTGGATCTAACATAATAGTGTGAGAGTCCAGTCCATAGTGGATCTAACATAATAGTGAGAGTCCAGTCCATAGTGGATCTAACATAATAGTGACAGTCCAGTCCATAGTGGATCTAACATAATAGTGTGAGAGTCCAGTCCATAGTGGATCTAACATAATAGTGAGAGTCCAGTCCATAGTGGATCTAACATAATAGTGTGAGAGTCCAGTCCATAGTGGATCTAACATAATAGTGTGAGTCCAGTCTATAGTGGATCTAACATAAGAGTGAGAGTCCAGTCCATAGTGGATCTAACATATTTGTGAGAGTCCAGTCCATAGTGGATCTAAAATAATAGTGTGAGAGTCCAGTCCATAGTGGATCTAACATAATAGTGAGAGTCCAGTCCATAGTGGATCTAACATAATAGTGTGAGAGTCCAGTCCATAGTGGATCTAACACAATAGTGAGAGTCCAGTCCATAGTGGATCTAACATATTTGTGAGAGTCCAGTCCATAGTGGATCTAAAATAATAGTGTGAGAGTCCAGTCCATAGTGGATCTAACATAATAGTGTGAGTCCAGTCTATAGTGGATCTAACATAAGAGTGAGAGTCCAGTCCATAGTGGATCTAACATATTTGTGAGAGTCCAGTCCATAGTGGATCTAAAATAATAGTGTGAGAGTCCAGTCCATAGTGGATCTAACATAATAGTGAGAGTCCAGTCCATAGTGGATCTAACATAATAGTGTGAGAGTCCAGTCCATAGTGGATCTAACACAATAGTGAGAGTCCAGTCCATAGTGGATCTAACATATTTGTGAGAGTCCAGTCCATAGTGGATCTAAAATAATAGTGTGAGAGTCCAGTCCATAGTGGATCTAACATAATAGTGAGAGTCCAGTCCATAGTGGATCTAACATAATAGTGTGAGAGTCCAGTCCATAGTGGATCTAACACAATAGTGAGAGTCCAGTCCATAGTGGATCTACAAACGTTTGTAACATAATAGTGTCAGAGTCCAGTCCATAGTGGATCTAACATAATAGTGTGAGAGTACAGTCCATAGTGGATCTAACATAATAGTGTGACAGTCCAGTCCATAGTGGATCTAACATAATAGTGTGAGTCCAGTCTATAGTGGATCTAACATAAGAGTGAGAGTCCAGTCCATAGTGGATCTAACATATTTGTGAGAGTCCAGTCCATAGTGGATCTAAAATAATAGTGTGAGAGTCCAGTCCATAGTGGATCTAACATAATAGTGAGAGTCCAGTCCATAGTGGATCTAACATAATAGTGTGAGAGTCCAGTCCATAGTGGATCTAACATAATATTGTGAGAGTCCAGTCCATAGTGGATCTAACATAATAGTGTGAGAGTACAGTCCATAGTGGATCTAACATAATAGTGTGACAGTCCAGTCCATAGTGGATCTAACATAATAGTGTGAGTCCAGTCTATAGTGGATCTAACATAAGAGTGAGAGTCCAGTCCATAGTGGATCTAACATATTTGTGAGAGTCCAGTCCATAGTGGATCTAAAATAATAGTGTGAGAGTCCAGTCCATAGTGGATCTAACATAATAGTGAGAGTCCAGTCCATAGTGGATCTAACATAATAGTGAGAGAGTCCAGTCCATAGTGGATCTAACACAATAGTGAGAATCCAGTCCATAGTGGATCTACAAACGTTTGTAACATAATAGTGTCAGAGTCAGTCCATAGTGGGGTCAGCAGGAGATCATCTTGAGCGGAGACAGGTCAGCAGCGCAGAGACGTCACCAACTGACGCACAGATGAGTGGTCCACCCTGGGTCCTGACTTTGGACAGCTAGCGCGTCATTTGTGGTCACCTAATCTGCCATTAAATTCTAAGTTAATGATTATTTGCAAAAAGAATTATGTTTCTCAGTTGGAACATTAAATATCTTGTCTTTGCAGTCTATTCAATTGAATATAGGTGGAAAAGGATTTGCAAATCATTGTATTCTGTTTTTATTTACCATTTACACAATGTACCAACTTCACAGGTTTGGGGTTTTGTGAAAGGGAGTCAATGGAACTCTGATGTAAAAAAGAAATGTTAAAA
This sequence comes from Entelurus aequoreus, assembly GCF_033978785.1. Lineage (NCBI taxonomy): Eukaryota > Metazoa > Chordata > Actinopteri > Syngnathiformes > Syngnathidae > Entelurus > Entelurus aequoreus. The sequence goes on from NC_084751.1 coordinate 1,075,191, forward strand.
GAAACTTAGCAAAGCAAAGAAATTTGATTCTGTGGCCAAATTACATCCCACTAACTTTGAAAAGGAACATTCCTTTCCATGGTGTCGTCTTCAAAGGCAACGTCTTCAGGTCTCCCTAAGGGTCAAATATAAACGGTTTGAATAGCAATAAAAAACAATAAATAGTGCTGACTGCCTTATAAAGTCAGTAAATGGCATCTTTGAACCAACCCCACAGTCTGGTCAGCCACAGGTTGACCCCCAAGTGGTCCAAGTATTGTATTTCAGGTGTGAGCATTCTCTCACACGTGCTCCTCAACTCGGCGTCCACGTCTTTGTTCATGTTGTAACCCACGATGGACTTTCCTCCGACGGGCTGCCAGGGTAGAAAGCGTTCCTCGCGAATCATCTCGGCGTCCACCGCCTCTCCGCCCTCGATGCAGGCGGCTCTCATCTCAGCGTTCCTCCTGCGGAGCTCCGCCACTTCCCGCTCCATCCTCTCCCTCCCGTAGGCCTCCACCTTGGCCCAGAAGGTGTCGTTGAAGTGGCGGTACAGCTTCCAGTCGGCGCCGTTCCACCGCAGAGCCTTGGCGCGCATCTCCGGGGTCAGGCGCGTGACCGCCGACGCCTTGCGGGCGTTGAGCTTGAAGTACAAAATGTCCTCGGTGGTCCAGCAGAGGGTTTCTTTGAGGAGGACGAGGGACTCCTCGAAGTGTTCTGCGATGAGAACCAGATGGAACCTGGTGGAGAGATCCCAAATGGACGCCGTCACTCCGGCGTCGTCCGGCTCCAAGTTGTTGTCCAAACCAAAGTCGAAGGAAAGCAAATTCCTCAGGTAGAAGGAGTTGTAGGCGTCCACGCTGTAGAAACCCCAGGGGTCGTCCAGGAACGCCGCCATCTTGTCCTTGGCGCCGATCCGCCAGGTGAAGGGGACGGCGCGGTGGTAGTAATGGAAGGCCGACTCGAAGAGGTGGGCGGGGTCACGCAGGATGGAGACGTAGACGGCGTCTGCAGGCAGCAGCTTGGCCACCTCCCGGGGTTGGAAGCGCATGTGGTTGCACAGGATGTTGAAGCACTCGCCGGGCGTGTAGTTCCTCACCTGCGAGCGGCGAAACGGCGACGGGTAGAAGAAATCGTTGCGTCCGTCCGGGAAGGCGAACTTGAGCCGGTGCTTCTGTCCGAAGCGGAAGAGGATGTTGAGGAGCGTGCTGCTGGCGGTTTTGTGCGTCTTCATGAACATGATGTTCTCCACGGGCGAGCACGCGCCTTTCCGGAGGCTTCTAGAAGGTCCGCTTGAGTTCTTGCCGAGGCACGTTTCGTCTTGGCGGCCGTCTTGGCTCGGCAACTTCAAGCAGTACAACAGCAACATGATGTTGGCCAGCAGGAACCACAAGATGAGGCTGAGAGTTACTGCCACACACTTACTTCCTGTCAGCCGCAACATCCTGGAAACACACACACGTCCCTCGTTAAATCACACCCAAATGAGGGACAAGCGGTAGAAAATGGATGGATGGATGTAGATAAACAATACCATATGCACCTTTTGTATGGAGGGTCTAATGCAGGGGTGTCAAACGTACGGCCCGGGGGCCGGATCAGGCCCGTAAACAGGTTTTAGCCGGCCCGCGGGATGAGTTTGCTAAGTATAAAAATGTACCTGAAATTTATGAATGAAAGAAACAGCTGTTTTAAATGTGTCCACTGGATGTCGCAATAGCAATTCTTTGTATCGTTGTAGATGATGCTATATATGTACAAAATAAACCACATAAGGTTAGTGCACCAGTCGAGGAAAATGATCAAACTACATAAATAACATACTGTAATTTGATATTGATACAAGTTTTTTATCTTGATAGATTGAAAATGAACACCAATGACTGATTAACATTACCATATCATTTATTCAGAAAATATAAGTAACAACAAATAAAGATAGAAGTCTATTAACTGCAACATGTAAGTGTAAAAAAAAAACCAACAACATGATTTCTACAATTTCAGAATGTACTTGTTCTGTTTTTAAACAAAGAAAACAATCTGAAGTTTGTCTATATTTTTAAGTTATCGTGCCGTGATTTTACCAGTCCGGCCCACTTGGGAGTAGATTTTTCTCCGTGTGGCCCCCGATCTAAAATGAGTTTGACACCCCTGGTCTAATGGGACAAAATTGAAGCAATAAATACATCTTGAAATAAATATTTGTGTCATTGATTGTTTATAATTTGAATTGTATACATAAGTGAGTAAGTAAATGTGTTAATGTTTTTTATATGAAAGTGCATTTAATTAATAAACAATTGTATTAATTATTTTGATATTTGTTGATTTCATTATTTTATGATCTGATCATTTATTTCACGATTTAAAATATTTAATCATTTTAAAATAACCATATATAAAAAATTTAAAAAATACATAAGTGATAAATAAATCATTAAATTAAAGAAACAAAATTAAACAAATATATTTTCAAGGAATTATTCAATGTGTCAATTTGCTAAAGTTTGAATGAAATACATAAATGAGTTAACAAATGTGTCATTAATTTGTTTTATAATTTTTGTACCTTCAGGGGGGGGGGGGGTGCTGGAGCCTATGTACTATTAATTTCACTAATTTATGATTTAATAGTTAATGTGTAATATAAGTATATATAAATATACAAATAATTATACATAAATACTGATAAATCATAAAACAATTAACAGTAAATTATTTGATAATTAATAAAATATTGAAATAATTGATTACGTTATTAAATAATTACATTCAAACTGTTTAGCCTATTCTGGAATCGCGGGCTTTCCCTTGAAAATTTCCAAAAAATCCCAGATTTCCAGGTTTTCCGGGACATTTTTCCCATTCAAAATGAACTTGCCATTTTTCAAACTTCCACCATTTTCAAAATGTTCAACCGATTCAAACCATTCCACCTTCAACACATTCCACCATCCTGGGGGGAAAAAAGTTAAAAACAATTCCAGGATTTTCCAGAATTCCTGGTTTTCCAAAGCCCTATTTCCACCCTTTTTTTCTGGCGACTACTCCTTCCACGTTTTTCAACCCACTTCAACCGTTCCACCGTCAAAACATTCCTCTTAATCGGGACAAAAATCGAAGTTGTTTTTTTGAACTGGAAAAATTCCCGGTTTTCACGAAATTCCAGGGATTCCGTAATACCATTTTTCAATTCAACATGTTACTACTTCAACATTTCACGACCGATTTGAAAAATTCCAACACCAACCATTTCAACTCATTTATACCATTCAAGTTTTTTTTTTTTTTACCATTTTCAAAACAATTCCCGCTTTTCCCGAAATTCCCAAAATTTTTGGGAAATTCCCATTGAAATCAATGGGACATTCTTCAAAGTTACGCAACTCCCACATTTTTCATCTGATTCAAACCATTCCAACTTCAAAATATTCAGCCTTCTCAGGAATTGTGTGCTCTACTTCAACAATTCTAAAAAAAAATTCCCGGATTTCCCACAATTCCTTTTTTATTTTCCCCTTTCAAAATGAATTGTCCATTTTTCAAACTTCCATAATTCCCACAACCGATTCAAAGCATTCCACCTTCAACACATTCAACTCATCCTGGACCTTCAAACTATCATTCTTCTACGTTCAACAAATTTATGGGAATTCCTGTTTTGTTTTTTTTAACCCTATTTCCAACCTTTTTCGTTTGACTACTCCTTTTCCTTTTTTCATCCCATTTCAACTGTTCCACCGTCAAAACATTTTTCTTAGACAGGACAAAAAAACAAGTCGGTTTAGGAACTGGAAACATTCTTGGTTTTCCCGAAATTCCAAGAATTCCATAATAAAATGTCTCAATTAAAAAATGGTTACTACTTCAACATTTCTTGACCAATTAAAAAAAATCCAACACAGACCAATTCAGGTCATCCAGGACATTCATGCTCCTAATCATTTTCCAAAAAAATCCCGCTTTTTCCAAAATTCCCAAATTTCCAGGAAGTTCCCATTGAAATGAATGGGACATTTTTACAAGTTGCACAATTCCGACATTTTTCAACCGATTCAAACCATTCTAACATCAACACATTCCTCTCATCATGGACATTCAAACTAACCATGAATTGATTAACGTGGACCCCCGACTTGAACAAGTTGAAAAACTTATTCGGGTGTTACCATTTAGTGGTCAATTGTACGGAATATGTACTTCACTGTGCAATCTACTAATACAAGTTTCAATCAATCAATCAATCAACACTTTCCCAAGTTCCAAACCAAATTCCAGTTTTCCTGGAAATTCAAACTCTTCAACATTCAAACCATTCCAACATTCAAACCATTTCAGCGTTTAAACAATTTCAACATTTAAACCATTTCTACATTCATCCTACGTACCATTAGCATTTCAGTTCAGCGTCAGCTTTTCAACATTCAAAACATTCCAACATTCAAACTATTCTTACATTCATACTACGTTCTGTCAGCATTTCACTTCAACTTCAACATTGGAGCATTCACACCCAACTCCTTCAAAAATGGCCTCACCTAGTTATTTTTATTATCGTTATTTTACATTTCTTCGTTTGTCCACCCGGAAAAAAAATGTTTTTTCCTTAACTGTCACTAAAAAAGGAAACCCTTTCACGTTTCTTTAAATGTTTCCACGCGTGACTGCTGCAGGAATGCAAACCTAGAAGACTGGCTTAGTTAAGTGACATTACACTAGTAGTTAATGCTGATGAAGTCAAGTCAGGAGAGATCCCACAGATAGCAAAAGTGCTGAGCCCACTCAACCCTCATGTTTACCCTCTCAACATATTTATAGTTTTTAAGCTGACTTAAAAAAAAAAACAGAATGAATGGAGTCAAATTTCACACATAAAGTCTTGGAATGACTTCAACAAGGATTCGTCAAATGAAAACTCAATCAAATACAAACCCAAAGTTGTGTGATTGCTTGGTCACCATTAATACAAATAATTTAAAAATGGTAGCAATTCAGTTTAATTCTAACCAACTATCACGACTGTACATACATGAACCGACTGTACTGTATGTTCATCATCAACAACACAAGTATGTGTATATAGTGTGTGAATAGGTGATATTTACCTGCAGAAGACAGTGTGGAGGTACAGTATCAAGTGGAGAAGACAACAAAGAATACAACATTGGCTTCTGTCTTCAAAGATTCCCCAGATATGGAAAAGTTATTCATTGGCTGACAAGGAAATGAACACAAACACTCCTCCTGTTCCTTGGGAGACTAACACCCATGCTGCATGATGACAAACAAAACACATACCACACAATACTACACTCTATACCAGTGGTCCCCAACCAAGAAAGAAATTTTATTTTATTTATTTATTTATTTTTAAATTAAATCAACATAAAAAACACAAGATACACTTACAATTAGTGCACCAACCCAAAAAACCTCCCTCCCCCATTTACACTCATTCACACAAAAGGGTTGTTCCTTTCTGTTATTAATATTCTGGCTCCTACATTATATATCAATATATATCAATACAGTCTGAAGGGATACAGTCCGTAAGCACACATGATTGTATTTTTTTATGACAAAAAAAACAAAACAACCCACTGCTCTATACTATACACCTAACGCATGCTATGCTACACTATACTATACTAAACTTATCTTTACTTCACAATATAGTATACTAACCCAGAACTTACATACACTGTACTATATACAACTTATGCCGTGCTCTACCAGTATAGCCTAATATTATGGTATACTATATTATACTACAGTATACGATAAATATCATTTCAAACAAACTATACCGTACTATAAGGTACTACATGCTACAATAAAGTTTACTATACAAGTATAACCCATTTATCATTTATCATTTAAACTTATCATATTGTACTGTACTATATCATACTATACATCAGTGTTTTTCAACCTTTTTTGAGCCAAGGCACATTTTTTTGCGTTGAAAAAAATCCGGAGGCACACCCCGGGCAGAAATCATTAAAAAATTAAACTGAGTTGACAGTAAAAAGTCGTTATCGCAATTGTTGGATGTGACTTTAAAGCATAACCAAGCATGCATCACTATAGCTCTTGTCTCAAAGTAGGTGTACTGTCACCAACTGTCACATCACGCTGTGACTTATTTGGCGTTTTTTGCTGTTTTCCTGTGCGAGTGTTTTAGTTCTTGTCTTGCGCTCCTATTTTGGTGGCTTTTTCTCTTTTTTTTGGTATTTTCCTGTAGCAGTTTCATGTCTTCCTTTGAGCGATATTCCCCGCACCTGCTTTGTGTTAGCAATCAAGACTATTTAAGTTGTTTTTATCCTTCTTTGTGGGGACATTGTTGATTGTCATGTCATGTTCGGATGTACATTGTCTTTGCTCCACAGTAAGTCTTTGCTGTTGTCCAGCATTCTGTTTTTGTTTACTTTGTAGCCAGTTCAGTTTTAGTTTCGTTCTGCATAGCCTTCCCTAAGCTTCAATGCATTTTCTTAGGGGCACTCACCTTTTGTTTATTTTTGGTTTAAGCATTAGACACCTTTTTACCTGCACCATGCCTCCCACTGTTTCCGACATCTACAAAGCAATTAGCTACTGGCTGCCACCTACTGATATGGAAGAGTATTACACGGTTACTCTGCCGAGCTCTAGACAGCACCGACACATCATTTGCAGACTATAATTACTGGTTTGCAAAAAATATTTTTTACCCAAATAGTTGAAATTAGATAATCTCCCACAGCACACCAGACTGTATCTCACGGCACACTAGAGCTACACCATAGTATACTATAATAAACTCATCATACTGTATTGTACTGTACTGTGCTATACGATACTCTACCTAACTTATGCCATGCTACATTATAGTATACTGTAATCAAGTGATCTACTGCACTGTACTGTACTGTACACTACTATACTATACCTAGTTCATACCACGCTACACTATAGTATATTATATTCAACTTATCATACTGTACTGTGCCGTACTATACTGTACCTGACTATGCCATGCTAAACTGTAGTATACTATATTGAACTTATCATAAACTACTGTACTTTACTATACTATACCTAATGTATATCATGCTACACCATATACTATATTAAACTTGTCATACTGCACTATAATGTACTGTTCTATACCTAACTTATGCCATGCTACACTATAATATACTACAAAACCCAAAACCAGTTAAATTGGCAAGTTGTGTAAATGGTAAATAAAAACAGAATACAATGATTTGCAAATCCTTTTCAACTTATATTCAATTGAGTAGACTGCAAAGACAATATATTTAATTTTCGAAATGGAAAACATTGTTATTTTTTTGCAAATATTAGCTCATTTGGAATTTGATGCAAAAAAGACTGAGAAAGTTGAGGAATGCTCATCACACACAGGTGAACAGGCTAATTGGGAACAGGTGGGTGCCATGATTGGGTATAAAAGTAGATTCCATGAAATGCTCAGTCATTCACAAACAAGGGTGGGGTGAGGGTCACCACTTTGTCAACAAATGCGTGAGCAAATTGTTGAACAGTTTAAGAAAAACCTTTCTCAACCAGCTATTGCAAGGAATTTAGTGATTGCACCATCTACGCTCCGTAATATCATCAAAAGGTTCAGAGAATCTGGAGAAATCACTGCACGTAAACAATGAGATTACGGACCTTGAATCCCTCAGGCGGTACTGCATCAAAAAGCGACATCAGTGTGTAAAGGATATCACCACATGGGCTCAGGAACACTTCAGGAAACCACTGTCAGTAACTACAGTTTGTCGCTACATCTGTGAGTGCAAGTTAAAACTCTACTATGCAGAGCCAAACCCATTTATCAACAACACCCAGAAACGCCGTTGGCTTCGCTGGGCCCGAGCTCATCTAAGATGGACTGAGGCAAAGTGGAAAAGTGTTCTGTGGTCTGACGAGTCCACATTTCAAATTGTTTTTGCAAAAATAAAATAAAATTTTTTAGTTCGAACATTAAATATCTTGTCTTTGCAGTCTATTCAATTGAATATGAGTTGAAAAGGATTTGCAAATCATTGTATTTTTATTTACGAATTACACAACGTGCCAATTTCACTGGTTTTGTAAATTAAACTTATCATACTGCACTGTAATACACTACACTATACTACTATACAGTACTATACCTAACTTATGCCGTGTCACACTTCAATATTCAGTGTGCTGTAATTATATCAGACTTCTCATACTGCACTATACAATAATATATAAATATGTATACTACAATCCACCTTTAACAATTGCTATACCAGGGGTCACCAACCTTTTTGAAACCAAGAGCTACTTCTTGGGTACTGATTAATGCGAAGGGCTACCAGTTTGATACACACTTAAATAAATTGCCAGAAATAGCCAATTTGCTCAATTTACCTTTAACTCTATGTTATTATTAATAATTAATTATATTTACACTTAATTGAACAGTTTAAAAGAGGAGAAAACACGAAAAAAATGACAATTACATTTTGAAACATAGTTTATCTTCAATTTCGACTCTTTAACATTCAAAATTCAACCGAAAAAAAGAAGAGAAAAACTAGCTAATTCGAATCTTTTTGAAAAAAATTTAAAAAAGAATTTATGAAACATCATTAGTAATTTTTCCTGATTAAGATTAATTTTAGAATTTTGATGACATGTTTTAAATAGGTTAAAATCCAATCTACACTTTGTTAGAATATATAACAAATTGGACCAAGCTATATTTCTAACAAAGACAAATCATTATTTCTTCTAGATTTTCCAGAACAAAAATTTTAAAATAAATTGAAAAGATTTTGAAATAAGATTTAAATTTAATTCTACAGATTTTATAGATTTGCCAGAATATTTTTTTGGAATTTTAATCATAATAAGTTTGAAGAAATATTTCACAAATATTCTTCGTCGAAAAAACAGAAGCTAAAATGGAGAATTAAATTAAAATGTATTTATTATTATTTACAATAAAAACATTTTTTTTACTTGAACATTGATTTAAATTGTTAGAAAAGAAGAGGAAGGTATTTAAAAGGTAAAAAGGTATATGTGTTTAAAAATCCTAAAATCATTTTTAAGGTTGTATTTTTTCTCTAAAATTGTCTTTCTGAAAGTTAGGAGAAGCAAAGTAAAAAAAATTATGAATTTAAACAAGTGAAGACCAAGTCTTTAAAATATTTTCTTGGATTTTCAAATTCTATTTGAGTTTTGTCTCTCTTAGAATTAAAAATGTCGGGCAAAGCGAGACCAGCTTGCTAGTAAATAAATACAATTTAAAAAATAGAGGCAGCTCACTGGTAAGTGCTGCTATTTGAGCTATTTTTAGAACCGGCCAGCGGGCTACTCATCTGGTCCTTACGGGCGACCTGGTGCCCGCGGCCACCGCTTTGGTGACCCCTGTGCTATACCATGTGAACGTCTCCTGCGCGGTGGGTTCTCCTTCGGACCGACAGAACTCTCGTGAGCCCTAATACGGGTTTGAACCAGTCTTTATTTCTGCGTGCTCTAATGTTCAGGGCTGTGTCGCCAGCGGACTCCGAGCTTCCTCCTTCTCGCCCGTGCGGGCGTTTCTGCTGTCATCAGCTCGCTTCCACCTCATGGCCTCGGACGCTGCTGATAAAGGCAACAGGTGATTAGATACAGTAATTAGCCCCAGCTGGGCAATCTACTCACCTGTCAGCTGGGCGTCGAAGCCGGGCCATACACACACTCTTCCCGCAGGAGGCGCACCGACCACACCCCCCTCCACATACCACATTAAACCTGACTGTATTACATGTACTTTAACTATATGTAACATATTTGTACTGTCCATACTCTTTTTAGACTGTACTATACTGTATGATAGTATGCTCTATTTTCCCAATCCTTACTTTAAATATGTTACACCATATCATACTTGCCAACCCTCCCGAATTTTCCGGGAGACTCCCGAACTTCAGTGCCTCTCCCGAGACAACCATTCTCCCGATTTCCAGCCGGACTTAAGGCCGTGCGGACCTGAGTGAGGACAGCCTGTCGTCACGTCCGCTTTTCCTTCATATAAACAGCGTGCCGGCCCAGTCACGTTATAACATCTACGGCTTTTGGAGAGTGCACAACTGCACACGCAACAAGAAGGAGACGAAGCAGAAGAACGAAGAAGAGGCAGTCATGGCGACGACGAGTGACAGAGAATAGAACGAGGGTGGACAATTCAACCCTAAACTCACTCCTTTCCTGCAAATTAAATTTCCCAGATGCTGCCCATACCTATGCTGCTTCAAAGGCTGTGCTACTGGCTGCAAAGCATTGCACTTTCAAATACAACAATGAGTAGAGTGTTATGTGTGTGTATATGTGTAAATAAATGAACACTGAAATTCAAGTATTTATTTTATTTATATATATATAATAATAAAATACATACAAACATACATACACACATATACATATATATATATATATATATATATATATATATATATATATATATATATATATATATATATATATATATATATATATATATATATATATATATATATATATATATATATATATATATATATATATATATATATATATATATATATATATATATATATATGTCTTAATTAGATTATCCAAAAAATAGTGCTCGATACCATGGTAGAGCGTAATATGTATGTGTGGGGAAAAAATCACAAGACTATTTCATCTCTACAGGCCTGTTTCATGAGGGGTTTACCTCAATCTTCAGAAAATTCCTGAGGATTGAGGTAAACCCCTCATGAAACAGGCCTGTAGAGATGAAATAGTCTTGTGATTTTTCCCCCACACATACATATATATATATATATATATATATATATATATATATATATATATATATATATATATATATATATATATATATATATATATATATATATACACATACATAAGCGGTAGAAAATGGATGGATGGATATATACATATATATACATTAGGGCTGGGAATCTTTGGGTGTCCCACGATTCGATTCAAAATCGATTCTTGGGGTCACGATTCGATTCAGAATCGATTTTTTTTTTTCAATTCAACACGATTCTCGATTCAAAAACGATTTTTTATTTTTTTTAAAATGAAAACAATACACAACAATACCATAATAATGCAATACAATTTCAAAACAAAACCCGACCCAGCAACATTCAGAATAGCAATAAACAGAGCAATTGAGAGCAATTGAGGAGACACAAACATGACACGGAACAATCTAAAAGTAGTGAGACAAAAATGAATATTATCAACAACAGTATCAATATTAGTTACAATTTCAACATAGCAGTGATTAAAAATCCCTCATTGATATTATCATTACAAACATTAATAAAAAAAAAAAATACAAAAAATGAACAATAGTGTCACAGTGGCTTACACTTGCATCGCATTTCATAAACTAAATGTCTAATGATAATGTCAATGAGGGATTTTTAATCACTGCTATGTTGAAATTGTAACTAACATTGATACTGTTGTTGATAATATTCATTTTTGTTTTTGTTTCACTACTTTTGGTTTGCTCTGTGTCGTGTTTGTGTCTCCTCTCAATTGCTCTGTTTATTGCAGTTCTGAGTGTTGCTGGGTCGGGTTTGGTTTTGGAATTGGATTGCATTGTTATGGTATTGCTGTGTATTGTTTTGTTGGATTGATTAATTAAAAAAAAAAAAAAAAAGTATAAAAAAAAATAAATAAATAAAAAAATCGATTTTTTAAAAATGAGAATCGATTCTGAATCGCACAACGTGAGAATCGCGATTCGAATTCGAATCGATTTTTTCCCACACCCCTAATATACATACATATATACATATATATATACATATATATATACATATATATATATAGCTAGAATTCACTGAAAGTCAAGTATTTCTTTTATATATATATATATATATATATATATATATATATATATATATATATATATATATATATATATATATATATATATATATATATATATATATATATATATATATATATATATATATATATATATATAAAGAAATACTTGAATTTCAGTGAATTCTAGCTAGCTATAAATATACTCCTCCCCCCTTAACGCCGCCCCCCCTTGCCCCGCCCACCCCATACCTAACATCTGCTTTACCATATCCTCCTGGGAACCAGCGTCCTCTGCAGTGGACATTTGTGTCTGGAGTAACAGGACTATTTTTTCCCCCCAGCTCTGATAACAAATACTAAATAATACTAAATATATAGTTAAAGCTAAGCATAATTTACATTTGAATGTGGGCAATCAAGTTCAAACACAGTGAAAGTTGTCTAATATTTGTAATTGTTTGAAAATCATTTATTTTACAACTGTACAAAATGTGATGATCCAGCAGAAAACAAAGCTGCCGAGTTGCAGCGACACACTTCTAGAAACACATCATGTGCTTTTGTTGCAACACAAACAGTCCACTTTGTTGTGCGTCATTGATTTGAACACGGCTTCCAATCACATAATCTACTTTTTTTTTTCTCCCCATGCGGGAACACACTTTCTCCCACGCCGTCTATTATGGTCCTTCCTAGTCAAAATAAGTAATTATTTACCGTGCTTTGACAAAGAGAGGTCAAGATGTGCTCCAGGGCAACATGACACACACATATAATTGTCACCAATAATGTGTGACAAGTCCATCGACACAACATGAGCAACGTGTCTCACACACAGCAATGTGAAACATGTACAAAGAACAAAAAATACCTTTATTACTGACACTCGGTTGACGTATTTTTTTTTCAATCATAAATACACATAGTGCCACAAAACAAAACAAACCAGTTGGAGGTAATAGGAGACATAACTCACATGGAAACAATCCTTGAAGGCACTTTGGAGTGACGACTGTATGCGAGGTAAGAGCGCACAAATAGAAAACGCATCGTTCATGTAAAGTACACAATTAAATACCACCATTTATAAAATAATATACAGTAATCCCTCTTTTGTCGCTGCTAATTGGTTGCGGACATGAATTTGAAGTAAGAATCATTCATTATAAATGTAATATTTCATAGCGAGAGCATAAAACACCTGTTCATGACCTTCTAAGTACATTTTTCAAAATGATGAAAGCCTTCTTGACAGGAAATAACAAACTTTAGTCACATTGACACTCTTTTAATCCAATAATGCTTCCTGGGGCTGAGCCAATCAGTGGCCACGACACTGATACTTAGCTTGCTCTTCTCTAATGGCCAATACTACTGCAATGTTGATACTTTTAGTTCATTTAGCCAGTTTCATTCATAAAAATACCTAATTTAAGGCAAAAATGTTGTGAAATATGCTTTTAAAAAATGTGCGATGTGGCAATATTAGAAGCTGGATGTGACGATTTTTATGTTTTTATGTTGGTATTTCCTCTTTAGTGATATATACTATAGATATTAGTGCTTATACTTCACTAAAAAGGCAGAACCTCCAAATGACCACAGTATTTATATACAGTTTTAAAGCTAATATAGCAACTGTGGCCAGGTGGAACTTGCCAAATAGTGAGCCGACCTCTTGCACGCCCGTTGACATGTTGTAGGTTAGTCTAGATGTCTCATTGATGACATGTTTGTAGTAAAGTTAGTCCAAATGTCTCATCAATGACGTGTTTGTAAACACTTGCAGGGTGTCAATGAGTGGGGATCACTATTTGGCAAGCTCTCGCTGACTCAGCTGTTAATGAATTAACACCTAAACGACTTGTTAGTCACATTTACACTCTTTTAATCTAATATAGTAATGCTTCCTGGGGCTGAGCCAATCAGTGGCCACAGTATTTAAATACAGTTTTAAAGCTATAATAGCAACTGTGGCAAGGTGGAACTTGCCAAATAGTGAGCCGACCTCTTGCACGCCTGTTAACATGTTGTAAGGTAAGTCCAAATGTCTCATTAATGACGTGTTTGTAAACACTTGCAGGGTGTCAATGAGTGGGGATCACTATTTGGCAAGCTCTCGCTGACTCAGCTGTTAACAAATTAACACCTAAACGACTTGTTATGTCACCGCCCAGATTTCTCAAAATGATGAAAGCCATCTTGACAGAAAATAACGAACTTTAGTCACATTTACACTCTTTTAATCCAATATAGTAATGCTTCCTGGGGCTGAGCCAATCAGCGGCCACGATACTGATACTTTGTTTGCTCTTCTGTAATGGCCAATACTACTGCAATGTTGACACTTTTAGTTCATTTAGCCATTTTCATGCATAAAAATACCTAATTTAAGGCAAAAATGTTGTGAAATATGCTTTAAAAAATGTGCGATGTGGTAGAGCGGCAATATTAGAAGCTGGATGTGATGGCTGTATGACATTTTATGTTGGTATTTCCTCTTTAGTGATATATACTATAGATATTAGTGCTTATACTTCACTAAAAAGGCAGAACCTCCAAATGACCACAGTATTTATATACAGTTTTAAAGCTAATATAGCAACTGTGGCCAGGTGGAACTTGCCGAATAGTGAGCCGACCTCTTTCACGCCTGTTAACATGTTGTAAGGTTAGTCCAAATGTCTCATTAATGACGTGTTTGTAAACACTTGCAGGGTGTCAATGAGTGGGGATCACTATTTGGCAAGCTCTCGCTGACTCAGCTGTTAACGAATTATCACCTAAACGACTTGTTATGTCACCGCCCACATTTTTCAAAATGATGAAAGCCCTCTTGACAGGAAATAACAAACTTTAGTCACATTTACACTCTTTTAATCCAATATAGTAATGCTTCCTGGGGCTGAGCCAATCAGCGGCCACGATACTGATACTTAGTTTGCTCCTCTCTAATGGCCAATACTACTGCAATGTTGATACTTTTAGTTCATTTAGCCATTTTCATGCATAAAAATACCTAATTTAAGGCAAAAATGTTGTGAAATACGCTTAAAAAAATGTGCGATGTGGTAAAGCCGCAATATTCGAAGCTGGATGTGACGACTGTATTACATTTTATGTTGGTATTTCCTCTTTAGTGAAATATACTATAGATATTAGTGCTTATACTTCACTAAAAAGGCAGAACCTCCAAATGACCACAGTATTTATATACAGTTTTAAAGATAATATAGCAACTGTGGCAAGGTGGAACTTGCCAAATAGTGAGCCGACCTCTTGCACGCCCGTTAACATGTTGTAGGTTAGTCTAGATGTCTCATTGATGACATGTTTGTTGTAAAGTTAGTCCAAATGTCTCATTAATGACGTGTTTGTAAACACTTGCAGGGTGTCAAAGAGTGGGGATCACTATTTGGCAAACTCAAGCTGACTCAGCTGTTAATGAATTAACACCTAAACGACTTGTTAGTCACATTTACACTCTTTTAATCTAATATAGTAATGCTTCCTGGGGCTGAGCCAATCAGTGGCCACAGTATTTGTATACAGTTTTAAAGCTAATATAGCAAATGTGGCAAGGTGGAACTTGCCAAATAGTGAGCCGACCTCTTGCGCGCCTGTTAACATGTTGTAAGGTTAGTCCAAATGTCTCATTAATGACGTGTTTGTAAACACTTGCAGGGTATCAATGAGTGGGGATCACTATTTGGCAAGCTCTCGCTGACTCAGCTGTTAATGAATTAACACCTTAACGACTTGTTATGTCACCGCCCACATTTTTCAAAATGATGAAAGCCCTCTTGACAGGAAATAACAAACTTTAGTCACATTTACACTCTTTTAATCCAATATAGTAATGCTTCCTGGGGCAGAGCCAATCAGTGGCCACGATACTGATACTTAGTTTGCTCCTCTCTAATGGCCAATACTACTGCAATGTTGACACTTTTAGTTCACTTAGCCATTTTCATGCATAAAAATACCTAATTTAAGGCAAAAATGTTGTGAAATATGCTTTAAAAAAATGTGCGATGTGGTAGAGCGGCAATATTAGAAGCTGGATGTGACGGCTGTATTACATTTTATGTTGGTATTTCCTCTTTAGTGATATATACTATAGATATTAGTGCTTATACTTCACTAAAAAGGCAGAACCTCCAAATGACCACAGTATTTATATACAGTTTTAAAGCTAATATAGCAACTGTGGCAAGGTGGAACTTGCCAAATAGTGAGCTGACCTCTTGCACGCCCGTTAACATGTTGTAAGGTTAGTCCAAATGTCTTATTAATGACGTGTTTGTAAACACTTGCAGGGTGTCAATGAGTGGGGATCACTATTTGGCAAGCTCTTGCTGACTCAGCTGTTAATGAATTAACACCTAAACGACTTGTTATGTCACCGCCCACATTTTTCAAAATGATGAAAGCCCTCTTGACAGGAAATAACAAACTTTAGTCACATTTACACTTTTTTAATCCAATATAGTAATGCTTCCTGGGGCTGAGCCAATCAGTGGCCACGACACTGATACTTAGTTTGCTCCTCTCTAATGGCCAATACTACTGCAATGTTGACACTTTTAGTCCATTTAGCCATTTTCATGCATAAAAATACCTAATTTAAGGCAAAAATGTTGTGAAATATGCTTTAAAAAAATGTGCGATGTGGCAATATTAGAAGCTGGATGTGACTATTTTTATGTTTTTATGTTGGTATTTCCTCTTTAGTGATATATACTATAGATATTAGTGCTTATACTTCCCTAAAAAGGCGGAACATCCAAATGGCCACAGTATTTATATACAGTTTTAAAGCTAATATAGCAACTGTGGCAAGGTGGAACTTGCCAAATAGTGAGCCGACCTCTTGCACGCCTGTTAACATGTTGTAGGTTAGTCTAGATGTCTCATTGATGACATGTTTGTTGTAAAGTTAGTCCAAATGTCTCATTAATGACGTGTTTATAAACACTTGCAGGGTGTCAATGAGTGGGGATCACTATTTGGCAAACTCAAGCTGACTCCGCTGTTAATTAATTATCACCTTAACGACATTTACACTCTTTTAATCTAAAATAGTAATGCTTCCTGGGGCTGAGCCAATCAGTGGCCACAGTATTTAAATACAGTTTAAAAGCTAATATAGCAAATGTGGCAAGGTGGAACTTGCCAAATAGTGAGCCGACCTCTTGCACGCCTGTTAACATGTTGTAAGGTTAGTCCAAATGTCTTATTAATGACGTGTTTGTAAACAGTTACAGGGTGTCAATGAGTGGGGATCACTATTTGGCAAGCTCTCGCTGACTCAGCTGTTAATGAATTAACACCTAAACGACTTGTTACTTGTTAGTCACATTTACACTCTTTTAATCTAATATAGTAATGCTTCCTGGGGCTGAGCCAATCAGTGGCCACAGTATTTAAATACAGTTTTAAAGCTAATATAGCAAATGTGGCAAGGTGGAACTTGCCAAATAGTGAGCCGACCTCTTGCACGCCTGTTAACATGTTGTAAGGTTAGTCCAAATGTCTTATTAATGACGTGTTTGTAAACACTTGCAGGGTGTCAATGAGTGGGGATCACTATTTGGCAAGCTCTCGCTGACTCAGCTGTTAACGAATTAACACTTAAACGACTTGTTATGTCACCGCCCACATTTTTCAAAATGATGAAAGCCCTCTTGACAGGAAATAACAAACTTTAGTCACATTTACACTCTTTTAATCCAATATAGTAATGCTTCCTGGGGCAGAGCCAATCAGTGGCCACGATACTGATACTTAGTTTGCTCCTCTCTAATGGCCAATACTACTGCAATGTTGACACTTTTAGTTCATTTAGCCATTTTCATGCATAAAAATACCTAATTTAAGGCAAAAATGTTGTGAAATATGCTTTAAAAAAATGTGCAATGTGGTAGAGCGGCAATATTAGAAGCTGGATGTGACGGCTGTATTACATTTTATGTTGGTATTTCCTCTTTAGTGATATATACTATAGATATTAGTGCTTATACTTCACTAAAAAGGCAGAACCTCCAAATGACCACAGTATTTATATACAGTTTTAAAGCTAATATAGCAACTGTGGCAAGGTGGAACTTGCCAAATAGTGAGCCGACCTCTTGCACGCCCGTTAACATGTTGTAGGTTAGTCTAGATGTCTCATTGATGACATGTTTGTTGTAAAGTTAGTCCAAATGTCTTATTAATGACGTGTTTGTAAACACTTGCAGGGTGTCAATGAGTGGGGATCACTATTTGGCAAACTCAAGCTGACTCAGCTGTTAATGAATTAACACCTTAACGACTTGTTAGTCACATTTACACTCTTTTAATCTAATATAGTAATGCTTCCTGGGGCTGAGCCAATCAGTGGCCACAGTATTTAAATACAGTTTTAAAGCTATAATAGCAACTGTGGCAAGGTGGAACTTGCCAAATAGTGAGCCGACCTCTTGCACGCCTGTGAACATGTTGTAAGGTTAGTCCAAATGTCTCATTAATGACGTGTTTGTAAACACTTGCAGGGTGTCAATGAGTGGGGATCACTATTTGGCAAGCTCTCGCTGACTCAGCTGTTAACGAATTATCACCTAAACGACTTGTTATGTCACCGCCCACATTTTTCAAAATGATGAAAGCCCTCTTGACAGGAAATAACAAACTTTAGTCACATTTACACTCTTTTAATCCAATATAGTAATGCTTCCTGGGGCTGAGCCAATCAGCGGCCACGATACTGATACTTTGTTTGCTCCTCTCTAATGGCCAATACTACTGTGATGTTGCTACTTTTAGCCATTTTCATGCATGAAAATACTTAGTTTAAGGCAAAAATGCCGCAATATTAGAAGCTTGATATGACGACTGTATTACATTTTATGTTGGTATTTCCTCATTAGTGATATATACTATAGATATTAGTGCTTATACTTTACTAAAAAAGGCCCCCTTTTGCCTCCTATGTGGCAGAACTTCCAAATGACCACAGTATTTGTATACAGTTTTAAAGCTAATATAGCAACTGTGGCAAGGTGGAACTTGCCAAATAGTGAGCCGACCTCTTGCACGCCTGTTAACATGTTGTAAGGTTAGTCCAAATGTCTCATTAATGACGTGTTTGTAAACACTTGCAGGGTGTCAATGAGTGGGGATCACTATTTGGCAAGCTCTCGCTGACTCAGCTGTTAATGAATTATCACCTAAACGACTTGTTATGTCACCGCCCACATTTTTCAAAATGATGAAAGCCCTCTTGACAGGAAATAACAAACTTTAGTCACATTTACACTCTTTTAATCCAATATAGTAATGCTTCCTGGGGCTGAGCCAATCAGCGGCCACGATACTGATACTTAGTTTGCTCCTCTCTAATGGCCAATACTACTGCAATGTTGATACTTTTAGTTCATTTAGCCATTTTCATGCATAAAAATACCTAATTTAAGGCAAAAATGTTGTGAAATATGCTTTAAAAAAATGTGCAATGTGGTAGAGCGGCAATATTAGAAGCTGGATGTGACGACTGTATAACATTTTATGTTGGTATTTCCTCTTTAGTGATATATACTATAGATATTAGTGCTTATACTTCACTAAAAAGGCAGAACCTCCAAATGACCACAGTATTTATATACAGTTTTAAAGCTAATATAGCAACTGTGGCAAGGTGGAACTTGCCGAATAGTGAGCCGACCTCTTGCACGCCTGTTAACATGTTGTAAGGTTAGTCCAAATGTCTTATTAATGACATGTTTGTAAACAGTTACAGGGTGTCAATGAGTGGGGATCACTATTTGGCAAGCTCTCGCTGACTCAGCTGTTAACGAATTAACACCTAAACGACTTGTTATGTCACCGCCCACATTTTTCAAAATGATGAAAGCCCTCTTGACAGGAAATAACAAACTTTAGTCACATTTACACTCTTTTAATCCAATATAGTAATGCTTCCTGGGGCTGAGCCAATCAGCGGCCACGATACTGATACTTAGTTTGCTCCTCTCTAATGGCCAATACTACTGCAATGTTGACACTTTTAGTTCATTTAGCCATTTTCATGCATAAAAATACCTAATTTAAGGCAAAAATGTTGTGAAATATGCTTTAAAAAAATGTGCGATGTGGCAATATTAGAAGCTGGATGTGACGATTTTTATGTTTTTATGTTGGTATTTCCTCTTTAGTGATATATACTATAGATATTAGTGCTTATACTTCACTAAAAAGGCAGAACCTCCAAATGACCACAGTATTTATATACAGTTTTAAAGCTAATATAGCAACTGTGGCCAGGTGGAACTTGCCAAATAGTGAGCCGACCTCTTGCACGCCCGTTAACATGTTGTAGGTTAGTCTAGATGTCTCATTGATGACATGTTTGTTGTAAAGTTAGTCCAAATGTCTCATTAATGACGTGTTTGTAAACACTTGCGGGGTGTCAATGAGTGGGGATCACTATTTAGCAAACTCAAGCTGACTCAGCTGTTAATTAATTATCACCTTAACGACATATACACTCTTTTAATCTAAAATAGTAATGCTTCCTGGGGCTGAGCCAATCAGTGGCCACAGTATTTAAATACAGTTTTAAAGCTAATATAGCAACTGTGGCAAGGTGGAACTTGCCAAATAGTGAGCCGACCTCTTGCACGCCTGTTAACATGTTGTAAGGTTAGTCCAAATGTCTCATTAATGACGTGTTTGTAAACACTTGCAGGGTGTCAATGAGTGAGGATCACTATTTGGCAAGCTCAAGCTGACCCAGCTGTTAACGAATGAACACCCACCGCCCACAATTTGTGTTGTTTAGTGTTAGTGTTGTGTCTCTTCTTGGTTGGACAAACAACCCAAAAGTGAAGATTTGTGATTGTCACTGCAGAGTAGAATAAATATACTTGCAAGAAACAACACGAATCCAGTTGTTGGGAAAAAGAGTTAGTGGTGTGGTGAGTCACGGATGCCTGAGGGCGGTCATGTGACTCAGTAGACGGGGCGGTAGAGGATCTGCCCCCCCAGCAGCCTGCGCTTCAGCTCCTTCCACAGCAGGCTGCGCTCTCTCTGCGAGCCCTTCATGAAGCCGCGGTTCTCCTGAGCGCGGCGGGACAAATACGGGATGACCTCGTTGACAGGACCGTACGGGACGTACTTGTAGACCGGGAAGCCCGCCTGACCTGGAGAAACGAGGACACACGCTACGGTCAAGTCGATGTTCGGTAGCCCTGCTCACACACCGCCTCTCTCCCAGATAACTGCAGTGTGTGAGTGACAGGAAGAAAAGCTTGTCGAGCGGGTACCGTGTCTTTTTATTGGGAAAAATACCGTCTTATATTGGGGGTCAATACCGGCTTTTATTAGTCAATTACTTTATCATTGCAGTACTTTTACCCCCCTGGTAAACGCTGAGCACCCTATGGACTCTTACATTACGACTGTAACACTGATAACCTTCTGTAGTTTGTTCCCAAGATATCTCGGGACCCTTAAAGGTTAAACTCTCTCTTGTCTGAACTTCAAAGCCCACTGAAGCGGCCGCCGGGTGGCCACATGAGCGTGTGACGCAAGCCTGCGTGATCACGCCACGTCTGTTTATTGTTAGTAACCAGCGCTATGTGTGTGTGTGTGAGTGTGTTTTCTGGCAATGCTTACTTAATGGGGACATCGCTCTGTTTACACAGTCACATTTAGGGGACCTCTGACGGTATGGGGACAACAAAAACAGGTCCCCTAAAGCAGTGGTCCCCAACCTTTTTGTAGCTGCGGACCGGTCAACGCTTGAAAATTTGTCCCACGGACCCGGGGGGAGGGGGGTGTTATTGTATTTTTTTTTTTTTTGTCATAAAGAAATACAATCATCTGTGCTTACGGACTGTATCCCTGCAGAATGTATCGATCTATATTGATATACAATATACATATTGTGTTGTTTATGTTGATTTAATACAAAAAATTAAAAAAAAAAAAAATTGTCTTCTTGTGCGGTCCACGGACCGGTATGAGGGCGCGGCCCGGTGGTTGGGGACCACTGCCCTAAAGGGAAACCTTTTAAAATGATAGTCAGATCCATTCTGAAGATGCCTAAGTGATTTGTAAGCTTTGGCCCATAAAACATGTTTATTGGTTAGTTTCAGTGTGAGACATTTGCACAGCAGTGCAAATGCAGTGCATTTATGTGGTTTATGCAGTGGTCCCCAACCTTTTTGTACTTGCGGACCGGTCAACGCTTGAAAATTTGTCCCACGGACCGGAAGGGGGAGGGGGCAGTAGTAAAAAAAAAATATATATATATATATATTTTTTGTCATAAAGAAATACAATCATGTGTGCTTACGGACTGTATCCCTGCAGACTGTAATGATTTATTTTGATATATAATGTATATATTGTGTTTTTTATGTTGATTTAATAAATTAAAAAAATAAAAATAAAAAATTTAAAAAAAATTTTTTAATTTCTTGTGCGGCCGCGGCCCGGTACCAATCGGTCCACGGACCGGTACCGGTCCTTTATTGATCCCACAACAGGGAAATTTGGGTTACTTTGTTTACGTGTTTCAAATATTGCTAAAAGAGAAAATTTATTTTCTTGAAAAGTGAAACATTTGTTATCCTGGCATTAATAGTACTGTGATTCTGTATGGTATCCATGCTTACTTAAAACTAATATATTTTTCCAAAAACAAAATCTGGTTTAGTGTTCCTTAGGATGACATTTTCATACAGCATGATTATAAAACATTATTACCTTAAAGCAGACCTGGGCAAATTAAGGCCCGGGGGCCACATGCGGCCCGTTAAGCTTTTCAATCTGGCCCGCCGGACATTCCCAAATAATTTTTTTAGATCTTTAAGATGAAAACTGTAGCTGCCATTATGATGTTTTCAAATGACCGTAAGTCTTGAACTATACAAAGTATTTCAATGGTTGGACTCTGCGCTTATGGATGGTATACTAGTTACTATGGTAATATAATTAGTTACTATGGTAATATAATTAGTTACTATGGTAATCTACGTCACAGCAGCTCAGACGAGGCACCAAGCAGTGTGGGCGGGAAGCGTTTCCACAGGCGTGGAAGGAAATTTTCACAACAAAGTTCTAAAGCTTAGTGATATATCAGATTGTAGGTGGGTTTATTTTGTACCCTTCACGTTCATATTTCACTGTTTGTTGCATTTTTGTTGCGTTTCAGTTGATTGTAAAATATGTCGATCGAAAAAGGGTGTGACATTCATATTTTGTCAATATTCAATGATTTATCCTTCATAGAAATATGTAAAATTCCATTACGTTTTTTTTAATGCGGTCTGTCATAACGTTTTTAGCATTCAATCAGACATTATTGTGAGGTTTTGTATTAGTGTTCCTAAAAATAGATATACCGGCCCCCAGACACATTTTTTTCTCTGAATGTGGCCCCCGAGTCAAAATAATTGCCAGGGCCTGCCTTAAAGTATGATTCACATTCAGAATTTTCCATCCTTCTATATATGGTAGTTGGAGTTGCAGACAACTTCATTACTGCTAAATAGCAGTTTTCAGTAATGTCACAGAAGATGCAGGATTTGCTTTAACATTTAAGTGGTGAAACTTCCTATAAGAGGACAGCTGTAGTGCTGTATTCTGACCATCATGTGATATTTCATTTGAACTTTTTTTTTTTTTTTTAAATGGTCCTCAGTAGTCACGTACAAATTTGTGTGAATTATGCAAAATTATTTAAATTTGGTCCCCATGAACCATATTAACTCTTTTTCCCCAGGGTCCCCAGTAAGAATGATCAGCACATTACTTCATCAATCCAGACATTTAAAGACGTGTATGAGCTAACTGGGCTGAATGTGTTTTTACCAAAAAATGTTATGCCTCCACAACCTGTAGAAAGGGTGGTCCCCACAAGTGATGATCAAAAACTTGGTCCCCATTCCAAATGATAACCAGTTTGTGTGTGTGTGTGTGTGTGTGTGCGTGTGTGTGTGTGTGTGTGTGCGCGAGACATACCTAGCGGGAAGCTGATCTGGTCACACATACCAAGCAGCTGCCCAAAGTAGACTTTATTCTCAGTGGGTGACAGGCCCATCTCGTTCATCCTGAGAAAGAACACATGTTCGTTAAAAGAGGTTCTTACATAACGAGGTCCCAGCTCAGGGGGCCCGGAGGGTGGAACTGCAGAAATATCCTCGATGACCCATCTGAAGAATTTGTGTAGGGCCAGTGTTTCTCATTTATTTTCTCTCAGGACCACTACGAAAATTGTACCAGGACCGTCTAAAGAGAATTAGTATTAAGAAGCGGATTAAAGATATTTAGTGGCTACAGTGCACATATGGCTTTACTCTTAACTTTGGCTCCACGTTCCGATTAGGATCTGGTCTTGGTTTTTACTGCAGCAACAGTAAAATAAAAACCTCCCACAGAGATAAGCTAGCAGAATGGCATAAAAACACACTGGTCTTTCCTACAGTGAATGTAAAGGCTGCTGTACAGTATGTAGGTATTTTTATTCTGGTTATTGTCACTTCTTTTCCTTTCTGCAGACTTATTCATTTTGCTCTCAAAAAACAACAAGAAGCATTATTGTTTGTGCTATGGCGCCATCCTTTGGACAAGTTTTGTCTTCTAGTCCTCAGTTTTTCCAACCAATGTGCCGCGGCACACGTGAGATACAGTCTGGTGTGCCGTGGAACATGATCTAATTTCACCTATTTGGGTTAAAAATATTTTTTGCAAACCAGTAATTATAGTCTGCAAATGATGTGTTGTTGTTGAGTGTCGGTGCTGTCTAGAGCTCGGCAGAGTAACCGTGTAATACTCTTCCATATCAGTAGGCGGCAGCCGGTAGCTAATTGCTTTGTAGATGTCGGAAACAGCGAGAGGCAGGGTGCAGGTAAAAAGGTATCTAATGCTTAAACCAAAAATAAACAAAAGTTGTGTGCCCCTAAGAAAAGGCATTGAAGCTTAGGGAAGGCTATGCAGAACAAAACTAAAACTTAACTGGCTACAAAGTAAACAAAAACAGAATGCTGGACGACAGCAAAGACTTACTGTGGAGCAAAGACGGCGTCCACAAAGTACATCCGAACATGACATGACAATCAACAATGTCCCCACAAAGAAGGATAAAAACAACTGAAATATTCTTGATTGCTAAAACAAAGTAGATGCGGGAAATATCGCTCAAAGGAAGATACAGGAAAATACCAAAAAAAGAGAAAAAGCCACCAAAATAGGAGCGCAAGGACAAGAACTAAAACACTACACACAAGAAAACAGCAAAAAACTCCAAATAAGTCAAGGCGTGATGTGACAGGTGGTGACAGTACACCTACTTTGAGACAAGAGCTGTGTTGATGCATGCTTGGTTATGCTTTAAAGTCATATCCAACAATTGCGACGACTTTTTACTGTCAACTGAGTTTCGTTTTTTAATGATTTCTGCTGGTGGTGTGCCTCCGGATTTTTTTCAACGCAAAAAATGTGCCTTGGCTCGAAAAAGGTTGAAAAACACTGTCCTAGTCGTCCATAGTGAAGTGAAGTGAATTATATTAATGTAGCGCTTTTCTCTAGTGACTCAAAGCGCTTTTACATAGTGAAACCCAATATCTAAGTTACATTTAAACCAGTGTGGGTGGTACTGGGAGCAGGTGGGTAAAGTGACTTGCCCAAGGACACAACGGCAGTGACTAGGATGGCGGAAGCGGGGATCGAACCTGGAACCCTCAAGTTGCTGGCACGGCCACTCTACCAACCAAGCTATACCGCCCCACCGTCCATAGCGTTCCTACTCGTATGGATTCTTCATTGATCACTCAAGCAACGTTTGCAAGGTTTACAACGTAACTAAAACTATTTATACTTACTAAACCGCCCCCATGTGTGATGTCTGTAGGAATGTTTTCATGCATATTTCTACGTGCTATCGTAATGTAATCAAGCAAGCGTCCTTGGCATTAGCTAATATGCTAACATGTTTATCAGTGTCTGTGTTAGTATTATTAACTTACAATGGGATTATTTTGTATTGTTTCAGTTTTAAAAATTCTTCGGTAAATTCACCAAATTGTCGCCGTGGAGTTATTGAGTCAGTTTAGCTGTTTGAAGAGCTAGCTTCCGCAGCTACCGGGTCCATGACGATGACTTCTGTTTTGTTGGATCAGCCGGTTTACTGCCGTGTTACAGGCATCGTTTGGAAACAATTAAGGTATGTAAATAAACATTAACTAATGCGTGGCTAATAAATGGAAAATATTTTTTCCTTCTAAAATTTACTGAATGTGGCTCATGTACCAGTGCGCTCCATAGTCCACAAAATACGGTTCTTACTACTTATACTGGGTAGAACAGGCAGCCTGTTCATTAAATTAAGCTGTGCTGCCACCTAGCTGCAGGTGTGTGCATTGTTCTAACATGAATAGTAGAGTGCAGCCACAAACAATAAAAATCCCCCAAGTCGCTCCCCACCCGCACCTCAGGGGGTTGCGACTTACTATTTGAGAAAAAACTTACTTACTGGGGTTGTGAATCTTACAACAACTCACGATTCCATTTCGATTCGATTCAGAATCAATTCCCGATTCAACACACGATTCTCGTTTCACACCAAATCCCACCATATGTGAATTATTTGTGATGTGAATTATATTTATATAGCGCTTTTCTCTAGTGACTCAAAGCGCTTTACATAGTGAAACCCAATATCTAAGTTACATTTAAACCAGTGTGGGTGGCACTGGGAGCAGGTGGGTAAAGTGTCTTGCCCAAGGACACAACGGCAGTGACTAGGATAGCAGAAGCTGGGATCGAACCTGGAACCCTCAAGTTGCTGGCACGGCCACTCTACCAACCGAGCTATACCGCCCCATACCATTTGGTATAAAAAACATGATAAACCCTTGCAGTTTACAAATGTCCCGCTTCTGATGTATACGCGTGGCGAGTAAGTGCGGAGATAGCCTAAAAATATATATTTTTAAAATTTAGCCTAAACATTTTTTTTTTTTTAAATTTTGCCTAAAAAAGATATTTTCATAAATTTTGCCTAAAAAATATATTTCAAAAAATGTATTCTTGAAATGTTTTTTAATTATTTTTTTAAAATTAGTAATCAGAATAAAAGAGTTCCCCCTGCTCCTTTAGTACACACCACAAACTTCAGAATTTATGTTCACAAAAAAAAAAATTTCAAATAAAAACAAAACATAAATACATTTTTAAAAAAAAACATTTTTTGCGATTTTTGAAAATGATAAATCCATTTAAAATCGTAATAAATAAGAACCGTGATTTTGATATGAGTAAAACATTTTTCAGCAACCCCATTACTTACATTTTTAAGGTGAATTTCACCGTGTCCTCGTTATGAGTGGCAACCATGATGTTTGCTCTACGGCTGTGGTCGATGTCCTCCAGCAAGTACTCCAAACACCTGGAACCAACAGCACCCACAGGGTGAGGACAAGTCTCAGCGTCGACGAGCGTCAGCGTCCGCCTCGACTCACTTGTGGTACATCCTGTTGGTGGCCTCGTAGTCGGGGTTTATCGGGTCCTCGTAGCCGATCTCCTCGGCTCGGGCCCTTTCCTGGTACATGTAGGCGCCGCGGACCAGCTTGGCGCCAAAGTACCAGCCCTCCCTGCGCGACAACTCCACGTCCACTGTCACGTTCTCGTAGGCTTCCTGAAATATTTATTCAAATATTGTAAAAAAACATCTGTTCATCCACATCCCTATTTGGAGACACCCTGTCATGGAATAACATGAACGTACACTACCGTTCAAAAGTTTGGGGTCACATTGAAATGTCCTTATTTTTGAAGGAAAAGCACTGTACTTTTCAATGAAGATAACTTTAAACTAGTCTTAACTTTAAAGTAATACACTCTATACATTGCTAATGTGGTAAATGACTATTCTAGCTGCAAATGTCTGGTTTTTGGTGCAATATCTACATAGGTGTATAGAGGCCCATTTCCAGCGACTATCACTCCAGTGTTCTAATGGTACAATGTGTTTGCTCATTGGCTCAGAAGGCTAATTGATGATTAGAAAACCCTTGTGCAATCATGTTCACACATCTGAAAACAGTTTAGCTCGTTACAGAAGCTACAAAACTGACCTTCCTTTGAGCAGATTGAGTTTCTGGAGCATCACATTTGTGGGGTCAATTAAACGCTCAAAATGGCCAGAAAAAGATAGCCAGTGTGTGGCTAAGTCAAACACAGCGTGCTCACCTTCAGGTAGCATTGGTACGTGTTGAATATGATTGGTTTCTCTCTGTTGAACTTCCTCTGCATTTCCAGCGTCAGGCGACTAATAGCTGGCTGGAAGTACGTCTGCTCGGCGTCCACCATGAGCCGCACGCCGTTTTCCACGGCGTACTGGGACACACACACACAGCATAAAAATAAAATCCCAGTGGAAACTCTTTTTGTAAAGCAGGCTTGGGCAATTATTTTGACTTAGTTGGCCAAATTTAGAGGAAAAAAATGTGTCTGGAGGCCGGTACATCTATTTTTAGGAACACTAATACAAAACCTCACAATAATGTATGATTAAATGCTAAAAACGTTATGACAGACCGCCTTAAAAAACGGAATGGAATTAAAAAAATTTTTACTGAATGAGACACCCAGAATGTACATGACAATAAAGAATGTGGGTGTGGGGGGAGGTGTAGTCAGCGCTGCCTGATGGAGGAAAAGTCACCGCCGCTGTCCATGGTACTGAGGACGAGCACCAGCGGGCTGCCGGCGAGACACAGCTGGCAGGTGATTAGATTTCACAGGTGGTACGTGCTAATCTAATCATCTGTTGTCTTTAACAGTAAGCGGCCGGGAGCAGAGCAAGAGAGAGGATTGGGAGTGACTGCAATGTCACGACATGCTGAAAAACATTTTGGAAAGATCTTGTTAAAAACATTAAAACTTTGTTAAACCTGCACGCTTGGCTCTTGTGCCGTGTCTACAGTGGAGCTGCGAGGAAGCGACTTCCACAGTGGGATTAACAATATTAACTTTGAAGGATAAAACACTGAATATTGACAACATATGAATTGACATTTTTTACAATCAAGCGAAACGCAACAAAAATGCAACAAACAGCAAAATATGAACGCAAAGGGTAAATAAACTCACCTACAATCTGATATATCTGATATATCACTAAGCTTTAGAACTTTGTTGTAAAAATCCCCTTCCTCGTCTGTCCCTGACGCCCGCATTTCAGGCTGACACTCTGGAAACACTCTGTGGAAACGCTCCCCACCCACACTGCTTGGTGCCTCGTCTGAGCTGCTGTGACTTAGATTACCGTAGTAACTAATTAGATTACCATAGTAACTAGTATATCATGCAAAAGCGCATATTCCAACCATTGAAATACTCTGTATAGTTCAAGACTTACGACCATTTGAAAACATCACTGCACATCATAATGGAAGCTACACTTTCCACCTTAAAGATCTAAAAAAAATGATTTGGGCCAGATTGAAAAGCTTAATGGGCCGCATGCGGCCCCCAGGTCTTAATTTGCCCAGGTCTGCTGTAAAGGATTATTGATGCTCACATTAGCAAGAACGTCCACTCTTTGCAGCATTCGCTTCATTTGTCGTTCCTCCTCAGCTGTAAACATGTTCAGAAAAGGTTCCAGCTGGCCCGTCTGCAACACACACACACACACACACACATTTGCATTTATAACGGAACCACAAATAGAGCTACACAATAAAACCATTGTTCACTTACCTCAAGGTTTGGCACCATAAGAAGGTTGGAGATTTTTGTTGTATCATTGATTAAACTGTTCCAATCCAGCATATCTATGGTCCTGGGAATAAAAAGATGCGAGCAGAAGGTTATTCATGACGACTAGTCACATTTCTGCACATTTCTCCTAAAAACAGCAGGACACTGGCATGTAGAGGATCTTTGACAAGCATTTTTCTACATTTGGTCCTTAAAAACAACAGGGCGCTCCTGTCTTACTGAGGATCTTTGACCAGCGTTTGTTTTTCATTAGTTCCTTAAAACAGCATAGTGCTTCTGTCATCGGACAACCCTTGACGAGCATTTTTGGAGTAGATCCTCAAAAACAGCAGAGTTATACTGTCGTATAGGGAGGGGATCTTCATCTCTGTGTTTTTCAGTAGGTCCTCAAAAGCATGAAAGCACACTGCAACGCACCTCTGTCATTAAAAGTCGAAAAAAAAATTGCAGGTCCTTGAAAATGAATTGCTTCTGTCCTAAGGAACTTCTTTGACTACCTTTATGGCGTAAATCCTACAAAAACACACACACACACAATTGTCCTGTCATATACTGTAGATCAGTGTTTTTCAACCACTAATGTGCTGTGAGATATCGTCTGGTGTGCCGTGGGAAATTATGCAACTTCACCTAATTGGTCCAAAAATTCTTTTTTGCAAATCAATAATTATAATCTGCAAATAATGTGCCGTTACTTAGTGTCTTTGCTGTGTAGAGCTCGGAAGGGTAACCGTGTAATACTCCATGTCAGTAGGTGGCAGCAGGTAGTTAATTGCTTTGTAAAAGTCGGAATGTGTCGGGTGAGACGAGGATGGTTTGTTGTCATCCCAATATGCAGACCACAGCGGGAGGCAGCGTGCAGGTAAAAAAGGTATGTAATGCTTAAACCAAAAATGAACAAAAGGAAAAGGAAAAGGCAATGAAGCATAGGGATGGCTACGGAAAACAAAAGTAAAACTGTACTGGCTCCCAAGTAAACAGAAACAGAATGCTGGACGACAGCAAAAACTTACGGCGTCCACAAAGTACATCCGTACATGACATGACAATCAACAATGTCTACACAAAGAAGGATAGCAACAACTTAAATAGCCTTGCTTGCTAACACAAAGCAGGTGCAGGGAATAGCGCTCAAAGGAAGACATGAAACTGCTACAGGAAAACACAGACAAAACAGGAAGGGCCACCAAAATAACAGCGCAAGACAAAAACTAAAGCACTACACAGGAAAACACCAACGAACTCAAAATAAGGCACGACGACCTGGCGGTGGTGTGCCTCCAGAATTTTTTAATGAAAAAAACCTGCCTTGCCTCAAAAAAGGTTGAAAAACACTGCTGTAGGTGATGATATTCGTTTCATGTTTTTGCAGTAGGTTCTGAAAAAAACAGGGCGCTCCTGTCAAGGAGAGGATCTTTGACCAGCAGTTTTGCAATAGGTCCCTAAAAAAACAGCAGGGCGCTACTGTCCAATAGAAGATCTTTGACTCGAATGTTTGCTTGAAAAAGAGCACAGCGCTCCTTTTGACTAATGTTTTTGCAGTTGGTTGGTAAAAACAGCAGTGTGCTCCTGTCGTTTAAAACAGTGGTTCTCAAACTTGACTCTCCAAGTACCGCCATAATGACCAACATTAAAATACAGACGCGTAGTAGGCCTAAGAATCCATTAAAAACAAGGCAGAGGTTTGATTCAACAAGTCTATTTAATATGTTGGCCACTGTAACATTACACACAGTTTGAACACTTAAATTTTACTTAAATCTTACTTAAATCAAGTAATTATTTGGCGTACCACTAGATGGAGCCTGCTTACCGCTGGTGGTGCACGTACCGCAGTTTGAGAATTCCTGGTTTAAAAGATCTTTGACTTCTGTACTTTGCATCACGTCTTTAGAAATCCAGTGTTTCCTCTTACCCCGACAGACCCAGCTTCTCTCCAGTGAACCAGTTTTCAATGTCTTCCTTGGCAGCAACACCCAGCTTGGTCAAACTTTCCTACAAGCAAATATTAGCATCAATAAAAAAAATTGTTTTTAAACGCACAGTTTCCCTTTCTAATTATGATGTCCATTTATTTTATTTCCCACTTCTTCATTTTTTTTTGCAATTATAATTCCTCATCATACTAATTTATTATCATACATACACTACCGTTCAAAAGTTTGGGGTCACCCAAACAATTTTGTGGAATAGCCTTCATTTCTAAGAACAAGAATAGACTGTCGAGTTTCAGATGAAAGTTCTCTTTTTCTGGCCATTTTGAGTGTTTAATTGACCCCACAAATGTGATGCTCCAGAAACTCAATCTGCTCAAAGGAAGGTCAGTTTTGTAGCTTCTGTAACGAGCTAAACTGTTTTCAGATGTGTGAACATGATTGCACAAGGGTTTTCTAATCATCAATTAGCCTTCTGAGCCAATGAGCAAACACATTGTACCATTAGAACACTGGAGTGATAGTTGCTGGAAATGGGCCTCTATACACCTATGTAGATATTGCACCAAAAACCAGACATTTGCAGCTAGAATAGTCATTTACCACATTAGCAATGTATAGAGTGTATTTCTTTAAAGTTAAAGGCCTACTGAAACCCACTACTACCGACCACGCAGTCTGATAGTTTATATATCAATGATGAAATCTTAACATTATAACACATGCCAATACGGCCGGGTTAACTTATAAAGTGACATTTTAAATTTGCCGCTAAACTTCCGGTTCGAAACGCCTCTGAGGATGACGTATGCGCGTGACGTAGACCGGCGAACACGGGTATGCCTTCCACATTGAAGCCAATACGAAAAAGCTCTGTTTTCATTTCATAATTCCACAGTATTCTGGACATCTGTGTTCGTGAATCTGTTTCAATCATGTTCATTGCATTATGAAGAAGGAAGCTGAGCAAGCAAAGAAGAAAGTTGTCGGTGCGAAATGGACGTATTTTTCGAACGTAGTCAGCCACAACAGTACACAGCCGGCGCTTCTTTGTTTACATTCCCGAAAGATGCAGTCAAGATGGAAGAACTCGGATAACAGAGACTCTAACCAGGAGGACATTTGACTTGGATACACAGACGCCTGTAGAGAACTGGGACAACACAGACTCTTACCAGGATTACTTTGATTTGGATGACAAAGACGCAGACGTGCTACTGTGAGTATGCAGCTTTGGCTTTTTTTTGCGTATGTACGTAACTTTTTTAAAATATATAAGCTTTATGAACCTTGGGTTAGGTGAACGGTCTTTTGGGCTGAGTGATTGTGTGTGTTGATCATGTGTTTGAATTGTATTGGCGTGTTCTATGGAGCTAGGAGCTAGCAGAGGAGCTAGGAGCTAGCATAACACGTACCGTACCGTACGTGCGCGTCACGTACGTAACTTTTTAAAAATATATAAGCTTTATGAACCTTGGGTTAGGTGAACGGTCTTTTGGGCTGAGTGATTGTGTGTGTTGATCAGGTGTTTGAATTGTATTGGCGTGTTCTATGGAGCTAGGAGCTAGCAGAGGAGCTAAGAGCTAGCATAACAAACACGCATTGTGTTATTATGCAGGATTAATTTGTGGCATATTAAATATAAGCCTGGTTGTGTTGTGGCTAATAGAGTATATATATGTCTTGTGTTTATTTACTGTTGTAGTCATTCCCAGCTGAATATCAGGTACCGTGAGTATGCAGCCTTGGCTGCAAAACATTCGATAATTTGACCGTATGTGCGCGTCACGTACGTAACTTTTTAAAAATATATAAGCTTCATGAACCTTGGGTTAGGTAAACGGTCTTTTGGGCTGAGTGATTGTGTGTGTTGATCAGGTGTTTGAATTGTATTGGCGTGTTCTATGGAGCTAGGAGCTAGCAGAGGAGCTAGGAGCTAGCATAACAAACACGCAGGTGTTTTTATGCAGGATTAATTTGTGGCATATTAAATATAAGCCTGGTTGTGTTGTGGCTAATAGAGTATATATATGTCTTGTGTTTATTTACTGTTGTAGTCATTCCCAGCTGAATATCAGGTCACCCCCGGCTCTCACAGCATCTTCCCTATCTGAATAGCTTCAACTCCCCACTAGTCCTTCACTTGCACTTTACTCATCCACAAATCTTTCATCCTCGCTCAAATTAATGGGGAAATTGTCGCTTTCTCGGTCCGAATCTCTCTCACTTCATGCGGCCATCATTGTAAACAATAGGGAACTTTGCGTATATGTTCAACTGACTACGTCACGCTACTTCCGGTAGGTGCAATCCTTTTTTTTATCAGATACCAAAAGTTGCAATCTTTATCGTCGTTGTTCTATACTAAATCCTTTCAGCAAAAATATGGCAATATCGCGAAATGATCAAGTATGACACATAGAATAGATCTGCTATCCCCGTTTAAATAAAAAAAATTCATTTCAGTAGGCCTTTAAGACTAGTTTAAAGTTATCTTCATTGAAAAGTACAGTGCTTTTCCTTAAAAAATAAGGACATTTCAATGTGACCCCAAACTTTTGAACGGTAGTGTACATACACATTTTGGTTTATTTTTGTACTTAGACTTAGACTTCCTTTTTTTATTGTCATTCAAATTTGAACTTTACAGTACAGATATGAACGAAATGTTGTTGCATTAGCTCAATGTAATGCAGGATAAAAAATCAATAAGGTGCAGATATAAATAAATAGATTAATGTACAGATAAATATATTGCACTTTTGCATATGCATCCACGTTTACAGATGTACGTTATATTGTCTTTTATATTCCAGCGAGTTAATCCATTTTTGGGGAGAATTGAGGGGATTATTATGATGCGTTCAAGAGTCTTACGGCCTGAGGGAAGAAGCTGTTACAGAACCTGGAGGTTCTGCTACGGAGGCTACGGAACCTCTTTCTAGAGTCCAGCAGTGAAAACAGTCCTTGGTGGGGGTGGGAGGAGTCCCTGCAGATTTTCTGAGCCCTGGTCAGGCAGCGGCTTTTTGCGATAATTCATGTCAGTCATAAATTTGCACCTGTTGTTTGCATTTCCATAGTGTACAACTCTCCACTTCCTACCTCCTCTGAGGAGACACTGTGATCACCACGTGTGTGAATTGCCTTGTTTGGCAGGCTAATTCAACTTAACTTAACATTCTCCCACACACACCTTGAGTTGTTCCGGCTCCAGTTTTTGCTCCAACGTCGTCATTTCCGACTTGCCCTGCTGTGCTGCCAGGAACTTAAAGAACTGCTTCCATTTGACCAAGACCTCGGAAAACTGGAGCTGAGCAAACAAACGGGACATTTGTTCAACATTCTATCCAATTTTATCCCCACTACAGTTATTCCAAGTGTCAGTGTTTGAAGACCACACAACAAACGTAAAGTTAAGTACAATCATAAAAGTTGGCACCAGGTCCTTTAATCTACTGTAGCGAGATAACTTTAGCAATAAATAGCAAATGATTGACTTCCGGAACGAGATAAAGAGTCATTACCAGACGAGATAGTCCTAATGCTACCAAAATACTAATCAACTAAACGCTGTTGAACTTTTACGGATAATATTGGGGACATTTTGTTCCACTCACAAGGAATTGTGGGCGTCCCAAGGCTGTCATTTTGATGGCCGAAAAGCCATCTGCAGAGGCGCCGCCTGAAATGAGACAATGTTGTGATTATGTATGTCAGTTAGCATCTAAAAGTGTGTTACTGTTATGCATATAAGGAGTCTTGTTACCTGAGGCTTTGATGCAGTTGATGAAGGTTTCCAACTGGTTGTCACATTTGACCTCGTCTGCGTAGAAGTATGTGCGGGCGCTGATGACGCCACCGCGCCTGTCCCCGAACTGCCGATGGGCCTTGTACTTCTTCTCACGGTGTTCAGCATCTGGAGGTTTTGGGTGGGGAACAAAGCCGTCATCAGCTATGTTTTCACTCTAGGGAAAGGTTGTGATTAAATATTATACTGAAGAGAAAAGTATACCGTAATTTCCGGACTATAAGCCGCACCAGCTAAATTTAGGGGAAAATACAGATTGCTCCATATATAAGCCGCACCCGACTATAAGCCGCAGGGTTTTGATGTGTAATTACCGTAGTATATAGGGGTTCCTGCTACCACGGAGGGGATTGTTGGGACAGAGATGACTGTTTGGGAACGCAAAGCGTCCCATTTATTAACAATAAATCTTTCAATCATTCAATCAAACTTTCACATCTTTGACATGGCGAACAACATTCGTGCAGAGTACAAATAATTCAACGGTGCAAAGTAATACAAAGTGCTCGCCTGTACGTTATCAAAATAACCAGCCTACCGGTATATGAAAAGTCAGTCTTTAATCATTGTGTCGTCGTCTTCCTCCTGCGTACTAAAACCACCGAAATCCTCTTCGTCGGTGTCGGAGAAGAACAGGCCGTAAATAAGCCGCACCCTTGTATAAGCCGCAGGGACCAGAACGAGGGGAAAAAGTAGCGGCTTATAGTCCGGAAATTACGGTATATTAATTTTCAATGGGAGACAGGTCTGGACTACAGGCAGGCCGGTCTAGTACCCGCACTCTTTTACTATGAAGCCACACTGTTGTAACACGTGGCTTGGCATTGTCTTGCTGAAATAAGCAGGGGCGTCCATGATAACGTTGCTTGGATGGCAACATATGTTGCTCCAAAACCTGTATGTACCTTTCAGCATTAATGGTGCATTCACAGATGTGTAAGTTACCCATGCCTTGGGCACTAATACACCCCCATACCATCACAGATGCTGGCTTTTGAACTTTGCGCCTATAACAGTCCGGAGGGTTCTTTTCCTCTTTGTTCCGGAGGACGCGACGTCCACAGTTTCCAAAAAAAATTTGAAACGTGGACTCGTCAGACCACAGAATTTTTCCACTTTGCATCAGTCCATCTTAGATGAGCTCGGGCCCAGCGAAGTCGGCGGAGTTTCTGGGTGTTGTTGATAAATGGCTTTGGCTTTGCATAGTAGAGTTTTAACTTGCACTTACAGATGTAGCAACCAACTGTAGTTACTGACAGTGATTTTCTGAAGTGTTCCTGAGCCCATGTGGTGATATCCTTTACACAATTTTTAAATGTTAATATCACTCACCATAAATGAATTAAAACATTTACAGTTAATACACGTGATCGGTATCGCCTGATATCACTCATGGAATCGGTGTCATAAAACCATGATCGGAACATCCCAACAAAATACCCTTTGGAGGGTTATTAGAAAGTCTATATTGCTGCATCTAACATGAACCCGACCAGGTTTAAACCGGTTTATTGCAGACGCCCCTGCGTCTAAATATAGCCATTCCTGGTAGAGCATATTATGTTTGCATGGACATACCATAACCTTTACCCCAAACGCGGCTCACGTTGCACCGGAGCAGACAAACAGAATGTTCCATACAGTTTGGAGACACGTTGTCACGGCGTAACACTAAAGAGTGTGTCTAAACGCTTGACTCTGTTTGAAAGCAGGAAGTCAGCTAACACTCACCTGGACTTTCTTTTTCTGCCTGAGACAGACATGAACTGAAAAAGAACAAGAAAAAAAGAGTTGCATGAGTTGCACAATATGAGAGTGATGTGATTCCATTTTGCATCATTTTATGATACATTAACTGATTACAAAGGTTCCCATTTTGGATTTTTTGTTCAAACAACAACAATGGAGTTAAATTCTAATCCTATTTCCTCTATTAGGGCCATTGCATAACTTGCAGGGATCCAGCACATTTCTGTAAAAGGCAAGGCAACAGGACTGCCAAGTACCGCCCCTCAACCGGCTGGGTAGCCAATCAGAGGAGATGGGTCTGTCCCCACCAGCCAATCGTACACAAGCATTTTTTTGTGCTGCTTCCAAGTAAGTGGTGTGCCTATTTGATCATGATGCAGGTTAGACAAGGTACTTAGTGTGATAATAACCGGTAGGAGGAAATTGTGGGCTTATTGGGAGCATTAGAAGCGGGATTATGTGTAAAACACACACCTGATAAGGCCACAGTTAGGTAAGTCATAAAATGGGAAAATGTTTTCGAATGGCCACAGTTAGGTAAATCATAAAAGGTGAAAATGTTTTCGAATTAGGTACACCTGTTCAATCCAACACCACAGAAAACCATGTATTGTTTAATCCTTATTTGGTAATAACTCAACAATATTACTTATAGGGAAGCTATAGACCACAGGTGTTAAACTCAAGGCCCGGGGGCCAGATCTGGCCCGCGACATCATTTTATCTGGCCCGCAAACACCAGGAAATGATATGTGTCAATAAAGTACTCAATATTTTCTCACTAAAAGTACAAGTTTTTTAATTTGACAGGAAAAATATATGTACTGCCTGAAATTGCATTCCTTTTAAACTTTACTAGTATCCATTATTGCAATAAATATTACAGTATATTATCATACTTTCCAAAAATGTTTTGTCTAAATAAAAATACTGTACTTAAAAATCTGCTTGACTTATTATTTCAAAAAAAATTATCAATCAAATTGTAGACTGTAAAATTGACAATAGATTTTACGGTTAAATTCCGCCGACTGAGTTTTGTACCGTAAAATCTACTTTGGTACTGTTTTTTTCCCATTTAAAGTAAGACATTAAAACATTAAAAAACTAACAAAACAAAAAAATTAAAACAACAAGATTTTACGGTAAAAAAACAAACTGGCAGGTCTGTTGTTTGAATTTTACCGCTAAAAACAGTGGTATTGTTTCTCCATTCCATTCCATTAATTAAATTTTTTTATATGCTGTAAAAAACCCACTCCTTTTACTGTAAAATTCTGGTGACTGAGCTGCCAGTTTTTTTAAGTAAAATTTTAATTTTTTTTTTGCAACTTATGTAAAAAAATATATTGCCAATGTATTATATATTCATATATATACATGCATATTCATAAGGGCAACCATTATTGCGATGTGGCCCTCAATGAAAACTAGTTTGACACCTGTGCCCTAAAGCATGTCTTTGGATCACATAGTTCCTTTTGAGGCTTCTTTTTCACTGAGTTGTATTTTTTTATTTTTTAGCAAATTGTATTAATTACATAACACATCCCGCCTAACTTGTGCCCAAACAGGACAACTTTACTGTTTGGTTTAAATCCCCGGCTTCTTCCAGATTTAATACGAAGCAACTCACTCCATCTCCTTCTTTTCCGCCTCCTCTTTGGTCAAGTCCTCTTCCACGCTGTAATCCAGCACGGCGCCCACGCCAAAGGCCTG
Organism: Entelurus aequoreus; assembly: GCF_033978785.1. Lineage (NCBI taxonomy): Eukaryota > Metazoa > Chordata > Actinopteri > Syngnathiformes > Syngnathidae > Entelurus > Entelurus aequoreus. Next base: position 1,114,020 of record NC_084751.1, read on the forward strand.
GTTCTTCTGGATGAGGGGTTTGATGGCGTTGTGGTCTTCCCCGGCCACAAACTGTCCGTAGAAGGTCATCTTCATCAGCTTCTCGAACAACCGCTGACCCAGCAGCTTCTTGCTCAGCTCCATTAACTGTCAACAGTAAAAAATGTACATCATTATGTTACTACTTCAACTTAGCTCTCTGCTTCTTCCTACTCCTTTTCGAACATGTTGAAAAGAGAAACTGGAAATTGTGATGTATCATGTTGCATGTTCGAAATAAACTCAAACTCAAACTTTTCTCAAAAGATTTGAAAAATTGAAACACCAACCATTTCAACTCTTTCAGACCATTCAAGTTTTTTATCTTTTTCAAAAAAAATCCCGCTTTCCTAACCACTGTACCACCGTACTACTTCAACAATTATAAAAAAATTCCAGGATTTCAGTTCAACGTCAGCATTTGAGCATTCATACGCAATCAATCAATCAATCAATCAATCAATCAATCAATCAATCAATCAATGTTTACTTATATAGCCCTAAATCACAAGTGTCTCAAAGGGCTGCACAAGCCACAACGACATCCTCGGCTCAGATCCCACATCAGGGCAAGGAAAAACTCAACCCAATGGGACAATGAGAAACCTTGGAGGGGACCGCAGATGTGGGGACCGGTGCAATGGACGTCGAGTGGATCTAGCATAATATTGTGAGAGTCTGGTTTGAATGTAACTGGTTTGAATGTAACTTAGATATTGGGTTTCACTATGTAAAGCGCTTTGAGTCACTAGAGAAAAAGCGCTATATAAATATAATTCACTTCACTTCACTTCACTTCACATAGTGGATCCAACATAATAGTGTGAGAGTCCAGTCCATAGTGGATCTAACATAATAGTGTGAGAGTCCAGTCCATAGTGGATCTAACATAATAGTGTGAGAGTCCAGTCCATAGTGGATCCAACATAATAGTGTGAGAGTCCAGTCCATAGTGGATCCAACATAATAGTGTGAGAGTCCAGTCCATAGTGGATCTAACATAATAGTGTGAGTCCAGTCCATAGTGGATCCAACATAATAGTGTGAGAGTCCAGTCCATAGTGGATCTAACATAATAGTGTGAGAGTCCAGTCCATAGTGGATCCAACATAATAGTGTGAGAGTCCAGTCCATAGTGGATCCAACATAATAGTGTGAGAGTCCAGTTCATAGTGGATCCAACATAATAGTGTGAGAGTCCAGTTCATAGTGGATCCAACATAATAGTGTGAGAGTCCAGTCCATAGTGGATCCAACATAATAGTGTGAGAGTCCAGTCCATAGTGGATCTAACATAATAGTGTGAAAGTCCAGTCCATAGTGGATCCAACATAATAGTGTGGGAGTCCAGTCCATAGTGGATCCAACATAATAGTGTGAGAGTCCAGTCCATAGTGGGGCCAGCAGGAGACCAATCCCTTCAGGAATTTCCTCATCTAGTTATCGTTGTTGTAATTTGTCTAATTAATTAATTCCTAAGTTAGTATTATTGTATTTTAATTAGCTAACTAACTAAACTTTGTTCATAATTGAAGTACATTTTGAGACGTGTTATGATTTTAAATACACAACTTTTCAAATTGCAGCTCACACATTTACAGTTTTTTCCAATAGCTTACACACTAAATGTTAAATGTTCACACAGTTAGCAAAGTCTACACACAGTAAACAAAACCACTGTGCAGATTTGCCTAATTTCAGGCATAGACTCTGCTTCACAGTTTTGCGAAGTATTACACACAATGCTTTACACACACCCTCCCATATTGCACACATAAGGATTGTGATACACACATCTTCACATCTTGCACACAGATAAGGATTGTGATACACCCATTTTCACACACACTAGGATTGTGATACACACATCTTTATCTCCAGATTTTTTTTCAAACCTTTTTATTCATCTCAGATTTGAATTTGTACTGCATGTCATTGTTGACTACTGTGATATGTTACTTTACCTGAATGTGGTAAGAATAAATATTTGCAGTTTGCAGCATCATTGTTGAGCAGTTCTTGAAAAGATTACAGGATATTTTTACTTTCTCTTTAGGTCCTTACGTATAGGCCCACTTCAAAGTAAACAATGACGATTGCTATGGATTTGCCAATATATTTTGTCAAGTTACAGTAATCATTCATCACATAAGCTAAAAAAGTCAAGCAAAATGCCCCAAACATGTGATTTCTTATAGAAAAATAGTTTTTTTTTTACAAATGTGTTTTGTATTCATCACTCTTCTGGGTAACTCACTCCAATAGTGTCTTATCATTTAAAGTCTGTGTGAGTGAGATGACACTAAAACTGCATTTTTACAGTTGCTTGCTTTATTTTGATGAATGGGCATATGTTTTGACCGAAGTGTGTCATTTTGCAAATACTCTAGGAATCAAGAAAATTGAATGTGGTGTTTTGGAAAAGTGTGTAAATCATTTTTAAAAAAGACACACAGGTAGTAAAATTGTGTGTAAGTAAAAGGAAAAATGCATTTTTACAAATGCTTGCTTTATTTTGATGAATGGCCATATGTTTTGACCGAAGTGTGTCATTTTGCAAAAAAAACTAAGAATTAAGAAAATTGAATGTGGTGTTTGGAAAAGTGTGTAAATCCTTTTGAGAAAAGACACGCAGTTAGTAAAATTGTGTGTAAGCAAATGGAAAAAAATAGAAAACTGCATTTTTACAAATGCTTGCTTTATTTTGATGAATGGCCATATGTTTTGACCAAAGTGTGTCATTTTGCAAATAATCTACGAATTAAGAAAATTGAATGTGGTGTTTGGAAAAGTGTATAAATCATTTTGAGAAAAAGACACACAATTAGTAAAATTGTGTGTAAGCAAATAGAAAACTGCATTTTTACAAATGCTTGCTTTATTTTGATGAATGGGCTGAAGTTTTGACTTAAGTGTGTCATTGTGCAAAACATCTAGGAATTAAGAAAATTTAATGTGGTGTTTGGGAAAAGTGTGTAAATCCTTATGAAAAAAGACGCACAGTTAGTAAAATTGTGTGTAAGCAAATGGAAAACTGCTTTTTTTTTTTTTTTTTACAAATGCTTGCTTTATTTTGATGAATGGGCATATGTTTTGACTAGAGATGTCCGATAATATCGGACTGCCGATATTGTCGGCCGATAAATGCTTTTAAATGTCATATCGGAAATTATCGGTATTGGTTTAAACATCATCGGTATCTGTTTCAAAAAGTAAAATGTATGACTTTTTAAAACGCCGGACGTAGGGAGAAGTACAGAGTGCCAATAAACCTTAAAGGCACTGCCTTTGCGTGCCGGCCCAGTCACATAATATCTACGGCTTTTCACACACAAGTGAATGCAAGCATACTTGGTCAACGGCCATACAGGTCACACTGAGGGTGACCGTATAAACAACTTTAACACTGTTGCAAATATGCGCCACACTGTGAACCCACACCAAACAAGAATGACAAACACATTTCGGGAGAACATCCGCACCGTAACACAACATAAACACAACATAAACACAACAGAACAAATACCCAGAACCCCTTGCAGCACCAACTCTTCCGGGACGCTACAATATAGACCCCCCCCCCCCCCCGCTTCAACCTCGCCCACCTCAACCTCCTCATGCATGTCCCAAATTCCAAGCTGCTGTTTTGAGGCATGTTATAAATGATAAATGGGTTATACTTGTATAGCGCTTTTCTACCTTCAAGGTACTCAAAGCGCTTTGACAGTATTTCCACATTCACCCATTCACACACACATTCACACACTGATGGTGGGAGCTGCCATGCAAGGCGCTAACCAGCACCCATCAGGAGCAAGGGTGAAGTGTCTTGCCCAAGGACACAACGGACGTGACTAGGATGGTAGAACATACTTGCCAACCTTGAGACCTCCGATATCTAGACCTCCACCCCAGATCCCACCTCACTCCTACCCACTTCTCTAAAGTGGGCTGGCTCAAGGTGGAGGACAGAGTTAAACAACTTGCACTGAGCCTAGTCTATAAAATCCGCTACACCTCCCTGATACCGAAGTACATGTCAAACTACTTCCTTAACGTAAATGACCGCCATAACCACAACACCAGGGGGTGCTCCACTAACCACGTTAAACCCAGATTCCGAACTAACAAAGGTCTTAACTCATTCTCTTTCTATGCCACATCAATGTGGAATGCGCTCCCAACAGGTATAAAAGAAAGGGCATCTCTATCCTCCTTCAAAACCGCTATAAAAGTTCACCTCCAGGCAGCTACAACCCTAAACTAACACCCTCCCCGGATTGCTAATAATCAAATGTAAACAATCAAATGCAGATTCTTTTTCTTATGCCTTCTGATCTCTCTCTCTCTCTCTCTCTCTCTCTCTCTCTCTCTCTCTCTCTCTCTCTCTCTCTATGTCCACTACTTGATGTCCATATCCCCCCCCCCACCCCACCCCCCCTCCACACTCCTGATTGTAAATAATGTAAATAATTCAATGTGATTATCTTGTGTGATGACTGTATTATGATGATAGTATATATGATAGTATATATCTGTATCATGAATCAATTTAAGTGGACCCCGACTTAAACAAGTTGAAAAACTTATTCGGGTGTTACCATTTAGTGGTCAATTGTACGGAATATGTACTTCACTGTGCAACCTACTAATAAAAGTCTCAATCAATCAATCAATCAATCAAGGCGTGTTTGGGGCGGGGGCGTGGTTGGGGCGTGGCTAAGGGCGTGGTTAAGAGGAGAGTATATTTACAGCTAGAATTCACCAAATCAAGTATATCATACATATATATATATATATATATATATATATATATATATATATATATATATATATATATATATATATATATATATATATATATATATATATATATATATATATGAAATACTTGACTTTCAGTGAATTCTAGCTATATATATATATTTTTATATATTTTTATTTTTATTTTACTTTATTATACAGAGATATAAAGAAATACTTGAATTTCAGTGTTCTGCAGGCTATCCAGTAGATGGCAGTATTGTCCTGTTTAAGAGTGTCACAACATTGCTGTTTACGGCAGACGAACTGCTTTACGGTAGACTAAACGTGACTGCTGCTGTTGTGTGTTGTTACCGCGCTGGGAGGACGTTAATGAAACTGCCTAACAATAAACCCACATAAGAAACCAAGAACTCTCTCTCCTTGTTGTGCACTCTACTCTCTAAAAGCCATATATGTTATAACGTGATTGGGCAGGCAAGTTGTTTATATTGTGGGAAAGCGGACGTGAGAACAGGCAGTCCCCACTCAGTCTCAGGTCTGCATTGAGCTGGAGGGGGCGTGGCCTCCAGCTCCGGCTGAATACCGGGAGTTTGTCGGGAGAAAATCTCTGCCGGAAGGTTGTCGGGAGAGGCGCTGAATACCGGGATTCTCCCGCTAAAAACGGGAGGGTTGGCAAGTATGTGGTAGAAGGTGGGGATTGAACCCCAGTAAACAGCATGATTCCGATTACTGGCACGGCCACTCTACCAACTTCACCACGCCGTCCCTTGTTAAAAAAAAATTATGCACTTTGTGACTTCAATAATAAATATGGCAGTTTTTTCCATAACTTGAGTTGATTTATTTTGGAAAACCTTGTTACATTGTTTAATGCACCCAGCGGGGCATCACAACAAAATTAGGCAAAATAATGTGTTAATTCTACGACTGTATAAATCGGTATCGGTTGATATCGGAATCTGTAATTAGGAGTTGGACAATATCGGAAATCGGGAAAAAAAAGCCATTATTGGTCATCTCTAATTTTTACAAATGCTTGCTTTATTTTGATGAATGGGCATCTGTTTTGACCGAATTGTGTCATTTTGCAAAAAATCTAGGAATCAAGATAATTGAATGTGGTGTTTGGAAAAGTGTGTAAATCCTTATGAAGAAAAGACACGCAGTTAGTAAAATTGTGTGTAAGCAAATTGAAAAAACTAAGTATATTTGCACTAAGTATCGCGACACCAGCCTGAATTTGAATTGGTGTGAGAACCGTGAAAGTTGATCCCGACTCACCTCCCGGTTCTTCTCCACCAGCACGTCAACGGTGCACAGCTTGAAGACCAGCAGGCTCCTCAGCAGCTCGACGTTGTCCTTACTTTTATAAGCCTCCTCCGTGTTGTTGAAGTCGATGTGGATTTTGCTCAGCTTTTCTCCATCTTTTGGCGCCTTGCCGCTCTGGCTGATGAGCTCCACGGGGTCCGCCTCCACCACCGCGCATCCATCCTGCTCCTTCTCCCGCCGCTGGCTCTTGGTGGACGCCGCCGTGGACCTGCATCGCCTCGGACAAAAGCGGACTTTGCTGGCGAGAGCCGACACGATCTTGGTGCTCGACATGCTTTCGTCTCCTTCGGCAAACACGCGCCTTGTGGACTAAATGGTGTGGGCAAAGTTGCGTAATATTATTCCCTGAAGTGAGGGGCGGTTCTCGTCGACGTTATGTAATAAGACCACCGTAACAGCCCTTTGTACAACACCCCATCTTATCGCCTCCCTTTCTCACTCCAAAAAAGCCCAACCTTCGGCAAGTTACATCACATTACTATTGCGTGGCCCAGCCGCCCTTTGATAACAACACTTGAAACAATGTCGTATGCCGCTAGGGGCAGCAGCCTACCACCAACACCGAAATGAGCCGTAGAAGAAGAAGCCGTGCAGACCCTTTTATAGCAGCTGTAGCCTCACCTCAGTAAAGGAGACATCATTTGTTGGCGTTTGACTCCACAAAAGAAGCGCCTCTCTTCGCCGGAATCGATTGTTAACCTTCCATTGGTACCATGTATGTTTGCACTTATCTTTATGTATATGTTTTCTGGAGAATTACAACGAGTTTGCATGTCCAGGAACGGCTCGGCGTCGAGGCCTACTTTTGTTAGCATGACGTAGCTGCTAGCTAAGCTAAGCTAAAAAAACCTCCGCCGATATTGTGGACACTCCAGACGGCGTTTAAGACATTGGTTTGTGGAAATAAAACACTGAATTATCGCGCGTAATCACCAGCTATTTTACTACCGATTTGAAAATTAGTTAACGTTAGGCTGACCATATTCTGAAATCCCAAAAAGAGGACACATGCGTGCCGAGGCGGGCAGCACGCCAAGGCCGGGACTAGGTGGACAATTGCCAATGATACTCGAACTTGCGTTATAAATAATATATTTATTTAAATAAAACATTTTTTCTCCCCTGTTGACGGCAGTGTTGGCGCTAGGAATTTTTCAAAATGGGGACCCATCAAGTCATAAAAATTGGGTCCCACAGTAAATTTTTGGGGCCCCACTCTTTTGTAAGCATTTTGAAATTAAATGATAAACGTAAGCATTATCCTGTTATGTCTCACATTATATATTGTGTTTTGGTAAAAGGTTGTCATAATCGTTACTTAATTCATTAAAAAAAAAAAATTGTATACATACACTACCGTTCAAAAGTTTGGGGTCACATTGAAATGTCCTTATTTTTTAAGGAAAAGCACTGTACTTTTCAATGAAGATAACTTTAAACTGGTCTTAACGTTAAAGAAATACACTCTATACATTGCTAATGTGGTAAATGACTATTCTAGCTGCAAATGTCTGTTTTTTGGTGCAATATCTACATAGGTGTATAGAGGCCCATTTCCAGAAACTCACTCCAGTGTTCTAATGGTACAATGTGTTTGCTGATTGGCTCAGAAGGCTAATTGATGATTAGAAAACCCTTGTGCAATCATGTTCACACATCTAAAACAGTTTAGCTTGTTACAGAAGCTACAAAACTGACCTTCCTTTGAGCAGATTGAGTTTCTGGAGCATCACATTTGTGGGGTCAATCAAACGCTCAAAATGGCCAGAAAAAGCGAACTTTCATCTGAAACTCGACAGTCTATTCTTGTTTTTAGAAATGAAGGCTATTCACAAAATTGTTTGGGTGACCCCAAACTTTTGAACGGTAGTGTATGTAATAGGGCTGGGCGATATGGCCTTTTTTTAATATCCCGATATTTTTAGGCCATATCGCGATACACAATATTTTGCCTTAGCCTTGAATGAACACTTGATACATATAATCACCAGTATGATTCTATGTGTCTACATTAAAACATTCTTGTTCATACTGCATTAATATATGCTCATTTTAAAACTTTCAGGCAGAGAAGGAAATCATTCAGGCAGAGAAGGAAATCACAACTGTCAATTTGCCAAAACTGTATTTATTAAACTGTTATTAAGCAGTGGCACAAACATTCATGTCATTTCCAAAACAGAAAGTGCAAGATTGTCAGAGACTTTTTAAAACAAGCTATTAGTGCACTTTTTTGTGCATGATGTCACTAAGATGACTTATCAAAACAACACTAAATTAAAGTGCACTTTTTGTACAGAACGCCACTACAATAGTTTAAAAACATGTCACACAAGATATTTCAATAAGTGTCAAATAAAAATAAGCTGCATAATAGGAAATCAAATAGTGTACGTCCTTCGCTATGTGGTAGGTTCCTGGGGACATTATCTCCTTTTGTCATGGACTCTTTTTTTCATACTGTGTTGATCTGGAAATGTTTGCCTCTGCATTTTGATGGTGTGGGCGTGTGGCACCGAACGGAGATGTTGACATGCGGAGTAAGCACTCTTGATTCTCTAGCGGATGACTTTTCAAATGATGCTACATATTAGCAGTAATGCTACTTTTTGTAGAAACACTTTTGCCCCACACTTGACAAATTACGGTTGTCTGTTCGACATATTCCCACTTGAAGCCAAACCACCGCCAGACGATGGACAACCTGCTGTTTTTCTTGGGAATTAATTCTTCCTTCATTTGTTACCAGATTCGCACCTTCTTTCTCTTGTATTACCAGTCGCACCACAGCTAACTTTAGCCATGCTGCTACGTCTCTGCTCGGCGAGGGCGTGTACTAGTGATGGGTTGATGAGGCGTCATTAAGCGTTTCGACACATTGCAAAACTGTATTGATACTGTGTCACTAAATACTGACATCTGCTGGACATTAAAAATCCCTACAGGCAACCTATGGACCGACTCAACTGACACTGATTTTATGACCTAGTATATACAATAATATAAACCAAGTCATTGTATTTCATTTAGGATTATTTCATATCTTCATTTAAATAAAAATATATTTTTATCTTTTTTAGATATAGTCAAATAATGTGAACATGTATCATAACATGGAAATCTAAGAGAACGTGTTGTGAATGAGGATGCTTGTGGACTGGGATTTTTTTTTTTTTACACTTTTATTAAAAAAAACAGTTTTTCCAACGTATTCAATTTTAGACAATTTCTGTTCTTAGTTATTATTTCTCCGGCTGCAGAAAAGACCCTCTCACAGGGCACAGAGGAGGCGTCAGCGCGACACAGTTCGCGTATCGGTCACGTGACCGAAACAGCTCATGATCGGTCACGTGACTTTCTAAAAGCGGTACGCGCACCGACACAGGGTTTTGCTCTATTAGCTCGACGCATGCGCCGATGCATCGGTGTTGCCGGACCCATCACTAGTGCGAGTGGTAATACGATAGAAACAAGGTGCGAATCTGGTAACAAATGAAGGAAGAATTAATTCACCCAAAAAACAGCAGGGTGTCCATCGTCTGGTGGTGGTTTGGCGTCAAGTGGGAATATGTCGAACAGACAACCGTAATTTGTCAAGTGTGGGGCGAAAGCGTTGCTATAAAAAGTAGCATTACTGTTAATATGTAGCATCATTTGAAAAGTCACCCGCTAGAGAATGAAGAGCGCTCACTCCGCATGTCAACATCTCTGTTCGGTGCCACACGCCCACACCATCAAAATGCAGAGGCAAACATTTCCAGATCAACACAGTATGAAAATAATAGTGATTTTTTTAGTTGTGATTTCCTTCTCTGCATGAAAGTTTAAATGTAGCATATATTAATGCAGTATGAAGAAGAATGTTTTAATGCAGACACATAGAATCATCATACTGCTGTGATTATATGCATCAAGTGTTAATTCAAGACTAAGGCAAAATATCGAGATATATATCGTGTATCGCGATATGGCCTTAAAATATTGCGATATTAAAAAAAGGCCATATCGCCCAGCCCTACGATAAACAGAGCAATTGAGAGGAGACCCAAACACGACACAAAACAATCCAAAAGTAGTGAAACAAAAATGAATATTATCAACAACAGTATCAATATTAGTAACAATTTCAACATAGCAGTGATTAAAAATCCCTCATTGACATTATCATTAGACATCTATAAAATATAAATAAATGAACAATAGTGTCACAGTGGCTTACACTTGCATCCCATCTCATAAGCTTGACAACACACTGTGTCCAATATTTTCACAAAGATAAAATAAGTCGTATTTTTGGTTCATTTAACAGTTAAAACAAATTTACGTTATTGCAATCAGTTGATAAAACATTGTCCTTTACAATTATAAAAGCTTTTTACAAAAATCTACTACTCTGCTTGCATGTCAGCAGACTGGGATAGATCCTGCTGAAATCCTATGTATTGAATGAATAGAGAATTGTTTTGAATCGAAAAAATATCGTTTTTGAATGGAGAATCGCGTTGAATCGAAAAAATCAATTTATAATCGAATCGTGACCCCAGGAATCGATATTGAATTGAATCGTGGGACACCCAAAGATTCGCAGCCCTAATAATTTTGTTGATTAATTAGAAAACAATTACTAAAGAGGTGCACGGCGGTGCGTGTGCCTCACAATTCGAAGGTCCTGGGTTCGAGACCCACTTTGGGTCTTTCTGTGTGGAGTTTGCATGTTCTCCCTGTGACTGCATGGGCTTCCTCCCACTTCCAAAAACATGCACCTGGGGTTTGGTTGATTGGCAACCCTGAATTGGCGCTAGTGTGTGAGTGTGAATGTTGCCCATCTGTGTTGGCCCTGTGATGAGGTGGCGACTTGTCCAGGGCGTACCCCGCCAACCGCCTGAATGCAGCTGAGATAGGCTCCAGCACCCCCCGCCACCCTGAAAGGGACAAGCGGTAGCAAATAGATGAATGGCTACATAGAATGTTCAATGGCAATGTTCAGTCTGTGTTATAATAAGTGTTGATTGATAACATTGGCGATAGTGTGTTCCAATAGACGGTATCTGAACGAACAACATTTTTCTGTTGTCTTCTGTTTATTTTACACAAATATCAGATTTTTAATTGTTTATTAACAACAACTCACCATAATCAGTAAGTCCTTGGACACTGGAGTGATTTGAATGACAGTCAGTAGTAGTTTTTGCTTTCACTTAGGTATTTTACAATACGTGTATTGATTTTAGATTAGACTATTGCTTATAATAAACGTAAACTCTGGGGATTTTTTTTTAAAAGGATTATCAATGATATATTTTTTATAAAATTCACAATTTATTTTTTAATTTAATTTTTCTCCCAAAAAGTAATATATACTTTATCTATCTCCAAGAAAAAACTAATGTCCAGTAACTATAGAAGGAAAAAATAAGTAATAGAAGAGATATACAAAACAAAATAAGGTAAAACAGTTCCGGTTTCATAATGTTAAATGTCAGTGTGCAGAAGGACAAAAGCACCATGTGCAAGTCTGTTTTGTAATAGTCTGTTTTGTAGCTTTCCCTGAGAGGTGTTAAAAGCCTAATAACATGGGAGAGGAGCAATTTTTATTCCGATTTATAATCATGATTAGCAAATTACGCATGTACTATACGTAATTTGATGGTCTTGGAAAATTTCAAGTAAAAAAGCATTGACCTCTGCAATTTAGCACATATTTACTTGGTATTGAATAGATACTAAAATGTTCAGTATCGATCACACTTTATGTTAGATTGCATTGTAAACTTAAAGATGGCAGTTTTATGTTGCATGTTCTGCCGCTCCTCAAAAACAACCCGTTAGTGGCCAAACTGGAAAACCTGTCCGAATGTGATAACTAGAAAGATTTTATTATATATTATCACATTGTAATTTACCATGAACACTATACTATTTTCCAATGTATATTATTTTTTAATATATGTATTCCGACAGATGACAAACAACGCTGAAGAGTTTCAGGCAGCGTAATGTTGTCTTAACTTAGACATACAAAAATGACCCATTTACCATTAAATGTTTTGTTGTAGGTTTTTTTTAACAAGTTTTTGTTTAGTTTTATATTTGATTGAAATAAGTAATTCAGCTTGGACTAGTGATTTGTGGAAACCTCAACTGAACTTAAAAAAACTTAAAATCCAAAGTTGCCTCCCTGCTTTCTGTGTCAGCAGTGCAATTAATTCCTCGACAATGTCGGATGGCCGGATCTATGTCGGAAATCTTCCCATGGATGTCCAGGAGAGGGACGTTGAGGATCTGTTCTACAAATATGGAAAAATCCGTGAGATTGAATTGAAGAACAATAGAGGCACTATCCCCTTTGCCTTTATCCGATTTGAAGACCCACGGTAAGTTTTGGGGAAGGATCGGTCTCCTATCAAGTCTTAGTGTAGGTCAAATAAAGGAAGTAAAGAATGGATGGGAGACGTCACGTCCATTTCTACGTCTGCGGCATGCTTGCATTGGTATCAGCATCAAGGGTTGGAATTGGGGGTTAAATAACCAAAAATGATTCCCGGGAGCGGCACCGCTGCTGCTCACTGCTCCCCTCACCTCACAGGGGGTGAACAAGGGAATGGGTCAAATGCAGAGGACACATTTCGCCACATCTAGTGTGTGTGTGTGACAATCATTGGTACTTTAACTTTTTTTTTACCTTTAGAGTCCTGTGCTCTCTTTTCCTAGGGATGCAGATGATGCTGTCTATGGAAGGAATGGATATGGATATGGAGACTCCAAACTTCGTGTAGAGTATCCCCGATCCTCTAGTAAATTTGGTCCAACGGGAGGTGGTGGTGGCGGCGGCGGCGGCGGTGGTGGTGGAGGAGGAGGAGGAGGAGGAGGAGGACCTAGAGGAAGATTTGGACCTCCAACACGAAGGTCTGAGTTCCGCGTCGTAGTGACTGGTAGGTGGACGTCAACACTTGTAACTAGTTAATAATTATCCTGGAGGTCAAGTGGACCAGCAGGAAGAGGACACAGCCAGGCAAATGGTTCTCTGATCGCTTTCCTGGCGGACTACAGCATTCAGAAACGTATAGGTGGAAATCATGAATCATAGACCAATGTCTCAATCTCACCTGGCGAACCAATGGATAAGATAACTAGTAGGAATGTGGACAGAGTTGTAGACAAATGTTTCTCTCCCTCTTATATCAGACTGCAGCCGAAAGGAAACTTGTAGATGGAAGTCTTGAATCATATGCAGATACATCTTATTCACACTCTTGATGGTGGACAAATGGACTTAGTCACAATTTCAAAGCTGATGGACATGAGTCATAGGCAGGTGGATCTTATGGCGGACTAACAAAGGGACTAGTATAGTAGGAAGGAAGACATACAAAGTCACAGGCAGATGCTAATCTTTCACTCATGGCGGATTGCAAGCCAAAGGAACTAGTAGGAAAGTGGACATTCAGTCATTGGCAGAGCTGGTGGACATGAATGGACTACAATGTGGACTAGTAGATGAAAGCCTCGAGTCATAGGCAGGTCTCACTAATCCCATACTTTCATTTTTGGACTGCAGCATAAAGTAGGAAAGTGGATTGAGTAATTGGCGGATGTCTCTCTGGTGGACTGCAGCGTGAAGGCACTAATAGTTCGAAGTATTGAATTGTAGGCAGCTGGAACACAAAGTGACTAGAAGATGGACATCAAGAGTCATAGGCAGTGATTGCTTTCTCTCTTGGACTGCAACATAAAGGGACGAGTTGGACATTGGACACACAAAGTCAATGGCAACAGTTGGTCTCTCATGGTGGACTACAGCATGAAGGGACTTGTAGTTGGAAGTTATACATTTGTGGACAGATGTTTATTTTGCCCTCATGGTGGACTGGAGGACAAAGGAACTTGTAGTTGGATGAATCATGACCCGTTGGCAGATGTTTCTCACTCCCTCTTGGCGGACTGATAGGAAAGTGAACATGCAAAGTGATATGCTGATGTTTTTTCTCACTGATTACGGATCTCAGCATAATTGGACTTGTAAATGGACGTCATGAGTCATAGGCACATCTATCTTGCAAATGTAATGGCGGAGTGAGACAGGGACTAGAAGATGGACGTCGGGAGTCATAGTCAGGACTCGTTAACGCCAGACTTTCTTTCGCCCTTGGTGAACTGCAGCATAAAGGGACGAGTAGAACATTGGACACACAATGGCAACCGTTGGTCTCTCATGGTGGACTACAGCATGAAGGGACTTGTAGTTGGAAGTTATACATATATGGACAGGTGTGTATTTTGCCCTCTCATGGCGGACTGGAGGACAAAGGCACTTATAGTTGGATGAATCATGACCCGTTGGCAGATGTTTCTCACTCCCTCTTGGCGGACTGATAGGAAAGTGAACATGCAAAGTGATATGCCGATGTTTTTTCTCACTGATTACGGATCTCAGCATAATTGGACTTGTAAATGGACATCTTGAGTCATAGGGACATCTATCTTGCAAATGTAATGGCGGAGTGACACAGGGACTAGAAGATGGACGTCGGGAGTCATAGTCAGGACTCGTTAACGCCAGACTTTCTTTCGCCCTTGGTGAACTGCAGCATAAAGGGACGGGTAGAACATTGGACACACAAAGTCAATGGCAACCGTTGGTCTCTCATGGTGGACTATAGCATGAAGGGACTTGTAGTTGGAAGTTATACATATGTGGACAGATGTGTATTTTGCCCTTTCATGGCGGACTGGAGGACAAAGGCACTTGTAGTTGGATGAATCATGACCCGTAGGCAGATGTCTCTCACTCCCTCTTGGCGGACTGATAGGAAAGTGGACATGCAAAGTGATATGCTGATGTTTTTCCACACTGATTACAGATCTCAGCCAAATGGGACTTGTAAATGGACATCATGAGTCATAGGCAAATGTAATGGCGTAGTGAGACAGGGACTAGAAGATGGACGTCGAGAGTCATAGTCAGGACTTGCTAACGCCAGACTTTCTTTCGCTCTTGGTGAACTGCAGCATAAAGGGACGAGTAGGACATCGGACACGCAAAGTCAAAGGTCGACCGTTTGTCTCTCATGGCGGACCGAGGCATGGAAGGACTTGTAGTTGGAAGTTATGAATTTGTGGGCAGATTCAAATCTTGCTCTGTCATGGCGGACTGGAGGACAAAGGGACTTGTAGTTGGATGAATTGTGGCCCATAGGCAGATGTCTTTTACTCCCTCTTGGCGGACTGAAGGACTATTAGGAAAGTGGACATGCAAAGTGATTTGCTGATGTTTTTCATTCTTGATTATGGATCTCGGCATAATGGGACTTGGAAAGGGACATCATGAGTCGTAAACGCATCTTCCTGTAAATCTGATGGCATAGTGAGAGACAAGGACTAGTAGGAAGGAGGATAGGCAGCTGTTTCCTATGGCGGACTAAAAGACAAAGCAACTTATAAATTGATCTTATGAGTCTTTGACAAATCTGTCATGCTAAAGGCGTATTACTTATTTGATTTAATTAGAATGAGATCAGCAACAGTCAACTGAATATGCAAAATAATCAATACATTGTATAGTTACAAAAAAGAATACCTTTGCATAACTTCTACAATCTAATCATATTGCACAAGAGTGAACCATAATCAGAAGTTTTGCCCTTTTTTTGTCAATGTGGTGCAACTTCACAAAGAACAAGATCAAAGTAGATAAGCATGTGCATATTGGATCCATCCTAAATTACATCGGAAAGGGCTTCGAGTCGTATAGAGACTTGCTGTTTCAGCAAAGAGACCCTGAATGTCTACTTAAAGGACCACCTACTCGAAGAGCTCATGCTCTTAAAGACTTGCTGCAAAGACAGTTATGTGGGCAAAGTAGCTAAAGTCGAAATGTAAGAGATATTTTTTTTAGGTTGTAGGTGCTAGAAGTTTTTAGGTTTCATATCCGGTATTTGCCATCTCAGGATTACCGCCAAGTGGCAGTTGGCAGGATCTGAAGGATCACATGCGTGAGGCAGGCGACGTTTGTTTTGCTGACGTACAACGGGACGGGGAGGGTGTGGTGGAATTTCTTCGCCGCGAGGACATGGACTATGCCTTACGACGCCTGGATCGCACAGAGTTCCGTTCGCACCAAGTGAGTGGAAGACCTGATGAAACCCGCCCCTACTCCGTACCTCGCCGGAGTGCACTTTCACTGTTGTCCTCGTTTGCAGGGTGAGACTGCGTACATCCGCGTCTACGAGGACCGGGGCACCCCCAACTGGGGTCGCTCGCGGTCCCGCTCCAGATCCAGAGGCCGCTTTTCACCTCCTTACAGAGGATCACCGCCGCCACGCTACCAGTCCCCTCCTCGCCATACTATGTCACGCCATAGTCCACCTCGGAGGCACGGACCGCCCAGCCATAGCCCACCGCCACGTCATTACAGATGAAGGCTCAATTTTGATCCAGGAAAAGAATGAGAGTTTTGTAACTGCCTTTTTATTTTAATTCTTTTTTTTAACCCACAGGCAGCCTTCTTAGAACACTCTTTATTGCTATGTACATTCCATGGTCCCCATTCCCCAATAACCCCTGTTTCTTTCCTTGGCCTTAACCCTGGATTCCATGTTCTTTATATAGGCCTATGTTTTCTCTAAACAAAATGTTGACTCGTCTGATGTGCATTACATTACGTAGCTTGTTTGGTGAACAAATCCTTGAGATGTCCATCTTAATAAATCCAGTTTACTTCATGTTATATCAAGCACTCACACATTTAAGAAGTAATATCAAACTGTGATGCTAATCAGTATCTTCTAAACCAAATTCCTGAATGTTTTCAAATGCTGACTCATGCTGGCTGTTCACTCATTTTTTCTTTACCAATAAAATGTTTGATTTACAGACTTTCTGCTACAAGCTTGTTTGTTTGTTTTTTAAATATGCATTTGTTCCTAGGTTAAACCTAACCTAAAAGCTCAGAACTTTGTCCCCATTTTAATGCTCAACAATACACACACAACACATCCAATGCAAAATAGAATATTTTAATTCACAATAAATTAATTCTAACAGCTTACATTTTTGAGAAGACAGGAAAAAAATAAATGTCTCCAATTAAATATGTTTAGCAACTCTCTTCATTATAATCAGATGAATCCCATTTATAGACATTGTATTGCATTTCATATGTGCTAGCTTTGTTTTTACAATGGATCTCACATTGTATACGGTTAATCTTCTGACAAAGAGCAGCACGACAATTCACAAACAACACTGGCCTGTTTCAGAGGAACGTCTGGGAACACTTAAAGCAGTGATAATTAAACACTGAGGGGTTGTAACTGACTGGCAAATTTTTAAATGGTTTTGGTGTTACCCATGGATGTAATGTACCCCTTTTGGATGCCTGAACCTTACCATTTATAGTGTACATCTATTTGGTTAAAAGCCTGACATGACAACATTCACAGACCCAACTTAAGATACCACTGAACTGACCTCTTTTAAAAATGCAAAATATTTGACCTCAAAAAGCAAGATCACATTGTCTTAGTCATCACACAAAAATCCCAGAGTTCACTGATTTATGTGTTTAGTGATAAATCTAGTAATCCGCTTTGTTTGAGCACACTAAAGTGAGTCGGTGAGCACCAAAATGTAACTGCACAGAAAAAATGTTCAACACGGTTTTTGTTAAGATGTAAAAGATTGGGACAGAAATAAGATGGCTTAGGAGGCATCAAGCCTAATGGTTATTGACTAACACACCAGGAATTACACAAGCCACTTGGACACACGCCAACACTAATCAATTTTCTTGGTCATTAGCAGCACCCAATTTGAATCCTAACAATTGAATGCGGCGGTGTGATTAAATGATCTGACATTTGCCGTATCCCTGAAAAAATATTTAAGGCAAAATAACATCTTGAAGCAGTTTCAATGAAAGTACATTCACAAGGTGAACACCGCTTGGAAAATACATTTACTCGCCCTTCAATTGCATCTCACCAATTATAGAAAGAAGCAACCACTTTAAACCGCTGCACTCATGTGTTACTGCATTTTAGTTACAGTTGCAAGAAAAAGTATGTGAACTCATTGGGATTACTTGGATTTCTGCACAATTTGGGCATTAAATTAGTTCTGATCTATATTTAGGTCACAACAATCTTCTTAAACTTATACTGCACTTAAAATGTTATGTTTTCCTGTTTTTTTTTTCAACACAATGTGTAAACCTTCACACTATGAACCCCTAAGCTTATTACTTTTCCAAGTCAATTGGAGCCAGGAGTCCGCCAACCTGGAGTCCAACCAATGTGATGAGATTACAGGTGTTAGTTAAAGCTGCCCTATAAAAAAACACCAGTTTTGAGTTCACTGTTCTCACAAAGTATCTTGTCTGATGTGAACAGTTGCTTAGCACAAAAGCGCTCTCTAAAAACCTATGATCAAGAATCGTTGACTTACATGAAGCTGGAAAGGATTACAAAAGTATCTCTAAAAGACTTGATGTCCATCTGTCCACGGTAAGACAGACTGTCTACAAATGGAGAAAGTTCAGCAGTGTTGCTACTCTCTCTCGGTGACCGCAAGAGCATGGCGCAGAATGCTCAATGAAGGGAAAAATAATCCAAGTGTCAAAGACCTACAAAAATCTCTGGCACATGCTAACATTTGTGTTGACCCACCAACAATAAGGAAAACATTGAACAGGAGTGGAGTTAATGGGGGGACACTACGGAGGAAGCCACCGCTATCAAAGAAAAATATTGGTCCCCCTTTGAAGTTTGCAAAAGAGCACCTAGATGTTCCACAGCACTACTAATAAAATATTCTGTGGACAAATGAAACCAATATTGAGTTGTTTGGGAGGAACACAACGCTATGTGTGGAGGAAAAAAGGCACAGTACACCAACATCAAAGCCTCCTCCCAACAGTGAAATATGGTGGAGGAGGCATCATGGTTTGGGGCTGCTTTGGTGTCTCGGTCTGGACGGATTGCTGTCATCGACGGGAAAACTAATTCCCAATTGTATCAAAACATATTACAGAAAAACTTAGAAGCAGCTGTCTGCCAACTGAAGCCCAAAAGAGGATGGGTGATGCAACAGGACAATGACCCAAAGCATAAAAGTAAATCAACAGAACTCCAGGAGTGGCCCAGTCAGATTCCTGACCTCAGCCCGATTGAGGTGCTGTGGCATGACCTCAAGAGAGCATTTCACACCAGACATCCAAAGAATATTGCTGCACTGAAACACTTTTGTAAAGAGGAATGGTCAAAAGTTCCTTCAGACCGTAGTGCAAGTCTGACCTGCAATTACAGTGAACATTTGGTTGAGGTTATTGTTGTCAAAGGAGAGTCAACCAGTTATTAAATCCAAAGGTTCACATACTTTCCCACCCTGCACTGTTCAATAAAAAAATGACGATTTTTTTTTTTTTGTGCAGTATTAGTTTAAGCAGACTTTGTTTGTCTATTGTTGTGACTTAGATGAAGATCAGAACACATTTAATGTCCAATTTATGCAGAAATCCAAGTGATCCCAAAGGGTTCACATACTTTTTCTTGCAACTGTATATATTGATCATTGTTTCATTAGCTTTTTGTGTGTGTCATTATCTTTAAAACAACCTAAACAGGGGAGTACGCTGATCACTTGTTTTCTATAAGTGTTTGCACTTTATGGACTAAGTCTCGGGCCATCATCAGGACCTGCGGGACGTCGTGATGATCTGCCATTTCTGTGAAAGCATCCAAAAAAATAATTAGGTACAACTAGGATTTGGTTGGAACTAATTTCCCCATTTGAAATTCATACGATATTGTCATTTAATTGTCCATGTTTTAACCTCAACAATTATAACAGCCAATAAGAGTAAAAAAATCACCATTGAAGAACTTGATGATGTCCGTGAAGTCCATGTTGTTTTCCAGGATGATATCCCGGTACATCTCCACCAGCGCCAATGCGATGAAAAGCACAAAATGCTCAGAGGTTGTGTACGCCGCCGCCCAGATGGTTTCCCAAACGGAGAACACATCGTCATAGACCATTTCTGAAAGTACAAAATCCATCAGCGTCACATAAAATCCTACCCGTGTTTACATGTGGTCACCTCTTTTAAAGTCCAGTAGGAACCAGCGGTAGCAGAAGTAGAAGTGAGTGTAGTCGCCGTTTTGTTGCATCAGTTCAAACAGTTCAGAGTCCAGGATCTAGTTTAAATACAAATAATTATTAAGACCACACTTGGCAAGTATGTGCATGAGTGGTACCTGGATCAGAGAACGCATGTTGGCAAAATGTGAGTCCATGGCGCCCCCATGAGGAAAATTCAGGTTCATTCTTTTCATCAGTTCAGTGAAGCAGCTGAACGCCGTCACCTCTGTGAAGCAAACACAAGTTTATTTTCTGTATACAGTCGGTAAGGAAATCTACTCATATATTTTCTCCAGAAAGACACTGTTAGAAAACATACTGCATACTATACAATTTCCTACAAATGCATGAAAACAACTGACCGTTATCCAGAATAACCAGAAGGGGAGCCAGTATATCGCACATGCCCTGCACGTAACCCGTGTCCAGATGTTGCCACACATAGCTATGAAGATAAAAAGTCAGTAGATTAAAACAATTATAGACTTGATGTGTTTCCAATGGTATCAC
This sequence comes from Entelurus aequoreus, assembly GCF_033978785.1. NCBI lineage: Eukaryota > Metazoa > Chordata > Actinopteri > Syngnathiformes > Syngnathidae > Entelurus > Entelurus aequoreus. The sequence continues at coordinate 1,134,783 of NC_084751.1, forward strand.
CTGCACATGATGTTCCTCAGCTTGTCCAGGTTTTCGGGAGTGAAGTACCAATAGGTTCTGTCACACCGTCGGACATCTTTGTCGATGCGATGCAAGTTGATCAGATACATGTCCAGTGTTTCTTGCTGCAGAAGAGCAAGAGAGAGAAAGCAGGTTTAGGTTTAGGATTAAAGCTTAAATACAGTGGAACAACTTAGCTTTCTTACAGAGTAGGTTTTGTGCACCAAGGATTTGTCACATTTAGACTCTACTGCGGCCTCTACAGGTTCAGGTGCTGTAAACACATTTTCGGTGTCAGGCTCATCTTCGGAAAGTCCCAGGTCCGTGCCCTCAGGACTGGTGTTGCAAGCTGTGTCCAGATGGTGATCTAAGACGAGGTCCTCAGGTGCTGTCTTCCCTCTCCGAGCCAGCGAAGCCGGAGGGGCGGCAAGGGCAGTCAAAGGCCTAATGCTAATTTCCTCCAGGTTCAAACATGTCACCCCGGCAGGGATGTCCTCCATCTCTAAGGCGGAGGGGGAATCGTCCGAGTCCGGAGACGGCCGGGTGTGGGAGGACAGCGAAAGGCTCCCGCGGGATGCCAACTGGAGAGCATTGAGGACTTGCCTTACAGGTGAGTTTGAGCCTTTCTCAAATGGGATGTCTGATACTTTTCTGGCTTCACACACAGAATCCATTGCCTCAACTGAAATTGCTTTTTCTAAACACTCTGGTTCAGCCCCAATTTGTGGAATTCCGTCTGGTGTTAGCAGAGAAACTGACTTACTGTCCTGATCTTTTGTATTTTGTGCTTGAAAATTTAAAGCCTGACCCATCGGAGGGGCTTGGAAATATTTGTTCTGAATCTCAGTTTCCAGCTTGATAATATTGGTGTTCCCTGGGGGAGATCTTACATCCTTCTTTGTAATTATACTTTTTACCATACCAGATTTCTCATTAGCATTTTTGGACTTCTCAGCGTCAGAGCACTTTAGTTTCATTGTGTTTCCAGAATCCTCACCCCCGTCACTTTCAGTCTCCATCCTTTCAATCCCTAAGAAGCCGTCCTTTGCCCTTGAGTCTAGAATATTTTCACTGTCTGGCAGTGATTCATCCACAGATTGTACGTTGAAGACGTCTGATGTGTCCATTGACTGCTGAGAAGATCCAATCACTGGCTCCGTTGAACCTGTAGGGTCGGATCGGTTGCTGGAGCTAACAGGACCAGCAGGGATGTCCTTAATTGGACTGTTGTGCTGCTTTTGACTTTCTTCCGGTCTCGTCTCCATCGGATCGCCGGCATCGACCGATACGAACACCTAAAGAACAAGAAGGGTCAGTGACCGAAGCCAAAATTGATTGAGTTGATGTATCATATAATTCAGAGTAGCATTTCAGCAACAAGGCCCGATTCTGTCAGTTGATTCCTACTTTATGTGATGCTTATGAGACTTGAACTAAAGATGGACCTTACCAGTGCACTACTGCTGGAGTCGCTCTGTGACTGCACATTTTGTTGATCTGAGTTACTGCTGAGCGACGACTAAAGTGGAAAGGAGAACTGTAAGTCAAGTTTGCTCGTAAAACTATAAATACTTAATTTCCTTTCTTACACTTGTTCCATAATATACCAAAAGGTTGACTTACATCTGTGCTGATGGTGGAGTCCCGCTCGACAGGCCCCCTCTCGACGCTGGCGCCTGACGAACATCTAGCGAGGGCCTCGACGTGTTTCTCTCGCTCCCTTTGGCGCACGATGTCCTCACAACCTTGCCACTCCTTCATGTTCTGCTCGTACAAGGCGCGCATCTGCTGGTCAGTCTGAAACACGTCAGTGCATACCAATTTAAACTATAAAGTATTTTTAAAAAGTACAAAATACACTGACAGAAAGAAACAGTATACCTGCGAATCTAACAAGAGTTAGTCTATGTAAAGATGTAGTTAATACTGTTATTATTTGGCATTCTCTCGATGAGCTTCAAGAGGTGGTCACCTGAAATGGTTTTCACTTCACAGGTGTGCTAGAAGCTCATCGAGAGAATGCCAAGAGTGTGCAAAGCAGTAATCAGAGCCAAGGGTGGCTATTTTGAAGAAACTAGAATATAAAACATGTTTTCAGTTATTTCACCTTTTTTTGTTAAGTACATAACTCCACATGTGTTCATTCATAGTTTTGATGCCTTCAGTGACAATCTACAATGTAAATAGTCATGAAAATAAAGAAAACCCATTGAATGAGAAGGTGTGTCTAAACTTTTGGCCTTTACTGTATATATATATATATACAGTCATGGTCAAAAGTTTACATACACTTGTAAAGAACATAATGTCATGGCTGTCTTGAGTTTCCAATAATTTCTACAACTCTTATTTTTTTTGTGATAGAGTGATTGGAGCACATACTTGTTGGTCACAAAAAACATTCATGAAGTTTGGTTCTTTTATGAATTTATTATGGGTCTACTGAAAATGTGACCACATCTGCTGGGTCAAAAGTATACATACAGCAATGTTAATATTTGGTTACATGTCCCTTGGCAAGTTTCACTGCAATAAGACGCTTTTGGTAGCCATCCACAAGCTTCTGGCAAGCTTTTGGTTGAATTTTTGACCACTCTTGAAAAAATTGGTGCAACTAAATGTGTTGGTTTTCTGACATCGACTTGTTTCTTCAGCATTGTCCACACGTTTAAGTCAGGACTTTGGGAAGGCCATTATAAAACTTGAATTCTAGCCTGATTTAGCCCTTCCTTTACCATTTTTGACGTGTGTTTGGGGTCATTGTCCTGTTGGAACACCCAACTGCACCCAAGACCCAACCTCCAGGCTGATGGTTTTAGGTTGTCCTGAAGGATTGTTGCAGAGTTGTACAAATTATTGGAAACTCAAGACAGCCATGAGATTATGTTCTTTATAAGTGTATGTAAACTTTTGACCACGACTGTGTGTGTATATATATATATATATATATATATATATATATATATATATATATATATATGTATATGTATATATATATATATATGTATATGTATATATATGCATATGTGTATACAGTATATGTATGTACTGTATGTATATTGATATGTGTATATATGTACGTATGTATATACTGTGTGTGTATATATATGTACATATATATATACTGTGTATATATATATATATGTATTTATGTTATGTAGTATACAACTATGTACTGTATATTATTAATGTTATGTAAGTTACATCCACAATAATAAACATATGGTGGGCATAGTATCCATGAACTGTTGTACAAATACCTCCATCCTGCACTTCTCACTCATTGTAAACTTGTAGTGTCCCAACAGGAAGGGCCACACCTCTTTGCGTAGAGAAGGTGCCACACCGCCAAAATACACAAGCCTGTGTATCTCATGTTCCTCGTAGGCCTGAATTTGAAATCTTTAGTTCAAAAATTAAATGTGGAGAGCTTCGTCTGTTTCTAAGTCGTTACATGAATCTTACAGAGCTGTCGTGGAGGAACTTGGCCCAGACGTCCACAGAGAGGCCTCCTTGGGCATCCGAAGGCACATCGGGGACGACGATAGTGGTGTTGACCAGAGCCGAGAGGTGGGTGCGAACTGTGGACAGATGGCGGCAGTACGCCAGCCCTGCAGTGGAAAGATAAGCGTGTGAAAGAGGGCTATTGTTTCACTAATTCGTTCAGGTCAACCGTTGGCTGAATAGACGCTCACATCCGTAGAAAGCCCGTGAGATGATCTGGTACTTCATGGTGTCGCAAAGAAGCTTTAGAGGAGCCCTGGTAGGGGAAATGTTAGATCGTTAGTTCTATCCTACTGGGAAAACATGACGCTCGAGTACCGTTCTTGATTGCAGCCATTAGGCAGAGAGCCGTCAGATGATCCATTCTGTGAGCAGGAGGAGCAGGATGACTTCCTGGCGGTTGGTTGCCACATGGTCATACCCTGGTCCATCAGCTCTAAAGCCACTGCACACAGTGACACACACACACACCGTTTTTAAAATATTTTAATTGTGTACTTCTGCTCATAACTGGGGATGTATACTGAGTAGCAGTATTTTTTAGTACTGGTTATTTGGGTCGGTGCTTTTTTAATCCGTCGTAAATATGTCATGCGCATGTTGTCACATTCATTCAAGTGCCGCTGCAAAGCATAATAAAAGACATGGCGGAACAGCCAATTGGAGTCGACCGTTAACCACCCCACTTCCGGTTTGTGGAAGTAAACAGAATCATAGATTTACGCGTCAATAGAATCGCAGACAGAATCATCCATCCATCCATTTTCTACCGCCTGTCCCGATCTGGGTCATGGGGGGTGGTGGAGCCTATCTCAGCTGCATTCGGGCGGAAGGCGGGGTACACCCTGGACAAGTCGCCTTCTCATCACAGGGCCAACACAGATAGACAGACAACATTCACACACTAGGGCCAATTTAGTGTTGCCAATCAACCTATCCCCAGGTGCATGTCTTTGGAGGTGGAAGGAAGCCAAAACAGAATCTTAATGCGGAAAGTGGTGGAGATTGATGAAATCACTTTTTGTGTCCTTCTCGCCAGTTCCAGGTCCTAAGTGGCGGTCAAAGTGTCCCATCTTGTCAGACTATATGACCAGCCACCTTCTGTCCAGGTGAGATGCATGATTTATGATCTACAACAAACTTAAGCTTATAACAACAATGTCACTAATACTTGGTTATAGGGATGATGTTCGTTAGAAAATTATCGAGTTCGAGCCCATTTTCGAATCCTCTCATCGATCCGATTCATTATCGAATCCAGATAGGTAGTTGTGTGTGCACTGAGTTCCAAAAGCCATAGATGTTATATGACTGGGCCGGCACGCTGTTTATATGGAGGAAAAGCGGACGTGACTGAGGACAGCATGCGGCCGTTATAGAGTGAAGGTTTCAGGTGAGCAAGGACGCTAAAGGCACGCCCCCAGTGAGCATATAGTGCTGCTATGTGCGTTGTAAATTAAAAAATTGCCGACAAACACATCACCAACATGGACAAGGTGCCGCTCACTTTTGACATCCCGGTGAAGCACACTGTGGAGAAAAAGGGACCAGTACGGTAGCCAATCCATACGCACAACGGGGCAAGAGAAGTCGGCTTTTACTGTTGTGCTAGCTTGCTATGCTAATGGGCAACAAGACTGACTTTGAAAATGAGGAGAGGGAATCTGGCGTGTTTGATGGAGAACTTGCACAGCTGTTCATTTGGGACACAGAAGATGAGGACTTTGATGGATTTGTGGATGAGGATTGATCAAAAAAATAATCCGAGTACATTGATAAATACTTCAATAAAGTACAACCCAACTCAGCTTTGCTCCTGCTACCTTTTTAAAACAGCGTCCCTGCATGCTAGCATATGTTTTAAGATAGCGTATGTTTTAAGATAGCGTATGTTTTAAACTAGCGTATGTTTTAAGATAGCGTATGTTTTAAGATAGCGTATGTTTTAAACTAGCGTATGTTTTAAGATAGCGTATGTTTTAAACTAGCGTATGTTTTAAGATAGCGTATGTTTTAAACTAGCGTATGTTTTAAGATAGCGTATGTTTAACCATGCCTGCACCCAAAAATACGCTGTGCCTTATTTATGCGTTAAATACAGAAATAGCACCCGTAACTGACGTAAAAGCCTTTTAATACGGTGCGCCCTATGGTCGCGAAAATACGGTATAGTGGCTTCGATAACGGGAACCGTTTCTTAAAAAGGGATTCGAATCCATGGAATCGGTTCTTTTCTTATCGAACAATCGGGAGAACCGGTTTCGAACATCATCCCTACTTGGTTAATATTAGAATCACAAAATCTAATAAATAGAGTATTGTTTGTGCTTTTTGAATGGTTATTTATCCGATTATATGGGCGAAATACTGGAGCTCCCATTGGCTCTATTGTAAGCTGACTTTTATTTACGTTTAATATTTAAAATATATTTATTTTAAATCCATCCATCATGTCTTTCATATTTATTGTGGACGAAATTTTAAAAAAGAAAGTGCAATTCCCCTTTAATTAACTTTTTTATTTACTTGGAATGTTAATAAAATTTTGAACTAATCCCTAGTTTATTTGTTTTTAGTACCTATGCATTTAAACTGTGAGATTAAATTGGGATATTAATATAGATAGGATGATTTTTTTTTGGGGGGGGGGGGGGGGGTTTGCCATAATTGCCCAGCCCTAGGATCTGATAATCAGCTTGAAATAATGACAAATAAGAAAGCAATAATAAGAAAAAGAAAAAAAACTAATAAACATACATTTATTCACATCTTTATTTACACCAATTACAAATAGTAAAGTTAAGAGTACCGATGAATACTGGTGTCGATAAGGGATACCGGTATCGATAAAATCCTAACCATATACATCCCTCCTCATGACAAATTAGTACTGCACCAATAGTTGTAACCCCTGATGACTTACTGAACTCCATTTGATTCCCAGGAAACAGGATCCGGAACACATAATCGGTGGCTTCCTCATCCTCTTTATCAGACACCGAGTCACATGACCCATGTGGGCTCCTCCTACGCAATTTGGGGAAAACCTTTCCCTGTGCATGAAAGACAAAAACACACTCTTGATACACAAGGTCAAATAGGAAATGTCCTGCATTCATGCTGACCTTCCCTCTCTGATTCCAGAGCGGCGGGTCCAACTGGCCGTGAGGTAGCAGGCCAGTCTCCAGGCAGGTGAGAAATTGAAGCAGGTGGCCCCCCTTAGGGAAGTGTAAAGGGGGTCTCTGGATACCGTCCTGGCTCACCAAAACCACTGTTCCGCCGCTGTTCACTAAATGGGGAGAATGCTTTCAAAGCTTGAAAAAATGCCAGCATCCCAAGAACTGCAGTAAAAATGTTATATTTAAATTGTTCTTCTCTTTATCTGTTCTTCAGAAGTACAGTACCAGTCATGATTTATACCAAAAAAACACTTTAAAAATCACAAAATGTCACAAATTCAGTCAGCCATTTTGAATATTCCGCTCCAAATACCTTTGGCAGAGTTTGACATTACGGTAGTAACGCTTCTGCACTCTGACCATGTTATCAGATCAGTCATACTGGAAAATACGTCAACATTGGAAAGGGATGGGCTGTTTATCGTTCACAATCCTTATGTAAGACAAGAACACATCATTTTTTTAATGCGTTCGAAATCGTAAATAAATAGCTAACAATTGAGTAAAAAGATTGAGGGTCCTCATTATATTACTCATTATACTCTCTCTAAGATCATCCAGAAAGCTCTAACAATACTCCATTTACATGTTGTGACCTGAAAATTAACCAAATCTGAGTGATGTTGATATTATAAACACTTAAGGCAGATGGACGATTATCTTCACAGACAAACAGGAAATAAGTCCTTACGTTTTTGAGGGGTGTAAAAACATTTTGGATTTCAATTTTTGTTTACTTTTTTGCTCAAATGTTTCAATAAACTTCAGTCCTAAACAAAAAATATCAAACATGTAAGGTTTTTTTGTTTGTTTTTTGACCATTTTGAAGGACTTTTGCTTAGATAATGACACATGTTTAAATTATAAAAATAACTAATTTTATGCAAATGTATATTTGATCAAAATGCCTTCGAAGGGATAAAAAAAAAACATTACGTCTGGTATTTTTGTTTAGGCCTTAAGTTGTAATATATAATGAATGTTTTTATACCCTTTGAAAAATGAAGGACTTTACGTGTCCTGCGTGGTTTTGATGTATTGTGGAATAACTGCCAGTGTACGTATATACAGTACCTGTGAAAGAATTGGACATTGAAATTGTAAAATGTAACATTAAAAAAAAACCTCTTCGGAAAATTCATGCATAAATGAGTAACAACAAAAATGATGGCCAAAAATACAGCGGAAATTTACTGAAATAACTAAAATGTCACTCTTTGTCCCCTGAAACTTTGCAAAAATGTATTTACCACAGCCAAGCCCCAGATAAAGTAACGGCAATAAACAAAGGTTTACTGTACACCCATCAGGAGTAAAAAATAAGAGTGAAAAGTGTCAAATTCTGCTGGTGCTTTGAAAGGGATCGAAAAGTAGCGCCATCTAGTGGGAAAATATAAAAAATGTAAATCTTACCATAAAGGACTTTAGATGAATGTTGAATCAAAAATGTCATTTTAGATTGCAAATGAGGAATAAATGTGTCATTTGTGTGTGTACTGTACCATTGACATTTTAGGCAAATCTAAAAAACAGAACAATTCTGAAATGTTTTAAAAATGTCCTATATTTATTCGACTCAGCCAAAATGGCTTGATAATAAAAAAATAAATGTTGGAAAATAGATTTGGATGTCAGAATAAGATTACCTTGCTGATGACAGTGTAGATACACAATCTCCTCCAAGCGAATTGTCATGGCGTAGTCCCAGTAGACACTGCAAGACCATATCGATGTAAAGACAAGTTCCTAGCGTGAGCAGTTTTGTGTCGGTCTGACCTCCTCTCAGAATCCAACTCCCCGACATTGCCGTTCATCAGCTGATTTGGTGTCCATTTAAGTGTCATCAGATCTGCGGTTTGGTGCAGAGACAAGTAGCCCGGGATGGCCTCCATGTCGTCCCTCTGCATTGAGACACAAACCGCACAACTCCCAACATGTTCTACTGAGAACGTCCTCACGTACATACAGTCACGTACCGGCTGCACCAGAACATTGTTCTTGCCGAACAGCAAAGTGGCTCTGGAGTTCTGGTGGAGAGATTCCACATACTCTCTCGCCCACACCAGAGGGCGATCGTCCATGCTTCCACTGGACTGTCTCTTCTGGATCTGTCAAGAGGATTATTACAGTTTATACATCAGTCCACCATGAAGGTCCCCTGTCATGCAAAATGATGCTTTTACACTAATACTGTATGTGTCACTAAGGCCTATTTTCTAAGCACCAAGTGTGAGAAAAATCTAACATCAATTGTTTGGTCCATTTTTGAGAGAAGAGGCGCTCAAACAATCACTTTTTAAGCTCTGTGTTCTCTTGACAGGCTTGTAGGGATGATATAGCCCCTGTGTTTTTTCCTGACCTAAGGTATATTCTGCTCTACCCTGGTATTGATTACTGTGTAACTGATAAACCACAGAAACCTCGACTATATATACATTCATATATATATATGTATATGTATATATATATATATATATATATATATATATATATATATATATATATATATATATATATATATATATACACGAAGGTCCTGAGTAGTCCTGAGTTCAATCCCGGCTCAGGATCTTTCTGTGTGGAGTTTGCATGTTCTCCCCGTGACTGTGTGGGTTCCCTCCGGATACTCCGGCTTCCTCCCACCTCCAAAAAACATGCACCTGGGGATAGGTTGATTGGCAACACTAAATTGGCCCTAGTGTGTGAATATGAGTGTGAATGTTGTCCGTCTATCTGTGTTGGCCCTGCGATGAGGTGACGACTGTCCATGGTGTACCCCGCCTTCCGCCCGAATGCAGCTGAGATAGGCTCCAGCACCCCCCGCGACCCCAAAAGGGACAAGCGGTAGAAAATGGATGGATGGATATGTATATATATATATATACACACACACATATACATATACAAATAAACATATATATACATATACTCATATATGCTGTACATATACATATATACTTACATATATACACATATGCTGTATATATACATACATACATAGATATATACATACACATACATATATACACACACACACATATATATACGTACATATATGTATATTTATATATATATATAGAGAGAGAGAGACATACATATATATATACAGTATATATATAGAGAGAGAGAGACACACACATATATATATATATATACACACAGCTACAAAAAAAAGTGCTGTGTCATTCACTGACATGTGCTTCCTTACACAAAACGGGGGCTCCCCAAAAATCGCGGGCCCCTAAGCACAATGCGCGTTCTGCGTTAAGGGTGGGTTGGCCCTTATGGAGGCCTTTTTAATTACGTAGAATGACTAACCAGGGCTGGTCTTCTTGAGGGAGAGTCTTGTCGACAGTGGCCGCTGTGGATGCGGTGCCTCTGGACCAGTTCGTCAGCAGACGGGTCGGTCCAGAAGTGGTCTGCTGTCTTGACTTTGGTGTACTCCAAAGCACAAGGACCAACTGAAAAGAAAATGATGTAAATGGCGAAAAGTACACAATAATACAAATACAGAGAGGGATTGATGCAGGAACAGTATACCCAATAGGGACGCAAGAATGGGCCCATCCACAGGGTCCATCAGCATGGCTTCTTTCTCATAGAACGTACTGCAGGAAACCCAGAAGAAACAGACCAGTGGCCATTGACCAACATATGCACAATGATTCTTGTGATCCTATTGACGATACCTGCAGTTCTCCACTAAATACAAGACGATCTTGTCCAGCAGCTTCTCCAGCAGAGCAGTTCGTATCCACAAGTGTTTGAGCGCTTGAGGGGGGAGGTTGTTCAACTTGGACTGCCGACTGCGCTTGTTGCTCTGCGAAGAGTTGTTCTGTTTGCTGGAAAACGCAAAACATTCCATTAATAAGCTTATTATAATCATTCAAAGACAAAGTATTAGTGGCCAAGGCATGGGTAACTTACACATCTGTGAAGGCACCATTAATGCTGAAAGGTACAAACCCCGTTTCCATATGTGTTGGGAAATTGTGTTAGATGTAAATATAAACGGAATACAATGATTTGCAAATCATTTTCAACCCATATTCAGTTGAATATGCTACAAAGACAGTTTTTTGATGTTCAAACTGATAAACTTTTTTTTTTTTTGCAAATAATCATTAACTTTAGAATTTGATGCCAGCAACACGTGACAAAGAAGTTGGGAAAGGTGGCAATAAATACTGATAAAGTTGAGGAATGCTCATCAAACACTTATTTGAAACATCCCACAGGTGAACAGGCAAATTGGGAACAGGTGGGTGTCATGATTGGGTATAAAAGTAGATTCCATGAAATGCTCAGTCATTCGCAAACATGGGGCAAGGGTCACCACTTTGTCAACAAATGCAAAGAAGAAAGCTTGTAAAACTCCACTGTGTAGGGGGGGAAGCAACATGAAGGTGTTTCTGTTTCTTTCATGTATTGTAATCAACAGAAATATATTGTTTTAACCTAAGAACTGCAAAGCGGAGAGAAGGCAGGATCTGCCCAAGTTCCAGGCGACCTCTTTTTTGAACTCTCTTACGACCTCTTTTTTGAACCGACCTTTTCTTTTGAACTGTTTTGTAATCAAAGGCGATGGCTGTTTACGACCCCGTCCCTTTGGAAGCAGCTGTTGCCATGTGGTCAGGGAAGGTCCAAATAAAAGAAGGAGGCGTGCAATCTTTTGGCAGAGCGTAATGACACTGTGCAAGGGTACAGATGTACACGTTTCTCCTCACTGAGCCAAATTGAATTCTGTCTCTGTTTGATTCCTTGCTTCTTGTCTGTTTTAATAGATGTCATCAGTGTTTGAACCTGACAGGAACCAACTTGATCTTGGCACAGATGAGTTCTACTTCTATTATTTCAAACATGGAAGACAATATGAACAAATGGGCTGACCCGGACCCTGCAGTTGAGGGGAAAAAACACCCGGAATTGCATCGTCACCTGTTTTCTATGAGGCGCTCCAGCTCTTGGACCTTGTGACAAAGTTGCTCAGCGGGCGAGCAGCTCTTTGCCACCTTCATGAAGAGCGCCGCGACCTTGTTACTGCACAGCAGCCCCGCGATGCGCCGCTTGAGTCCATGCAGCACACAGGCCTCCACCACGGCTGCACACGTTGAAACACAGACTCGTTAAGGCACAATAAGGTTGGTTTTTTTTACTCACACTGGGCAGAATGGTTGACAATTAAAAATCAGGTGACAGGAAGGCACAGGTGGCACAAAGAGGGCAAAACACTGTTGCTAGGATATGAGGGATGTGAACACACTCCTGGTTAGTAACACCTCCAGGAGGTGTAATCCTACTTATTATAATACATCAGGCCAGCTTTTCCTACACACAAGTGCAATCTGAGGAGAATATGTTCTAATAACGACTACAGTCTGCCCTCCCAACATTTCAATTTGCACAGAAGATAATCACACATTCAGCCTATAATTGAAAAGGCCTATGGGGATTGTCAGGGGGGCTCGCTGAGCTTGCGCTTTTCTCCGTAAAACAAAAACAGCGCGCCGGTTTTACCACAGAAGGAGATGATGTGGCTGCTGTCGGCGTGCACGAACTTCCTGGTCACCGCCTCCTCCATGATCTGTTTCACCTGTGGGGAGACAACACGCGTGTCCAGTGACACGCTAAAGTCTTCCATCAAAATACAACACATGCAGAACTTGCAGTTATATATAGTAGAAGATCTTTGACTGGTTATGCAGTAGATCCCGACAACAGCAGAGTATTCCTGTCTAATTGAGGATTTTTGACTATAAATAGATCCCAGGGCACTCCGGTCAAATCAAGGATCTTGGACTGGTTATGCAGTAGATCCTTCAAAAAGCAGATTTCCCAGAATTCTAGGTTTTCCGGGACATTTTTCAAACTTTCCCCATTTTCACATTTTTCAACCAATTCAAACCATTCCACCTTCAACACATTCCACCATTTTGGAAATTCCAACTACTCTTTTTCCGAGTTCAAAAAAATTCCAGGATTTTTCAGAATTCCTGGTTTTCCAAAACCCTATTTCCACTCCTTTTTTCTGGCGACCACATTTTCCAACCCACGTCAAAGCATTTCTCTTAATCAGGACAAAAAAACAAAGTTGTTTTTTGAACTGGAAAAATTCCCGGTTTTCCAGGAATTCCGTAATACCATTTCTCAATTCAACATGTTACGACCGATTTGAAAATTTTTAACACGAACCATTTCAACTTATTCAAGACCATTCAAGTTTTTTTTACCATCTTCCAAAAAATTCCTGCTTTTCCAGAAATTCCCACATTTTGGGGGGAAAACGGGCATTCTTCAAAGTTCCACAACTCCCACATTTTTCATCTGATTCAAACTCTTCCAACTTCAAAATATTCAGCCTGTTCAAAATTGTGTGCTCTACTTCAACAATTCTAAAAAAAAAAATTCCAGGATTTTACAGAATTCCTGGTTTTCCAAAGCCCTATTTCCACCCCTTTTTTCTGGCGACCACATTTTTCAACCGTTCCACCATCAAAACATTCCTCTTAATCAGGACAAAAAAAACCAAGTTGTTTTTTGAACTGGAAAAATTCCCGGTTTTCCCGAAATTCCAGGATTCCGTAATACCATTTCTCAATTCAACATGTTACTACCGATTTGAAATTTTTTTAACACCAACCATTTCAACTCATTCAAGACCATTCAAGTTTTTTTACCATCTTCCAAAAAATTCCCGCTTTTCCAGAAATTCCCCCATTTTTTTGGGAAATGGGGCATTCTTCAAAGTTCCACAACTCCCACATTTTTCATCTGATTCAAACTCTTCCAACTTCAAAATATTCAGCCTGTTCAAAATTGTGTGCTCTACTTCAACAATTCTAAAAAAAAAAAATTCCAGGATTTTCCAGAATTCCTGGTTTTCCAAAGCCCTATTTCCACCCCTTTTTTTCTAGCGACCACATTTTTCAACCCACTTCAACCGTTCCACCATCAAAACATTCCTCTTAATCAGGACAAAAAAAACAAGTTGTTTTTTTAACTGGTAAAATTCCCGGTTTTCCCGAAATTCCAGGATTCCGTAATACCATTTCTCAATTCAACATGTAACTACCGATTTGAATTTTTTTTAACACCAACCATTTCAACTCATTCAAGACCATTCAAGTTATTTTTACCATCTTCCAAAAAATTCCCGCTTTTCCAGAAATTCCCACATTTTTGGGGGAAATCGGACATTCTTCAAAGTTCCACAACTCTCACATTTTTCATCTGATTCAAACTCTTCCAACTTCAAAATATTCAGCCTGTTCAAAATTGTGTGCTCTACTTCAACAATTCTAAAAAAAAAAATTCCAGGATTTTACAGCATTCCTGGTTTTCCAAAGCCCTATTTCCACCCCTTTTTTCTGGCGACCACATTTTTCAACCGTTCCACCATCAAAACATTCCTCTTAATCAGGACAAAAAAAACAAGTTGTTTTTTTAACTGGAAAAATTCCCGGTTTTCCCGAAATTCCAGGATTCCGTAATACCATTTCTCAATTCAACATGTTACTACCGATTTGAATTTTTTTTAACACCAACCATTTCAACTCATTCAAGACCATTCAAGTTTTTTTACCATCTTCCAAAAAATTCCCGCTTTTCCAGAAATTCCCCCATTTTTTGGGGGAAATGGGGCATTCTTCAAAGTTCCACAACTCCCACATTTTTCATCTGATTCAAACTCTTCCAACTTCAAAATATTCAGCCTGTTCAAAATTGTGTGCTCTACTTCAACAATTCTAAAAAAAAAAATTCCAGGATTTTACAGAATTCCTGGTTTTCCAAAGCCCTATTTCCACCCCTTTTTTCTGGCGACCACATTTTTCAACCGTTCCACCATCAAAACATTCCTCTTAATCAGGACAAAAAAAACCAAGTTGTTTTTTGAACTGGAAAAATTCCCGGTTTTCCCGAAATTCCAGGATTCCGTAATACCATTTCTCAATTCAACATGTTACTACCGATTTGAAATTTTTTTAACACCAACCATTTCAACTCATTCAAGACCATTCAAGTTTTTTTACCATCTTCCAAAAAATTCCCGCTTTTCCAGAAATTCCCCCATTTTTTTGGGAAATGGGGCATTCTTCAAAGTTCCACAACTCCCACATTTTTCATCTGATTCAAACTCTTCCAACTTCAAAATATTCAGCCTGTTCAAAATTGTGTGCTCTACTTCAACAATTCTAAAAAAAAAAAATTCCAGGATTTTCCAGAATTCCTGGTTTTCCAAAGCCCTATTTCCACCCCTTTTTTTCTAGCGACCACATTTTTCAACCCACTTCAACCGTTCCACCATCAAAACATTCCTCTTAATCAGGACAAAAAAAACAAGTTGTTTTTTTAACTGGTAAAATTCCCGGTTTTCCCGAAATTCCAGGATTCCGTAATACCATTTCTCAATTCAACATGTAACTACCGATTTGAATTTTTTTTAACACCAACCATTTCAACTCATTCAAGACCATTCAAGTTATTTTTACCATCTTCCAAAAAATTCCCGCTTTTCCAGAAATTCCCACATTTTTGGGGGAAATCGGACATTCTTCAAAGTTCCACAACTCTCACATTTTTCATCTGATTCAAACTCTTCCAACTTCAAAATATTCAGCCTGTTCAAAATTGTGTGTTCTACTTCAACAATTCTAAAAAAAAAAATTCCAGGATTTTACAGCATTCCTGGTTTTCCAAAGCCCTATTTCCACCCCTTTTTTCTGGCGACCACATTTTTCAACCGTTCCACCATCAAAACATTCCTCTTAATCAGGACAAAAAAAACAAGTTGTTTTTTTAACTGGAAAAATTCCCGGTTTTCCCGAAATTCCAGGATTCCGTAATACCATTTCTCAATTCAACATGTTACTACCGATTTGAATTTTTTTTAACACCAACCATTTCAACTCATTCAAGACCATTCAAGTTTTTTTACCATCTTCCAAAAAATTCCCGCTTTTCCAGAAATTCCCCCATTTTTTGGGGGAAATGGGGCATTCTTCAAAGTTCCACAACTCCCACATTTTTCATCTGATTCAAACTCTTCCAACTTCAAAATATTCAGCCTGTTCAAAATTGTGTGCTCTACTTCAACAATTCTAAAAAAAAAAATTCCAGGATTTTACAGAATTCCTGGTTTTCCAAAGCCCTATTTCCACCCCTTTTTTCTGGCGACCACATTTTTCAACCGTTCCACCATCAAAACATTCCTCTTAATCAGGACAAAAAAAACCAAGTTGTTTTTTGAACTGGAAAAATTCCCGGTTTTCCCGAAATTCCAGGATTCCGTAATACCATTTCTCAATTCAACATGTTACTACCGATTTGAAATTTTTTTAACACCAACCATTTCAACTCATTCAAGACCATTCAAGTTTTTTTACCATCTTCCAAAAAATTCCCGCTTTTCCAGAAATTCCCCCATTTTTTTGGGAAATGGGGCATTCTTCAAAGTTCCACAACTCCCACATTTTTCATCTGATTCAAACTCTTCCAACTTCAAAATATTCAGCCTGTTCAAAATTGTGTGCTCTACTTCAACAATTCTAAAAAAAAAAAATTCCAGGATTTTCCAGAATTCCTGGTTTTCCAAAGCCCTATTTCCACCCCTTTTTTTCTAGCGACCACATTTTTCAACCCACTTCAACCGTTCCACCATCAAAACATTCCTCTTAATCAGGACAAAAAAAACAAGTTGTTTTTTTAACTGGTAAAATTCCCGGTTTTCCCGAAATTCCAGGATTCCGTAATACCATTTCTCAATTCAACATGTAACTACCGATTTGAATTTTTTTTAACACCAACCATTTCAACTCATTCAAGACCATTCAAGTTATTTTTACCATCTTCCAAAAAATTCCCGCTTTTCCAGAAATTCCCACATTTTTGGGGGAAATCGGACATTCTTCAAAGTTCCACAACTCTCACATTTTTCATCTGATTCAAACTCTTCCAACTTCAAAATATTCAGCCTGTTCAAAATTGTGTGCTCTACTTCAACAATTCTAAAAAAAAAAATTCCAGGATTTTACAGCATTCCTGGTTTTCCAAAGCCCTATTTCCACCCCTTTTTTCTGGCGACCACATTTTTCAACCGTTCCACCATCAAAACATTCCTCTTAATCAGGACAAAAAAAACAAGTTGTTTTTTTAACTGGAAAAATTCCCGGTTTTCCCGAAATTCCAGGATTCCGTAATACCATTTCTCAATTCAACATGTTACTACCGATTTGAATTTTTTTTAACACCAACCATTTCAACTCATTCAAGACCATTCAAGTTTTTTTACCATCTTCCAAAAAATTCCCGCTTTTCCAGAAATTCCCCCATTTTTTGGGGGAAATGGGGCATTCTTCAAAGTTCCACAACTCCCACATTTTTCATCTGATTCAAACTCTTCCAACTTCAAAATATTCAGCCTGTTCAAAATTGTGTGCTCTACTTCAACAATTCTAAAAAAAAAAAATTCCAGGATTTTCCAGAATTGCTGGTTTTCCAAAGCCCTATTTCCACCCCTTTTTTTCTAGCGACCACATTTTTCAACCCACTTCAACCGTTCCACCATCAAAACATTCCTCTTAATCAGGACAAAAAAAACAAGTTGTTTTTTTAACTGGAAAAATTCCCGGTTTTCCCGAAATTCCAGGATTCCGTAATACCATTTCTCAATTCAACATGTTACGACCGATTTGAATTTTTTTTTAACACCAACCATTTCAACTCATTAAAGACCATTCAAGTTTTTTTACCATCTTCCAAAAAATTCCCGCTTTTCCAGAAATTCCCCCATTTTTTTGGGAAATGGTGCATTCTTCAAAGTTCCACAACTCCCACATTTTTCATCTGATTCAAACTCTTCCAACTTCAAAATATTCAGCCTGTTCAAAATTGTGTGCTCTACTTCAACAATTCTAAAAAAAAAAAAATCCAGGATTTTCCAGAATTCCTGGTTTTCCAAAGCCCTATTTCCACCCCTTTTTTCTGGCGACCACATTTTTCAACCCACTTCAACCGTTCCACCATCAAAACATTCCTCTTGATCAGGACAAAAAAACAAGTTGTTTTTTTAACTGAAAAAATTCCCGGTTTTCCCGAAATTCCAGGATTCCGTAATACCATTTCTCAATTCAACATGTTACGACCGATTTGAAAAATTTTTAACACCAACCATTTCAACTCATTCAAGACCATTCAAGTTTTTTTACCATCTTCCAAAAAATTCCCGCTTTTCCAGAAATTCCCCCATTTTTTGGGGGAAATGGGGCATTCTTCAAAGTTCCACAACTCCCACATTTTTCATCTGATTCAAACTCTTCCAACTTCAAAATATTCAGCCTGTTCAAAATTGTGTGCTCTACTTCAACAATTCTAAAAAAAAAAAATTCCAGGATTTTCCAGAATTGCTGGTTTTCCAAAGCCCTATTTCCACCCCTTTTTTTCTAGCGACCACATTTTTCAACCCACTTCAACCGTTCCACCATCAAAACATTCCTCTTAATCAGGACAAAAAAAACAAGTTGTTTTTTTAACTGGAAAAATTCCCGGTTTTCCCGAAATTCCAGGATTCCGTAATACCATTTCTCAATTCAACATGTTACGACCGATTTGAATTTTTTTTTAACACCAACCATTTCAACTCATTAAAGACCATTCAAGTTTTTTTACCATCTTCCAAAAAATTCCCGCTTTTCCAGAAATTCACCCATTTTTTTGGGAAATGGGGCATTCTTCAAAGTTCCACAACTCCCACATTTTTCATCTGATTCAAACTCTTCCAACTTCAAAATATTCAGCCTGTTCAAAATTGTGTGCTCTACTTCAACAATTCCAAAAAAAGAAGAATTCCAGGATTTTCCAGAATTCCTGGTTTTCCAAAGCCCTATTTCCACCCCTTTTTTCTGGCGACCACATTTTTCAACCCACTTCAACCGTTCCACCATCAAAACATTCCTCTTGATCAGGACAAAAAAAACAAGTTGTTTTTTGAACTGAAAAAATTCCCGGTTTTCCCGAAATTCCAGGATTCCGTAATACCATTTCTAAATTCAACATGTTACGACCGATTTGAATTTTTTTTAACACCAACCATTTCAACTCATTCAAGACCATTGAAGTTATTTTTACCATCTTCCAAAAAATTCCAGCTTTTCCAGAAATTCCCACATTTTTGGGGGAAATGGGGCATTCTTCAAAGTTCCACAACTCCCACATTTTTCATCTGATTCAAACTCTTCCAACTTCAAAATATTCAGCCTGTTCAAAATTGTGTGCTCTATTTCAACAATTCTAAAAAAAAAAATTCCAGGATTTTCCAGAATTCCTGGTTTTCCAAAGCCCTATTTCCACCCCTTTTTTTCTGGCGACAACATTTTTCAACCCACTTCAACCGTTCCACTGTCAAAACATTCCTCTTGATCAGGACACACAAAAAAAAGTTGGTTTTTTAACTGGAAAAATTCACGGTTTTCCCAAAATTCCAGGAATTCCATAATACCATTTCTCAATTCAACATGTTACTACTTTGACATTTCTCGACCGATTTGAAAAATGTCAACACCAACCATTTCAACTCATTCAAGACCATTCAAGTTTTTTTAACATCTTCCAAAAAATTCCCGCTTTTCCAGAAATTCCCACACTTTTGGGGGGAAATTCCCATTTAAATCAATGGGGCAATCTTCAGAGTTCAACAACTCCCACATTTTTCATCTGATTCAAACTCTTCCAACTTCAAACTGTTCAGCCTATTCGGGAATCGCGGGCTTTCCCTTGACAAGTTCCAAAAATTTCCAGAATTCCCGGTTTTCACTGACATTTTTCCCATTTAATATGAATTGGCCATTTTTCAAACTTTCACCATTTCCACATTTTTCAACCGATTCAAACCATTCTACCATCTTGGAAATTCAAACTACTCTTTTACCAAGTTGAATAAATTTCCAGGATTTTCCAGCATTCCTGGTTTTCCAAAGCCCTATTTCCACCCTTTTTTTCTGGCGACCACATATTTCCACCCACTTCAACCGTCAAAACATTCCAGGTTTTCCGGGACATTTTTCCCATTTAAAATGAATTGGCCATTTTTCAAACTTCCACCATTTCCACATTTTTCAACCGATTCAAACCATTCCACCATCAACACATTCCACCATCTTGGAAATTTAAACTACTCTAAAATTCCAGGATTTTCCAGAACTCCCGGTTTTCCAAAGCCCTACTTCCACCCATTTTTTCGGGCGACCACATTTTTCAACCCACTTCAACCGTCAAAACATTCCTCTTAATCAGGACCAAAAAAACAAGTTGTTTTTTGAACTGGAAAAATTCCCAGTTTTCCCGAAATTCCAGGAATTCCGTAATACCATTTCTCAATTCAACATGTTATGACCGATTTCAAAAATTTCAATACCAACCATTTCAACTCATTCAAGACCATTCAAGTTTTTTTAACATCTTCCAAAAAATTCCCACTTTTCCAGAAATTCCCACATTTTTGGGGGGAAATTCCCATTTAAATCAATGGGGCATTCTTCAAAGTTGCACAACTCCCACATTTTTCATCTGATTCAAACCGTTCCAACTTCAAACTATTCAGCCTATTCTGGAATCGCGGGCTTTCCCTTGACAATTTCAAAAAATTCCCAGATTTCCCAGAATTCCAGGTTTTCCGGGACATTTTCCCATTTAAAATGAATTGGCCATTTTTCAAACTTTCCCCATTTCCACATTTTTCAACCAATTCAAACCATCCCACCTTCAACACATTCCACCATCTTGGAAATTCAAACTACTCTAAAATTCCAGGATTTTCCAGAATTCCTGGTTTTCCAAAGCCCTATCTATTTCCACCCTTTTTTTCTGGCGACCACATTTTTCAACCCACTTCAACCGTCAAAACATTCCTCTTAATCAGGACAAAAAAAAACAAGTTGTTTTTTTAACTGGAAAAATTCCCGCTTTTCCCGAAATTCCAGGAATTCCCTAATACCATTTCTCAATTCAACATGTTACCACTTCAACATTTCTCGACCGATTTGAAAAATGTCAACACCAACCATTTCAACTCATTCAAGACCATTCAAGTTTTATTTTACCATCTTCCAAAACATTACCGCTTTTCCAGAAATTCCCACATTTTTGGGGGGAAATTGCCATTTAAATCAATGGGGCATTCTTCGAAGTTGCACAACTCCCACATTTTTCATCTGATTCAAACTCTTCCAAGTTCAAAATATTCAGCCTGTTCAAAATTGTGTGCTCTACTTCAACAATTCTAAAAAAAAAAAATTCCAGGATTTTCGAGAATTCCTGGTTTTCCAAAGCCCTATCTATTTCCACCCTTTTTTTCTGGCGACCAAATTTTTCAACCCACTTCGACCGTCAAAACATTCCTCTTAATCAGGACAAAAAAAACAAGTTGTTTTTTGAACTGGAAAAATTCCCGGTTTTTCCGAAATTCCAGGAATTCCGTAATACTATTTCTCAATTCAACATGTTACCACTTCGACATTTCTCGACCGATTTGAAAAATGTCAACACCAACCATTTCAACTCATTCAAAACCATTCAAGTTTTTTTTTTACCATCTTCCAAAACATTCCCGCTTTTCCAGAAATTCCCACATTTTTGGGGGGAAATTCCCATTTAAATCAATGGGGCATTCTTCAAAGTTCCACAACTCCCACATTTTTCATCTGATTCAAACTCTTCCAAGTTCAAAATATTCAGCCTGTTCAAAATTGTGTGCTCTACTTCAACAATTGTAAAAAAAAAATCCAGGATTTTCCAGAATTCCTGGTTTTCCAAAGCCCTATTTCCACCCTTTTTTTCTGGCGACCACATTTTTCAACCGTCAAAACATTCCTCTTAATCAGGACAAAAAAAACAAGTTGTTTTTTGAACTGGAAAAATTCCCGGTTTTTCCGAAATTCCAGGAATTCCGTAATACCATTTTTCAATTCAACATGTTACCACTTCGACATTTCTCGACCGATTTGAAAAATGTCAACACCAACCATTTCAACTCATTCAAAACCATTTACCATCTTCCAAAACATTCCCGCTTTTCCAGAAATTCCCACATTTTTGGGGGGAAATTCCCATTTAAATCAATGGGGCATCCTTCAAAGTTCCACAACGCCCACATTTTTCATCTGATTCAAACTCTTCCAAGTTCAAAATATTCAGCCTGTTCAAAATTGTGTGCTCTACTTCAACAATTGTAAAAAAAAAAAAATTCCAGGATTTTCCAGAATTCCTGGTTTTCCAAAGCCCTATTTCCACCCTTTTTTTTCCGGCGACCACATTTTTCAACCCACTTCAACCGTCAAAACATTCCTCTTAATCAGGACAAAAAAACCAAGTTGTTTTTTGAACTGGAAAAATTCCCGGTTTTCCCGAAATTCCAGGAATTCCGTAATACCATTTCTCATTTCAACATGTTACCACTTCGACATTTCTCGACCGATTTTAAATTTTTTAACACCAACCATTTCAACTCATTCAAGACCATTCAAGTTTTTTTTACCATCTTCCAAAAAATTCCCGCTTTTCCAGAAATTCCCTAATTTTTTGGGGAAATAGGGCGTTTTTCAAAGTTCCACAACTCCCACATTTTTCATCTGATTCAAACTCTTCCAACTTCAAAATATTCAGCCTGTTCAAAATTGTGTGCTTTACTTCAACAATTCTAAAAAAAAAATTCCAGGATTTTCCAGAATTCCTGGTTTTCCAAAGCCCTATTTCCACCCCTTTTTTTCTGGCGACCACATTTTTCAACCCACTTTAACCGTTCCATCGTCAAAACATTCCTCTTAATCAGGACAAAAAAAACAAGTTGTTTTTTTTAACTGGAAAAATTCCCGTTTTTCCCGAAACTCCAGGAATTCCGTAATACTATTTCTCAATTCAACATGTTACCACTTCGACATTTCTCGACCGATTTGAAAAATGTCAACACCAACCATTTCAACTCATTCAAGACCATTCAAGTTTTTTTTTACCATCTTCCAAAAAATTCCCGCTTTTCCAGAAATTCCCATTTAAATCAATGAGGCATTCTTCAAAGTTCCACAACTCCCACATTTTTCATCCGATTCCAACTCTTCCAACTTCAAAATATTCAGTCTGTTCAAAATAGGTGCTCTACTTCAACAATTCTAAAAAAAAAAAAAAATTCCAGGATTTCAGTTCAACTTCAGCATTGACGCATCCGCACGCAATTCCTCCAGGAACTGCCTCGTCGAGTTACATTCCAAAAATCCAAAATTCACACTTCAAACGGACTGCTGCGGGAGCTCGCAGCGAGGAGTCATGTGTACGTTTGAGAGGCAATGAGTCACAGGTGAGGGGGAGCAAAGACGCCATACGCCTGGAAGTACCCGGCATGAATAAATCATCCTATTTTTTCCCCCCTTAGTCTCGCTTGCAACGTGCTATTTCATTTGCAAAAAGCAGCATAATAACAGTTAATGATATAAGACAGAACGTGACACATTTGAGGTTATGGAGGATGCACACATCATCATCATCATCACTCTCATCAGCACCACCGTCGTCATCACCATAGTGTGCCATTTTTAATCATATCTATTCATTATGCAATAATAACAAAAAAATGGAGGGTGGTGGGGGGGGGGGGTGGTACAAACGAACCTCTTTCTTCACATTGCGCAGCAATTTCTGCCGCGTCTCAGCTTCTGTCACGGCACAAAAACACAGTCGATACGTGTGAGTACAGAAGGTGATCGTGCCGATATTAAAAGACGTGAATGCATTTACCTCCCATCGCTGCAGGCGGGATGCAGGATGCTCGGCTTCTTCTCGCTTCTCGCAACAACAACAACGAGGCGTCAACTATCCAAACACACACACACACAAAAACAAAAAAAGAGAAAAGAGGCAGACGAGACGAGCGTACGTAGTGTTCTTTTGCGGCTAAACGCGACCTGTGTGCTACCTCTCCTCCGCCAACCAACACCCCTTTAAAGCCACAGCGGCGTGTTCTATCCCCCCCCACTCCCCTTCCTGGCGTGAATCACTTGTTTATTTAAAGTGACAAAGAAATGAGGACTTCCGGGTCCCCTCGCACGCAGTACACGACAGGAGCCTGCAGGGTTCGTCGCCACAGGAGCCCTCAACTTAATGGGCCCCATTAAATGGACTTGCTGCAATTATCATAATTAGGCGACACCACGCAAGAGGGAATAACATCGCTGCGTGGAATCGTCACTCTGTGAGAGTTGTGAGCGTTATACGGTATTTGGGGGACCATGTGTGGCCCTCAGCTCGTTTTTTTTTTAGTCATTAAAAAAAAAAAAACAATAGCAAAAATTTGGGGTTGAAATGATAACCTATTAGGGCTGTGGATCTTTGGGTGTCCCACGATTCGATTCAAAATCGATTTTTTTTTTCAATTCAACACGATTCTCGATTTAAAAACTATTTTTTTCCCGATTCAAAAGGATTCTCTATTCATTCAATACATAGGATTTCGCACTGGACTCTCACTATTATGTTAGATCCACAATGGACTGGACTCTCACACTATTATGTTAGATCCACTATGGACTGGACTCTCTCACTCTTATGCTAGATCCACTATGGACTGGACTCTCACACTATTATGTTAGATCCACTATGGACTGGACTCTCACACTATTATGTTAGATCCACTATGGACTGGACTCCCACACTATTATGCTAGATCCACTATGGACTGGACTCTCACACTATTATGCTAGATCCACTATGGACTGGACTCTCACTATTATGTTAGATCCACTATGGACTGGACTCTCACACTATTATGTTAGATCCACTATGGACTGGACTCTCACACTATTATGTTAGATCCACTATGGACTGGACTCTCGCTATTATGTTAGATCCACTATGAACTGGACTCTCACACTATTATGTTAGATCCACAATGGACTGGACTCTCACTATTATGTTAGATCCACTATGGACTGGACTCTCACACTATTATGTTAGATCCACTATGGACTGGACTCTCGCTATTATGTTAGATCCACTATGAACTGGACTCTCACACTATTATGTTAGATCCACAATGGACTGGACTCTCACACTATTATGTTAGATCCACAATGGACTGGACTCTCACACTATTATGTTAGATCCACTATGGACTGGACTCTCACACTATTATGTTAGATCCACTATGGACTGGACTCTCACTATTATGTTAGATCCACTATGAACTGGACTCTCACACTATTATGTTAGATCCACAATGGACTGGACTCTCACACTATTATGTTAGATCCACTATGGACTGGACTCTCACTATTATGTTAGATCCACTATGGACTGGACTCTCACACTATTATGTTAGATCCACTATGGACTGGACTCTCACTATTATGTTAGATCCACTATGGACTGGACTCTCACACTATTATGTTAGATCCACAATGGACTGGACTCTCACACTATTATGTTAGATCCACTATGGACTGGACTCTCACTATTATGTTAGATCCACTATGGACTGGACTCTCACACTATTATGTTAGATCCACTATGGACTGGACTCTCACACTATTATGTTAGATCCACTATGGACTGGACTCTCACTATTATGTTAGATCCACTATGAACTGGACTCTCACACTATTATGTTAGATCCACAATGGACTGGACTCTCACACTATTATGTTAGATCCACTATGGACTGGACTCTCACTATTATGTTAGATCCACTATGGACTGGACTCTCACACTATTATGTTAGATCCACTATGGACTGGACTCTCACTATTATGTTAGATCCACTATGGACTGGACTCTCACACTATTATGTTAGATCCACAATGGACTGGACTCTCACACTATTATGTTAGATCCACTATGGACTGGACTCTCACTATTATGTTAGATCCACTATGGACTGGACTCTCACACTATTATGTTAGATCCACAATGGACTGGACTCTCACACTATTATGTTAGATCCACTATGGACTGGACTCTCACTATTATGTTAGATCCACTATGGACTGGACTCTCACACTATTATGTTAGATCCACTATGGACTGGACTCTCACACTATTATGTTAGATCCACTATGGACTGGACTCTCACTATTATGTTAGATCCACTATGGACTGGACTCTCACACTATTATGTTAGATCCACTATGGACTGGACTCTCACTATTATGTTAGATCCACTATGGACTGACTCTCACACTATTATGTTAGGTCCACTATGGACTGGACTTTCACACTATTATGTCAGACCCACTCGACGTCCATTGCATCCGGTCTCCCCTAATGCTAAAAGGGGATATTCTATATATGTAAAGACAAAACTAAGTATATTTTTATTACAACATTTTAGCATTTCTCAAATTACATTCTGATTTTTTTTAGCATTTTTTCTTTTTACCATCCTAAATCTACTTTTGACCTTCTTTTTGCCTACTTTTATCTTATATAATTTTCAAAATGGAAAAAAAGAAAATGAACTAAATTATTCAAAATGTACCATGAATAGTATCTATTAGAAGATAGTAGGGCTGTGAATCTTTGGGTGTCCCACGATTCGATTCGATATCGATTCTTGGGGTCACGATTCGATTCAAAATCAAATTTTTTATCAATTCAACACGATTCTCGATTTAAAAACTATTTTTTTTACCGGTTCAAAAGGATTCTCTATTCATTCAATACATAGGATTTCAGCAGGATCTACCCCAGTCTGCTGACATGCAAGCAGAGTACACTGAAAAAAATTTGGAGTGCCATTTACTTTAAAAAAGCTAGGTAACAATTTCCACACAGAAATTCTTTGTAACTTTTACTTAGGAAATAGTCAAGTAAAGTTTACTTGCCAGCAAGAATTTTTTTTTTAAATCAAAAACACTCAAGTAAACATTACTAGAGATTTTCTTTCTTAGAGACAAAATGTACTCACTCTTTGATAGTAAATTTGACTCAAAACTACCTTTGTATCTACTTACAAAACCCTTCTAAAAATGCTTGATTTTCAGGATAATTTAACCAGTTTTTCTTTACTTTATTCGGAGCAATATTTAAGTAATATTTACATAATATTTAAGCTACCACCTACACCACTATTGTAATATGAATGTGTTGTGTTTTTAACTTGGCCTACTGTTAATTAAATTAAATTATCTTACTTGGAATGAATGATCAAATTTACATATAAAAGTGAGGATACAAAGTTACAAACAACCATCAAGTAAGACATTAAATAAAAGGTGGGATTTTAAAGTAAAAGAAGTGAAATAATAAATCCTTGTAAAATTTACATTAATATCTGTGGTAACAATTACAAGGCCAAAAAATCATTTTTTTCAGTGTAGTAGATTTTTGTAAAAAGCTTTTATAATTGTAAAGGACACTGTTTTATCAACTGATTGCAATAATGTACATTTGTTTTAACTATTAAATGAACCACAAAATATGACTTATTTTATCTTTGTGAAAATATTGGACAAAGTGTGTTGTCAAGCTTATGAGATGCGATGCAAGTGTAATTTATTTTTATTTTTATAAATGTCTAATGATAATGTCAATGAGGGATTTTTAATCACTGCTATGTTGAAATTGTAACTAATATTGATACTGTTGTTGATAATATTCATTTTTGTTTCACTACTTTTGGTTTGTTCTGTGTCGTGTTTGTGTCTCCTCTCAATTGCTCGGTTTATTGCAGTTCTGAGTGTTGCTGGGTCGGGTTTGGTTTTGGAATTGGATTGCATTGTTATGGTATTGCTGAGTATTGTTTTGTTGGATTGATTCATTAAAAAAAATTAAATTTTTAAAAAAATAAATAAATAAAAATAAAAAAATCGATTTTTTAAAAATGAGAATCGATTCTGAATCGCACACCGTGAGAATCGCGATTCGAATTCGAATCGATTTTTCCCCCCCACACCCCTACAAGATAGCCATAACAAAATAAGAATAACGGTTGTCACGGTTATACTTAATGATTATTTGTAGATTAGGTTTTCATTGAATTACCCCTCTGTAGGTGTTACGTTACAACATAAGCAGATAAAATGTTACATTTGCAAAAAAGGACGCGAGCAAGGAAGCGAACAAGGACGCACCGGCAAGCCCCCTCCACTAGTGTTCGAACGCGGCCCATCTTTGTTCAACAGTAGGCAGGGCAGATGGGCAGAGTTGTTGCTTTTTGCCAGCCGCAGTCAGTCAGTCGCTCCGGATTATTTCACCTCGGCTTTCGCCAAAAACCAAAGCGTCTCTCATTGACTGAAGAGGGATGTCAAAGCGAGTGCGAAGCAAGGAGGTCTGCGCCGACTGCAGTGCTCCGGGTATGAATAATAATAATAATCATGGTGATGTCAGGCAAGCTAGCCGTAGCCGCTCCAGCTAACATGCTAGCACAACACTTAACTCGCTAGCCTAGTTTAGCTCCGCGAATGGCTCATTTTCCCCTCGAATTCCTTCGAAATGTTTGTTTTGGTTAAAACGTTTCTTTGTGGGTGTAGGAGATGGCACAAACTTTTCTGCTCATTTTTAATTTTATTTAATTTTTTTAATTAAAAAATGAAAACCGTCTGTTATCTATAGGCTCGCTGGCGAGAACCAATAGGAACGCTTGTTACTAGTAGGTCACTTATGTTTTGTTTGCCGATATCTTAAAAGGAAGCGAAATCAATTTTTGGGCTCTTAACCCTTGTGTAATGTTCATATTGTTGTTACTCAGCCAGCGTTTGTGGGTCTGACGGACCCGTTGCATTTTGTGGCTTTTTAATGCCTCACAATTAGGGCTGGGCGATATGGCCTTTTTTTAATATCGCTATATTTTAAAGGCCTACTGAAATGACTTTTTTTTATTTAAACGGGGATAGCAGATCCATTCTATGTGTCATACTTGATCATTTCGCGATATTGCCATATTTTTGCTGAAAGGGTTTAGTAGAGAACATCGACGATAAAGTTCGCAACTTTTGGTCGCTGATGAAAAAAGCCTTGCCTGTACCGGAAGTAGCGTGACGTCACAGGTTGAAGGGCTCCTCACATTTCCCCATTGTTTACATCAGCAGCGAGAGCGATTCGGACCAAGAAAGCGACGATTACCCCATTAATTTGAGCGAGGATGAAAGATTCGTGGATGAGGAACGTGAGAGTGAAGGACTAGAGTGCAGTGCAGGACGTATCTTTTTTCGCTCTGACCGTAAATTAGGTAAAAGGGCTCATTGGATTCCACACTTTCTCCTTTTTCTATTGTGGATCACGGATTTGTATTTTAAACCACCTCGGATACTATATCCTCTTGAAAATGAGAGTCGAGAACGCAAAATGGACATTCACAGTGACTTTCATCTCCACGACAATACATCTGTGAAGCACTTTAGCTACGGAGCTAACGTGATAGCATCGTGCTTAAATGCAGATAGAAACAAGCCCCTGACTGGAAGGATAGACAGAAAATCAACAATACTACTATCAGGAGACACCGAACCAAACACTGGACCTGTAACCACACGGTTAATGCTGTGCCGCCTGTCGAAGCCTAGCAATGCTGTTGCTAACGACGCCATTGAAGCTAACTTAGCTACAGGACCTCATCAGAGCTATAATAAAAACATTAGCGCTCCACCTACGCCAGCCCTCATCTGCTCATCAACACCCGTGCTCACCTGCGTTCCAGCGATCGACGGCACGACGAAGGACTTCACCCGATCATCGATGCGGTCGGCGGCTAGCGTCTGCTATCCAACTCAAAGTCCTCCTGGTTGTGTTGCTGCAGCCGGCCGCTAATACACCGATCCCATCTACAGCTTTCTTCTTTGCAGTCTCCATTGTTCATTAAACAAATTGCAAAAGATTCACCAACACAAGTGAAGTGAAGTGAAGTGAATTACATTTATATAGCGCTTTTTCTCAAGTGACTCAAAGCGCTTTACATAGTGAAACCCAATATCTAAGTTACATTTAAACCAGTGTGGGTGGCACTGGGAGCAGGTGGGTAAAGTGTCTTGCCCAAGGACACAACGGCAGTGACTAGGATGGCGGAAGCGGGGATCGAACCTGCAACCCTCAAGTTGCTGGCACGGCTGCTCTACCAACCGAGCTATACCGTAACTTTTACTTAGGAAATAGTCAAGTAAAGTTTACTTGCCAGCAAGAATTTTTTTTTTAAATCAAAAACACTCAAGTAAACATTACTAGAGATTTTCTTTCTTAGAGACAAAATGTACTCACTCTTTGATAGTAAATTTGACTCAAAACTACCTTTGTATCTACTTACAAAACCCTTCTAAAAATGCTTGATTTTCAGGATAATTTAACCAGTTTTTCTTTACTTTATTCGGAGCAATATTTAAGTAATATTTACATAATATTTAAGCTACCACCTACACCACTATTGTAATATGAATGTCCAGAATACTGTGGAATTTTGCGATGAAAACAGAGCTGTTTGGATTGAGATACAATGTGTCCGAATACTTCAGCTTCAACCATTGACGTCACGCGCAAAAACGTCATCATACATAGACGTTTTAAACCGGAAGTTTAGCGGGAATTTTAAAATTGCACTTTATAAGTTAACCCGGCCGTATTGGCATGTGTTGCAATGTTAAGATTTCATCATTGATGTATAAACTATCAGACTGCGTGGTCGGTAGTAGTGGCTTTCAGTAGGCCTTTAAGGCCATATCGCGATACACAATATATATCTCGATATTTTGCCTTAGCCTTGAATTAACACTTGATGCATATAATCACAGCAGTATGATGATTCTATGTGTCTACATTAAAACATTATTCTTCATACTGCATTAATATATGCTCATTTTAAACTTTCATGCAGAGAAGGAAATCACAACTAAAAAAATCACTATTTTTTTTCATACGGTGTTGATCTGGAAATGTTTGCCTCTGCATTTTGATGGTGTGGGCGTGTGGCACCGAACGGAGATGTTGACATGCGGAGTGAGCACTCTTCATTCTCTAGCGGGTGACTTTTCAAATGATGCTACAAATTAGCAGTAATGCTACTTTTTATAGCAACGCTTTTGCCCCACACTTGACAAATTGCGGTTGTCTGTTCGACATATTCCCACTTGAAGCCAAACCACCGCCAGACGATGGACCCCCTGCTGTTTTTTGGGGGAATTAATTCTTCCTTCATTTGTTACCAGATTCGCACCTTCTCTCTCTTATTACCACTCGCACGGCTGCGCTAGCACCACAGCTAACGTTAGCCATGCTGCTACCTCTCTGCTCGGGGAGGGCGTATATGTATGTGACGTATGACGTGACGTATGTAAGAAGGTGCGCTTGTCCGTCTGTGAGAAGGAGACACAGGAAAGAGTGAGGAGAGCCTTTAGTGTAATGCCAGCAGCTAAAAGCAACTGCGTGAGAACGTATACTCAAATATCACGATATAGTCGTTTTCTATATCGCACAGAGACAAACCCGCGATATATCGGGTATATCGATATATCGCCCAGCCCTACTCACAATCAAACACTTTTTTGTTAGAATACTGAACAGATGTTTACCTTATCCCGATAAACATCTGTTAGATGTTTATTGGAGCTTAGACCCCCCCTCACCCATTGTTTACCTGTATCTCACCTTCTTTGTAAGGGGCGCCAGAAGTTGGCAGACCAGTCAGCGATCCTGTTCTGTCTCCCTTTAATGTTTGATCCTGTTCTGTCTCCCTGTAATGTTTGTCTGATCGTGAATGGGATTGTGCTGAAAATTTTTATTTCCCCTCGGGGATTAATAAAGTATTTGTGATTCTGATTCTGCACCTGCGGTTCCCACACAAGGTTGCAACATTGTTTGTCAACACTGTCTGCTCTCATTTTCTCGCACATTTGACCCTGTTCCAAGATTTGGAACCGGCTTGATGAGAGCCTCAAGATGCTGTATTCATTCTCCAACTTCAAAAAGAAACTGAAAACTTACCTATAAACCACCTATCTCTAATGCCTCATGTGGGGTAGACTACTGTTGGGTTTTTGCATGGTTGAATGAATGAATGTATGTATGTATGTGTATGCTTGCTTTAGTATTATTATTTTGTGTCTATCATATAGCGTTTTTTGTGCTTGCCACCATGTTTCAGCATTCCATGTACATACCGTCCTCTGGACGCCCTGCCAAAAGCTTCTATCTTATTTGGGGGACCCTTTGACTTACCAACATCCTTAAATGATATTCACTACTATTGTAATTGTTCTATGGTATTGTGAATAAACTTGAATAACGGATAACCCTCTGATGTTCTGTGTACCTACACTCTGTCCTCCTCCTGCCTAGGCCTGCTGTGTGTGTGTGTGTGTGTGTGTGTGTGTGTGTGTGTGTGTGTGTGTATGTGTGTGTGTGTGTGTGTGTGTGTGTGTGTGTGTGTGTGTGTGTGTGTGTGTGTGTGTGTGTGTGTGTGTGTGTTACTTTATCCCAATAAACATTTGTTCAGTATTTTAACATACAAGTGTTTGATTGTGAGGCATTAAAAAGCCACAAAAAGCAACGGGTCCATCAGACCCACAAACACTGGCTGAGTGACAACAATATGAACGTTGCACGGAAAATTTCTCTGCCAGTTTCTGCATCCCAGAGGGATTCTTCTTTTGTGTTTCTGCACCTGTGGTTCCCACACAAGGTTGCACCATTGTTTGTCAACGCTGTCTGCTCTCATTTTCTCGCACATTTGACCCTATGATGTTCTGTGTACTTTCTGTCTGTCCTCCTCCTGTCTAGGCCTGTTGTGTGTGTGTGTGCGGCACACAGAACATCAATTTCCACACTTCTATTAGCCGCGGGTCCAGTGGACCCGGACATCTTATATGTAATAGAAATGTGTAAGGGGTGTATGGTGTGTGGTCATTAAATATGTATTCTGATATATGTTCTTCACAGAAAATGAGCCAAAGTCAGTGAGTCTGTTTGAAAAATGTATTAATTGTATCATTTTTCTTTTAATAAAAAATGAAAACGGGTCCCACAGACCCAAACACCACACAAGGGTGGTATTTTTTATTCTGACAGTTATGATTGTTTGTGTGTTCCAGAGCCTCGCTGGGCTTCCGTCAACAGAGGTGTGTTGATCTGCGATGAGTGCTGCAGTATCCATCGAGGCCTGGGACGACACAGCTCCCAAGTCAGGCATCTGACCCACTTAATGTGGCCCCCCTCCCAGTTCCAGGTGACTTGTGCTTGTCCGTGCAGAGAGCACACAACGTTCTATCCCGGCACAATTAGACTTGTTCCGCCGTATTTTATAGATGGTGCAGACGCTCTACGGCAACGGCGCCAATTCCATATGGGAGCACAGCCTTTTGGACCCCTCCTCCTCGGCGAGTGGGAAACGCAAAGCCAGCCCGCAGGACCGTGTTCAGTAAGTGTTTGCGCGTGCTGCACAATGTCAACCTTTCAGCTGACGGACTGGGACGCCTCACTCATAATTGTGGTGTTTTTGTTTTGGGTGTAGAATGCTCCACTGCAAAAACTGAACTCTAAGTAAGATTAAATATCTCAAATAAGGGTGATATATGCTTATTTTCTGTCTGATAAGATAATTCTTCTCACTAAGCAGATTTTATGTTATAGTGTTTTACTTGTTTTAAGTGTTTTGGTCCTAAATGATCTCAGTGAGATATTATAGCTTGTAGCTGAGATTTGATGACCTATATTGAGTAAAACATGCTTGAAACTAGAATATCAAGTGTTGCAAAGCTGTGTCATCAACACTCACAAGTATAAAACTACTTTTTTTTTTAAGTAATCATTTCTTATTTCAAGCACGCAAAGAAATAAATCATGACTTTGACACAATTGTGTCTCATAATTAAAACGGATGACAGCCAAATGGTCTTTGCACAGTACAGTAAACTGCCAGTTAATATTTAAACATTTAACGCGTGACATTTCTAACAATTTTGAACAGAAATAGTTCATGTACATTCAGATAAATTCTTCAAAATCACAATCAAAACATTTTTTGGCCGGGGTTCCAGGCTGTATATATGCGCAGTTTTGCGCACTAATTGACTGAAAGAGCACGCACTTGGCGCGATGATGTCATGTTATCGATGGAAAAATGTATTTTTAGACCATAGGATTTGCCTGAGTGGCTAGGAGACCACGAGAGTAACAAGCGGTTGCCTTGTTGAATTCCCATTAAGAACATTAAATTAGTTTTTAGTATAAGTTTGCTGGTTTGAAGAAATGTAATGCAGAGCGCATATCATTATGTCAAGATAATGGCACTAGCATTTACTTCATTTAAGAATATTTTTCAACATATTGAGCAAAAAGTTCTCATTTATTTTTTCTACCAAGAAAAGTGCACTTATTAGTGAGAATATACTTATTTTAAGGTATTTTTGTGTTATTGAGGTTAGCTAATTTTACTTGTTTTGGAAAGTCTTGACAAGCCAAATTTTCTTGTTCTATTGGTAGATAATTTTACTTAGTTCAAATAAAATACCCCTCATTTTTGTATTTTTTTTTTCTTGTTTTTTGAACACTGACTTTTTGCAGTGCAGTAATTATAGTCCGCAAATGATGTGTTGTTGTTGAGTGTCGGTGCTGTCTAGAGCTCGGCAGAGTAACCGTGTAATACTCTTCCATATCAGTAGGTGGCAGCAGGTCGCTAATTGCGTTGTAGATGTCGGAAACAGCGGGAGGCAGCGTGCACAGAGAATAATTTCGCCACACCTAGTGTGTGTGTGACAATCATTGGTTCTTTAACTTTTTAACTTAACTATAATACTATAACATATTTGATCTCATTCTCATGTCATGTACACTGCAAAAAGTCAAGTGTTCAAAAACAAGAAAAAACAAAACAAAAATGAGGGTTTGTTTTTTTTAACTAAGCAAAATTATCTGCCAATAGAACAAGAAAATTTGGCTTGTCAAGACTTTTCAAAACAAGTAAAATTAGCTAACCTCAATGAACCCCAAAATACCTTAAAATAAGAATATTCTCACTAATAACAAGTGCACTTTTCTTGGTAGAAAAAAAACAACCTTTTTGCTCAATATGTTGAAAAATATTCTTAAATTAAGTAAATGCTAGTTCCATTATCTTGACATAATGATATGCGCTCGGCATCATGATTTTTTTTGTCATGCTTCAAGTAAGAAATTATTACTTTAAAAAAGTAGTTTTATACTTGTGAGTGTTGATGACACAGCTTTGCAACACTTGATATTCTAGTTTCAAGCATGTTTTACTCAATATAGGTCATCAAATCTCAGCTACAAGCTGTAATATCTTACTGAGATCATTTAGGACCAAAACCCTTAAAACAAGTAAAACACTCTAACATAAAATCTGCTTAGTGAGAAGAATTATCTTATCAGACAAAAAATAAGCAAATATCACCCTTATTTGAGATATTTAGTTTTTGCAGTGTATGTGTATATTTCTGCACCGTGGTGTAATACACCACACTACAGAATTTGCTAGAACATGGACATGCAATTGACCTTGCAATGGTGAATAAACCCTGTTTAACATGCACGCCCTGTTGTGTCCAGCCCCAATAAGACCGAGTTCATCAAGGCCAAATACCAGATGTTGGCGTACGTCCATCGCATGCCTTGCCGGGAAGATGACAGCGTGACCGCCAAAGACCTTAGCAAGGTGAGATTTCCATCCCTCTGTTCTTTTCTTCATTCTCTTTGATATTTCCACAAGGGTTAATTAACTTGCACCCACTTGGCTCTCTTTCTCTGTGTGTATGTGTGTGGGTGTGTGCAGCAACTGCATTCTAGTGTTCGCACGGGAAACCTGGAAACCTGCCTGAGGCTTTTATCTTTGGGAGCGCAGGCCAACTTCTTCCATCCAGTGAGTGGATAACAAAACTATTGCATTATCTCATATATCCTTTTTCTTATAATAATAATAATAATAATAATAATAATACAAATCTGTTTTTTGTGTGGGGTGGGTCACAGGAGAAAGGAAACACACCGCTGCACATAGCGGCCAAAGCGGGACAACTGTTACAAGCCGAGCTGTTGGCGGTTTATGGAGCAGATCCAGGAGCTCTGGACTCCAGTGGGAAGACACCAATTGATTGTGCAAGGTAAAGCCAGATTTATTGCTATTTCATAACTTTCATAAAATCCACCACATGACTTGCTATTTCTGTATATCAATAATGTACCACAAAACCTATTCCCATAACAAGGGTTGTTCCGATCAGAGATTTACTGGATGCTGCTAATTCCATCGTGAGTGAGATCGGCTGATACAGATACTGATCACATGTATCAACTTGAAATTTTGCAATTTATTTATAGTGAATGCTATTGACAGTTTAACAATATCAGCACACTATTGTTTTATTACATCCAATTGTTTAAACCAAACAAATTTGATAGTACACAATAACTAAACAAAAGCATAAACTACTATCGACTAGAGATGTCCAATAATGGCTTTTTTGCCGATATCCGATATTCCGATATTGTCCAACTCTTAATTACCGATTCCGATATCAACCGATACCGATATATACAGTCGTGGAATTAACACATTATTATGCCTAATTTTGTTGTGATGTAACAAGGTTTTCCAAAATAAATCAACTAAATTTATGGAAAAAAATGCCAACATGGCACTGCCATATTTATTATTGAAGTCACAAAGTGCATTATTTTTTTTAACATGCCTCAAAACAGCAGCTTGGAACTTGGGACATGCTCTCCCTGAGAGAGCATGAGGAGGTTGAGGTTGGGGGGGGGGGGTTGAAGTGGGGGGGGGGGAAAGGGGGTAGCCGGGGGAGTATATTGTAGCGTCCCGGAAGAGTTAGTGCTGCAAGGGGTTCTCTGTATTTGTTCTGTTGTGTTTAAATTGTGTTACGGTGCGGATGTTCTCCCGAAACGTGTTTTTCATTCTTGTTTGGTGTGGGTTCACAGTGTGTCGGATATTTGTAACAGTGTTAAAGTTGTTTGTAGGGCAACCCTCAGTGTGACCTGTATGGCTGTTGACCAAGTATGCCTTGCATTCTCTTGCATGTGTGGGGAGCCATAAATAATATGTGACTGGACCGGCATGCAAAGGCAGTGCCTTTAAGGCACGCCCCCAATATTGTGGTCTGTGTGGAAATCGGGAGAAATTCGGAAGAATGGCTGCCCCGGGAGATTTTCGGGAGGGGCACTGAAATTCGGGAGTCTCCCTGGAAAATCGGGAGGCTTGGCAAGTATGTCAATCAATCCGCTCCCTCGCTCTCTCTGTCTCTGCCCCTCCCTCACGAATGCAGCTGCGTGCGCACACCTTCACAATTTGTTTTGTTTTTAACCCCTTCTTAACCCTGGACGTACATTGAAAATACACGCAACCCTGACTCAAAATGCCGGACATTTGAGGCATTTAAGAAACCCCGCCGGACGGCCCAGACAGCCCCGCAAAAGAGGACATGTCCGGGGAAAAGAGGACGTATGGTTAGTCTAGTTAATCGTGAATGGCGATCTGTTACTTTTTTAGGAAATTCGGCCAATACCGATTGGTGGCCGATCGTTCGGCACATCCCTAACCATAACTACTCTGGAAAACAATTGCAGTGGAATTTCCAAAGTCAAACATCCCACACGTATTTAAATTTGAAATGCCTTAAAAGTAGTTTTTTATGCCACCCCAGAACGGTGCCATTGATGACAAAGTCTGGAAGTGTAATGATGACCATATAACAGGAAATTACTGCAACAAAGGAATGTGCATTGCTGCTCAGTACTATATGATCTACAACTAGCTGCCGTATCATTACATGCACAACTTAAAAGGGAACTGCACTTTTTTGGAATTTTGCCTATCATTCACAATCTTTATGTAAGACAAGAACGCATGTTTTTCTTTTTGTATGCATTCTTAGTCATAAAATACAGCAAGTACGAGGTGGCTAACCATGCAGCGAATGGAAGTAAAGTACATCTCGTGACTTGAATATTAACGATTATGTTATTGTAAGCGCTAACAAACTATTTTCAGCCGTGCCGTGATCACAGAGAGCTGCTGCTATATTGTCATAATGAATCAAGTGAGGGTGCTAGTGAAAGTTCATTCTAGATTATAAATCATGCCTCTCACCTTTCCAGATGCGCTGTATATTCATCCAAGGGCTGATAGCGGCCCTTTATGCACACTGTATGTTGTTACTTGGTGTCAATAAAGCGTATATCTCCCTGACCACATCCAGGGTCGTCACAGTGCTATTGCACAGCAACACCAGCTATCATCCGTTACCCTGTCCCACAGACCACAGACCAGCTTAGAGTACAATACCTGCTTTTTCTGCTGAATAATTAATAATACATTATTCCAGTAGAAAGCAAGTATTGTCTTGCTCACCATCAACTATCAACACACAGGATATGAAGCACATCCCTGAGAGGAAAAAACAAAGTGCATGCTATTCTTAGATCATATCACATGTGTAGTCTCCCATATCAGAAGGTAAGCGCATAAATATTTTAGAAACTGAACTTGAATAGAAACAGTGGCTAAAGCATGCAGCTTTGCAACGCAATAAACAGAAGATGACGTCACATGATGTCTGACTAATCGCATTAGAGTTAAACATAATTCAGTAGACAAGAACGCTAACTGAAGCATTTAGTTTAGCTGCGATGGAGCCTACCGCTTCCATATTAACAGAAATCATAGTGAATGCTTTCATGGTTTTTTAAATAATCGGAATCATATGCTTTGGCATTCATATTTGTGCTTACACTCATATGTACAAAACCAGTGAAGTTGGCACGTTGTGTAAATGGTAAATAAAAACAGAATACAATGATTTGCAAATCCTTTTCAACTTATATTCAATTGAATAGACTGCAAAGACCAGATACTTAATGTTCCAACTGGAAAACCTTGTTATTTTTTGCAAATATTAGCTCATTTGGAATTTGATGCCAGCAACGTGTTTCAAAAAAGCTGGCACAAGTGGCAAAAAAGACTGAGAAATTTGAAGAAGGCCATCAAACACTTATTTGAAACATCCCACAGGTGAACAGGCTAATCGGGAACAGGTGGGTGCCATGATTGGGTATAAAAGCAGCTTCCATGAAATGCTCAGTCATTCACACACAAGGATGGGGCGAGGGTCACCACTTTGTGAACAAATGCGTGAGCAAATTGTCAAAACAGTTTAAGAACAACATTTCTCAACCAGCTATTGCAAGGAATTTAGGGATTTCACTATTTACGGTCCGTAATATCATCAAAAGGTTCAGAGAATCTGGAGAAATCACTGCACGTAAGCAGCAAGGCTGAAAATCAACATTGAATGCCCTTGACCTTCGATCCCTCAGGCGGTACTGCATAAAAAGCGGCACCAACTTCACTGGTTTTGGATATTGTACAATATATAAATATCCAACTTATTATTCAAAAAATTACCTTATATTGCAGGCAAGCTGGGCATCAGGAAGTAGCCGAGCGCCTGGTGGAGATCCAATATGAACTCACTGACCGCCTAACGTTTTACCTCTGTGGACGACGACCAGGTAAACAGACTAACGGCACTTTCTGCCTCCTCCTTTTTTGTCCTCAGAATTCATTTGCCATTTTGTTGTTGCAGATCACAGATTTGGGCAACACTTCATCATTCCTCAAATGGCAGACAGGTAATATATTTTTTTATTGATTTTATGATAAAAAATGAATAAAAGCCATTATATGATAGTAATTGCAAGCATATTTGTTCAATGCTGCCTTGTGATGCTTAAAGGAATAAGTAAGTATCTGTCATGATGTGATATCTCTTTGTGTCCTGGAAATTAACTCGCACATTTTTTTCCCCCTCCAAAGTAGTCTCGATTTGTCAGAATTTGCAAAGGCTGCAAAGAAGAAGCTCCAGTCTGTAAGACCCTTCCCTTTTTTTATATAGATTTCAGGGTTTTTCCTGGCTCAAATTGAGGCGAGGTGGTACAATCCTGACGATGCGACAGAATTTTAACGCAAAAAAATGGTAGGTTTTTTCAATTTACAGTAATATGCTGTAAAAAAACACCGTAAAATGTATTGCCATTTTTGTTAATTTGATGAGTAGTTTGCTATAAAATCATAAGTCAAGCAGATATTTAAGTATTTATTTTTATTTAGACAAAACATGTTTGGAAAGTATGATATTATACTGTAATATTTGTTGCATTAATGGATACTAATAAAGTTTAAAAGGCATGCAATTTCAAGCAGGACTTATATTTTTTCTGTCAAAATGAAAAAAATCTAATACATTTAGTGAGAAAATATTAAGTACTTTATTGACACATAATTTCCAGGTGTTTGCGGGCCAGATAAAATGATGTCGCAGGCCATATCTGGCCCCCAGGCCTTGAGTTTGACACCCGTGGCCTAAGCGCTTGCATAAGAGAATGATGGGCTCATAGCTTGTGAGGTGGGGCCACTTTGCTTGTGACACTAACAGATGATTTTGATGCAGCCTTCTAGCGCTCTGTGGACAAAAATGTCCACATGTTGTCACCACCATGAATTATTACGTTTTAACTGCCCGTTATGTTAATTTCTCTGCTCTGTTTCACCTGGACTCTTGACTTTTGTCATCGTGAGATCGCTTTTTAAAGTAGTGGCTGATTTTGCCTGCCATATTTGCAATGCTAATAAACATAAACGTTACTCCGGCACAGAGGAAACTTTTTAAAAATAAACACGACATGCTTGTAATGCTTTTATGGGGTTAACTCCTTTTAGTTGACCTGGTACCAGTCAATCTGTACCGTCATGAAACTCTACCTGATCCTATGCAGACTTCTAATACATTTTTCAATGTAATCGATCTATTATGATTAGTCAGAAAAGGTTGGAAACGAAGCTAACACTACTAGCCGTGTTCACTTACCAGAGACAAAATGTTCACAGCACAGTCTGGAGTGTTCTGTAGGAGTCCAGTGATCCCTCCGTATCGTGCTCCGTTTGGCAGAAATTCACTTGTTACGGCAGTCAATGCTTTGCACCAAGGAGCAAGAAAAAACACAATTTGATCTGTTTCTTCTTTGGTAGTTGCTTCAGGTCTTTCCGGTGCACTGCTGTCGATATAGTGCTCAATCAACACAGCCGGAGCTTTACGCTGTGTTGAGCGATATCAATCGCTCTGTCTTGGGGAGGCACGCAATTTTGAACGCAGGAAAAACCCTGGATTTGTTTTGCCTGGTTGCACAGTATTTGTCATTGAGTTTTGCTGTATTCTCTTCTAGCTAAGTAATCATCAGTTTGAAGAACTCGCCATGGATGTTTACGATGAAGTCGACAGGAGGGAAACAGATGCAGGTATGTGGCTTTTAAATTCAAGGTGCTCAGTTTGTTGCAGCGAAAACCTCTCGTATTGCAGCGTTTTAATGAACCGGAAAACCTCAAGCAAATGTCTGCGGCAGGAGAAGGCGCAGTGTCATTCATTGTGGGCATTCGCAAGCTCAACCTTTTGAAAATGCCGCGTCACTCTGTTCCTGACAGTGTCATTATCAATGTTCAACTGCCTCACTGAGTGACAACAAAGGCAACGAAAAAGACCTTGAATGCAACGCTAATGCGTGCACGTCTTGCGAGTTTCTCATTCTGTAGTGTGGATTTGGCATCCTGTGGCTTAATCCTCCTTCCTAAAATGAAATTGTTGCTGAATTGTTATTGTTTTGAGAGTCTTGGCATGTTGCAGCAGGAGTCAAAGAATGAACCTTGTTGTTATGACCTGTTATGGATTGATATTAATGTTTCTAAAACATTTATTTACAGTGCTTCACTTGTTCTACATTTTGTTATGTTACAGCCTTATTCCAAAATGGAATACATACATTTTTGTCCTCATCTTTCTACACACAATACCCCATAATGATACTGTGAAGTCGTTTTTTTAGAAATTCACAGCCTTTGCCATGAAGTTCAAAAGTGAGCTTCCCACATGACTAAAGGGCGTCATGTTTAGGAACAACTCTCTCTATACACGGCTCTGTGTGGTACAATATGCAGGCTCCGTCTAATGCAGGGGTGGGCAATTAATTTTTACCGGGGGCCGCATGAGCTACCCGAGCACTGCTGGAGGGCCACATCGACAATATTTCAATTAAATTTTGCTCAATATTATTTTTGATATATACCGTAAGATAAATAATAATAATAATAGTAATACTTCAACATAGTGTGTGTAACAGCATTCCATGACTAATATATATCAATTAACATTAATAATAAATGACAGTAAAATAAGCACACGTATGACTGAGGAGTCATAGTGTAACTTTGTGTGGTGTTTGAGTTGTCCGACTTTTTGTGTGGCCTTAAACGCACCAGTGGTTTAGTGCTATGCGTGTTGGTGACAGATGACAAGTTGGTTTTGGCCTGGTTTGTACGGCAGAAAATGACTAGTTTTTCGAGATAGAATTGTTTTACTCATGTTTTTGGTGTGGTTGTGTCCGAATATAAACAGTTTTGTTCAATAAAGTGATCGATATAATTCCTGTCCTCGAAGCATCTCGATAGACGTTACAATAATTGAACGGTGTTCAATTGAACGGTGTTGACGAACACCATTAGGGCCGCTTGTTGTCACTGTCACTCAAAGTTGCATTGCAAAATTCCATAGAA
Organism: Entelurus aequoreus; assembly: GCF_033978785.1. Lineage (NCBI taxonomy): Eukaryota > Metazoa > Chordata > Actinopteri > Syngnathiformes > Syngnathidae > Entelurus > Entelurus aequoreus. The sequence continues at coordinate 1,177,056 of NC_084751.1, forward strand.
TAAATATGTTTATTTTGTTTATAATTCAGATGGGATTTGATTTGGTGCGCGGCATATACTTGCTGCGTGCAGCGGACGCTTGAGCAGTGCGCAATTGCGCAGGCACGCACCTTAGGTGAGGGGACGTTGCTTTGCAGTTCATGTGTTGTTGAAAACACGCCATTCCTCATCAACTTTTCTCTTTTTAGCGTCTCGGGTGTAAACCGTGCATCACTTGTCGCTGCATGTGCACCTTCACTCGCAGGTTACACACGGACACACGCCCATAAATAATACTTTTCAAAATAAAAGCAGCACAGTTGTATTGCGCGCAGGACATAGATGTTTTTTCAACTTTATTTTGTAATTGCAGTTGTTCACATTCACTCACAATCACGCATACGTCCACACGGAAGTAATACAAATAACGATTTTCAAAACAAAAGCAGCACCGTTGTATTGCACACTCGACATAGATACTTTTTAAAATTTATTTTGTAATTTATAATTGGCCTCACGCGGGCCGGACAGGGACGCACAAAGGGCCGGATGCGGCCCGCGGGCCGCAGAATGCCCAGGTCTGGTCTAATGGTATGCCGAATAATCACTTGATGAAAGTACAGTGTTTTATTTTCCTACATTCAAACACAATGTTACTGTTCAAACTGTGTGTAGTGTTAAAGTACCAATGATTGTCACACACATACACACTAGGTGTGGCAAAATTATTCTTTGCATTTGACCCATCACCCTTGTTCACCCCCTGGGAGGTGAGGGGAGCAGTGGGCAGCAGCGGTGCCGCGCCCGGGAATAATTTTTGGTGATTTAACCCCCAATTCCAACCCTTGATGCTGAGTGCCAAGCTGGGAGGTAATGGGTCCCATTTTTATAGTCTTTGGTATGACTCGGCCGGGGTTTGAACTCACAACCTACCGATCTCAAGGCGGACACTTTGAACTTTCCAGAAGGACAACCATCTCTCCAGCAATCCACCATTCAGGCCTGTACAGTAGAGTGACCAGACGGAAGCCATTCCTTCCTAAAAGTTTGCCAAAATGCACCTGAAAGACTCTGACCATGAGAAACAAAATTATTTTGTGTGATGAGACATAGATTGCAGTCTTTGGTGTGAATCATCAGGCCATACCATCCCTACAGTGAAGCATGGTGGTGGCAGCATCATGCTGCGGAGATGTTTTTCAGCAGCAGGAACTGGGAGACGATTTAGGATAGAGGAAAAGATGAATGCAGCAATGTACAGAGACATCCTGGATGGAAACATGCTCCAAAGTACTCTTGAACTGAGAATGGGGTGACGATTCATCTTTCAGCAGGACAGCGGCCCTAAGCACATAGCCAAGATATCAAAGGAATGGCTTCACAGCAACTCTGTAAATGTCCTTGAGTGGCTCAACCAGGGCCCAGACCTAAATTCTATTGAACATCTCTGGAGAGATCTAAAAATGGCTGTGCAACGCCGCTTCCCATCCAACCTAATGGAGCTTGAGAGGTGCTACAAAGAGGAGTGGGCGAAACTGCCCAAAGATAGGTGTGCCGAGCTTGTGGCATTGTAGTCAAAAAGACTTGAGGCTGTAATTGCTTCCAAAGGTGCATCAACAACGTATATAGCCAAGGATATGAGTAGATGTGATTTCTTAGTTTTTTATTTTTAATAAAGTTGCAAAAAATAACTTTTCACATTATCGTTTATGGGGTATTTTGTGTAGAATTTTGAGGACAATTAGATATTTATTCCATTTTGAAATAAGGCTTTAATATAACAAAATGTGGAACAAGTGAAGTGCTGTGAATACTTTCTGGATTCACTGTATTTGTGTCAGCACGCCACAATTAAATTTGGACTGCCGCAGAAAGATTTTTTCAAAGACTTTGTACATTCGCCCTCACTCACAAACACATTTTCTGTGGAGGTTGCTGTTATAACTCCGTTCAGTAGCTTTGCTTCTTAAAGGGGCTGTTTGCAACCTCAATGCCAAGAGTGTCCAAAGTATAGCCTGGGGGCCATTTGTGGCCCCCAACTCTAGTTTTGTTGGCCGAGGGTATAATGTCGAAATAAAATCAAGCAAAAAAAGAACAGTAATAATGGAAGAACAATAAGCAAAAATATGTGATGTTACCATTAATAGCTAACAATAATACACTTTGTCACAAATAACATGAAACTGACAACGTTTTGTCTTTAAATATACTTTATATGTCTTTGTGGAGGGGGGCGTGGCCTGTGGACCTGCAGCGAAACGGGGTGTGCCAGGACCGGATGCGAGATCAGCGACAGGTGCGTGGATGGCCCACCTGGGTCTGCTTATCTAATCACCTGTCGCTCTGGTAAAAGGCAGCAGCCGGGGAGGAGAGAGGTGGTGGAGCGAGAGAGAGAGACAGAGACGGAAAGACAATTGCTGAAAAGCACAGAGACACTTGGAAGACAAAATAAAACAGTGTTGTAACTCCTAACCTGAGCTGTCATGTCAGTGCTTGGTGGTCCGAGGAACCCGGAGGAGAGAAACCTCCACAATTTGCCTCCACCGCCGCAAGCACGCTTGCGAGAGCCGTCAGGGGGTCGGCCTCTTCCGCCTCAGGTGGTCCGGCCATGTTGGGCGCCAACTTGTGGAGGTTTCTCTCCTCCGGGTTCCTCGGACCACCAAGCACTGACATGACAGCTCAGGTTCGGAGTTACAACACTGTTTTATTTTGTCTTCCAAGTGTCTCTGTGCTTTTCAGCAATTGTCTTTCCGTCTCTGTCTCTCTCTCGCTCTCGCTCTCGCTCCTGCTCCACCACCTCTCTCCTCCCCGGCTGCTGCCTTTTAACAGAGCGACAGGTGATTAGATAAGCAGGCCCAGGTAGGCCATCTACGCACCTGTCGCCGATCTCGCAGCCGGTCCTGGCACACCCCGCTTCGCTGCAGGTCCGCAGGCCACGCCCCCCTCCACAGTCTTTTATTTGTTTCTTTCTTTATTTATTTTTATGTAATATGCGCAAATGCCTAGAGGGCGCTAACTTTCTAATGTGTCTTAAGCATTAAATCCCGCCCTCTTACGGCTTCCAGCAGAGAGTACGCCTGTACGTAACACATTAGCTTTGTGTGTTGTTCGCCAATAATGGCGATCTGGATAGCTAACATTAAGTGTATATTTTTTCCTAACGACGACACGACTGCAAATTGTTAGTTGTTCTCTTAGAATGCTTTTGTGTATGTGCACACGTGCTTGCTGCGCGTACGTGTGGCTTGGCAGCAGTCAGTGACAAGCCTGAACGCCAAACAAATTCCTCGGATGGACGAGCAGGTTTTTGTTCAATATAATTAGTAATTGTGAAAAATTTGGACATTTAAATGAATATATGTTTTGTTAAAACATACGCTAGCAGGTGGTGTCCTTGTTATATTTTTATACGTCAGCTGGACAAGGTTAAAAAACCTTCTTCCTAGGCAACAGTTTGAGACAGTAATCCATGCCTTTATCACATCTCGGCTGGATTACTGTGACGCTTTGTATTTTGGAATTAGTCCATCCTCCCTCTCACGTCTGCAGCTGGTCCAAAATGCAGCTGCCCGACTCTTAACCAACACAAGAAAAAGAGAGCACTTTACTCCTGTTTTAGCCTCCCTCCACTGGCTGCCTGTGTCTTTTAGAGTCCATTTTACAATGATTTTACTCCTTTTTAAATCCTTACGTGATCTTGCCCCACCTTACCTCTCTGAGCTGCTCCACCTCTATGCCCCCACCTGGTCCCTCAGGTCTGCTGATCAAGATGCTCCTGGAGGTACCCAATTCAAAGCGCAAGCTTAGAGGGGACAGAGCCTTCTCTGTTGCGGGTCCCAAACTCAGCAACGATCTCCCTCTCCATGTGAGACAGGCCCCTTCTTTGGCTACTTTTAAGACCCTTCTTAAAACCCATCTTTATTCACTGGCTTTTAACCCAGCATGAGACTTTCTGTCAGAATAATTGTATCTAAGTCATCACAAAACTTTGTGTTACATTGAGTTCAGCTCGCCCGGCTAGAAGACAAAAGCTGTCTTTGATCCTACCAAGAAGAAGGCTTGTAAAACTCCACTGTGTAGGATGGGAAGCAACATGAAGGTGTTCTGTTTCTTTCATGTATTGTAATCAACATAAATATATTGTCTTGACCCGAGAACTTCAAAGCAGAGAGGAAGCAGGACCAGACTCACCTCCAGGCAACCTTTTCTTTGAACGGTTTTACGACCTTTTCTTTGAACGGTTTGTAATCAAAGACGATGGCTGTTTACGACCACCGCCCCTTAGAAACAGCTGTTGCCATGTAATCAGGGAAAGTCCAAATAAAAGAGGAGGCGTACAATCTTTCGTCAGAGTGGTGTACAAAGAGTACAGTCCAGACGTCTCTTCTCCATTGAGCCAAATTTAATTCTGTCTCTGTTTAATTCCTTGCTTCTTGTCTTGTTTAATAGATGTCATCAGTGTTTGAACCTGACACTTTCAACTGTTTTTAACTTTTTTAACGGATTTTAACTTTTTAACTGCTTTTTATCTAACAAATTGTTCTTAAAATAATGTGTATTTGCTTTTTTAATGTGTATTTTACCTCTGTTTTAAATGTTATTTTTTAGTCTGTCCTTTGCCTGTATTTCTTTGTGGTGTACAGTCCTTTGTTCTTCAACTGTGGTTCTTTTTAAAGAGCTTTATAAATAAAGTTGGCATGGTATGATATGGTATATGTTTTGGTTTGAAAAATGTTACTTTAAACAACTTGCAAACAGCCCCTTCTAACACACCTTATACACAGCTGACTTGGTCGCACATTATAACCCATCCATCCATTTTCTACCGCTTGTCCCTCTCTGTTAATCAATATACAGATATATCAGACGTACAATGACGTGTCCATTAGCTTTAAAATCAGCGCATGCTTACATAGACCCTAGGAAAAATCACAAATGTTTTGTATCGACTGTGTTTTTTGCTGCTCTGAATGCAAAACCCTTAAGTCAGTAACGTCATTTTTTGTTGTTAAATAAGGTTTACAAACACGTCGTTTACACGTCAAGCCCGCCGAACAGATATATTCTGGTCCTGTGCAAAAAACTGTAATGTTTATTTATTTTATTTTTTTGTCCAGTGTGTTTAGCCACGCAGAACCACAGCACACTTGTAACGGACACCACAGTTGTTCCTTTCCTGCCGGTCAACCCTGAGTACTCCTCAACCAGAAACCAGGCAAGTTGTTTTGCTTCTTTTAAACCTTTCACTTGTGTTTTAGTGATATAATTGTCATACTCAAATGACCTTCTCTCTAAAGGGTCGTCAGAAGTTGGCGAGGTTTAGCGCCCATGAGTTTGCTACCTTGGTCATCGATATCCTAACAGATGCCAAACGTCGGCAGTGGGGGAATTCCTGCGAAAGTCCTAAAGGTACAAACATTCCTAAATGGTTACCTTACCCACATTAGGCAACTTACTTGTTTCTTATTGCTTATAGCTTATACATATTTTTTTACGATACTTTTCAATATAGAACAGTATTTTACTGTAGAGGGAACAGTGAGTCTCCCCATATACAATGGTCTGTTAGTTTTTGTATGATTTAGTTTTTTTCTAAACAAACTAATCAAGTGCTGAAACAAAGAAGCTCACGTGTTGGTGACTCAATCTCTGTGCTTTTTTATGTTAAGTAATGTTAGTTATATACAGTACAGGCCTCCTCATTCAATGTGTTTTCTTTATTTTCATGACTATTTACATTGTAGATTGTCACTGAAGGCATCAAAACTATGAATGAACACATGTGGAGTTATTTACTTAACAAAAAAAAAGGTGAAATAATTGAAAACATGTTTTACATTCTAGTTTATTCAAAATAGCCACCGTTTGCTCGGATTACTTTTTTGCACACTCTTGGCATTCTCTCGATGGGCTTCAAAAGGTAGTCACCTGAAAGGGTTTTCACTTCACAGGTGTGCTTGAAGCTCATCAAGAGAATGCCAAGAGTGTGCAAAGCAGTAATCAGAGCAAAGGGTGGCTATTTTGAAGAAGCTAAAATATAAAACATGTTTTCAGTTATTTCACTTTTTTTTGTAAAGTACATAACTCCACATTCATAGTTCTGATGCCTTCAGTGACAATCTACAATGTTAATAGTCATGAAAATAAAGAAAAGGCATTGAATGAGGAGAAGGTGTGTCCAAACTTTTGGCCTGTACTGTATATCCACATTGCAGATTATTTAAACCAAATTATATAACATTTTTGATTTAACGTAGTCATTTTTAATCATAGAAATAGCTCAATTGAACTAAAATATTGATACTACAGTAGTACTGGCCATTAGAGGAGACCAAACCAATTAGTGCGCGCTGCTCAGTATCGTTAGCACTAATTGGCTCAGCCTCAGACAGCATTATTATATTGGATTAAAAAAAAGTTAAAGTACCAAAGATTGTCACACACACGCTAGGTGTGGCGAAATTATTCTCTGCATTTGACCCATCACCCTTGATCACCTCCTGGGAGGTGAGGGGAGCAGTGAGCAGCTGCAGCTGCAGTGGCTGCGCCCGGGAATCATTTTTGGTGATTTAACCCCCAATTCCAACCCTTGATGCTGAGTGCCAAGCAGGGAGGTAATGGGTGCCATTTTTATAGAAAGAGTGTAAATGTGACTAAAGGGTCTTATTTTATGTATAGATGGCTCTCGTAATGTTGAAACACATATTTAAAAGGTATTTAGGTATGATAGGTATTAAATAATGATTCCTCCTCGCAGTCATGTCCGGAACCAATCGCTAAAAAAAGGGGCGACGATATATATATAATTTATATAAATAAGTAATTTATGAAGTAAATTGCCATTGGACGACAAGCGTATCATCATGCGAACTAGTTAAGCCTGAATCAACAGCGCCTCTGCTGGTTGCGGCTAACTAGTGCACTCAAATATACCCCAAACTCTTCAAGATGCTTTTCATCAACAATCAGTTTCATGCAATTTGAAATAATTCTAAATTATTTGTTTAATTGACGATTATGCCCTTTGTTGACAATTCCAGTAAATGAAGACAGCCCTAGTATATTTAGACTTCTTCGAGGTACTGATGTGTGTACTGCCTACAGAGAGTGTGGAGCTGATCTTGCAGGGAACAAACAGTCGCCACAACAGTGACTGCCAGGACAACGACCAGCCGGACTACGACAGCGTGGCTTCGGATGAAGATCCGGCCCAGGAAGCCACCTGTGGTAACAACTGCGTTGATGGGAGGACCAAGGTTTTTAACAACACAGATGCCTTTTATTTGATTTCTGTCTGAACACGTCCAATGAATCTTGCGGTCTTCGCTGCAGAGTTCGGAGTCGTCGGACATGTCAGACGGCCCGATCACGGTGCAAGAGTTCATGGAGGTAAAGAGCGCCCTCACTGCGTCGGAAGCCAAAATACAGCAGCTGCTCAAAGTCAACTGTCACCTGAGCGAGGAGCTGCGAGCGATGCAAGGCAAGGTTAGTCAAGCAAGTCCTCCGCTACTGATTGCCTTCACCCTTAGACATGAATCCTTTGTGTTGACACCAAGTCTGTTTCAGTGAATCAGACGTTGCCTCATTTCCTGTTACTTTGCTCACAGAAAAACATCCATCAGCCCTGTTTCCTTTTCTTTTGACTGGTATAGTGCACACTTATGCTCCCTGCTGGCTAATGAAGCCATCAAGTTGGCTTTAATCTACATCAGTGGTTAAAAGACTTTTTTCACCAAGTACCGCTTCAGAAAAAACTGGGCTCTCCAAGTACCAGCATAATGACCAACATTAGAATACAGTAGTGTAGTAGGCTTAAGTCAGGCCTGGGCAATTATTTTGACTCGGGGGGCCAAATTGAGAGAAAAACGTGTTTAAAAAATATCTGATTTTCAGGAACACTGATACAAAACCTCACAATAATGTCTGATTGAATGCTAAATATGTTATAACAGACAGCCTTAAAAAGGGAATTAAATGTTTGACAATGTTTTACTGAATGAGACCCCTAGAATGTACATGAAAATAGAGAATGTGGGTTTTACAATTGTCAGGTTCAAACACTGATGACATCTATTAAACAAGACAAGAAGCAAGGAATTAAACAGAGACAGAATTCAATTTACCGTAATTTCCGGACTATAAGCCGCACCTGACTATAAGCCGCACCAGCTAAATTTAGGGGAAAATACAGATTGCTCCATATATAAGCCGCACCCGACTATAAGCCGCAGGGTTTTGATGTGTAATTACCGCAGTATATAGGGGTTCCTGCTACCACGGAGGGGATTGTTGGGACAGAGATGACTGTTTGGGAACGCAAAGCGTCCCATTTATTAACAATAAATCTTTCAATCATTCAATCAAACTTTCACATCTTTGACATGGCGAACAGCATTCGTGCAGAGTACAAATAATACAACGGTGCAAAGTAATACAAAGTGCTCGCCTGTACGTTATCAAAATAACCAGCCTACCGGTATATGAAAAGTCAGTCTTTAATCATTGTGTCATCGTCTTCCTCCTGCGTACTAAAACCACCGAAATCCTCTTCGTCTGTGTCGGAGAAGAACAGGCCGTAAATAAGAGCACCGTTGTATAAGCCGCAGGGACCAGAACGAGGGGAAAAAGTAGCGGCTTATAGTCCGGAAATTACGGTAGCTCAGTTGAGGAGAAACGCGTAGACACTGTACCCTACAGTGTCGTCCCACGCTCTGACCAAAGATTGTACGCCTCCTCTTGTATTTGGACTTTCCCTGATTACATGGCAACATCTGTTTCTAAGCACTCTTCATTCTCTAGCGGGTGACTTTTCAAAATGATGCTACAAATTAGTAGTGCTGCTACTTTTTGTAGAAATGCTTTTGCCCCACACTTGACAAATTACGGTTGTCTGTTCGACATATTCCCGCTTTAAGCCAAACCACCGCCAGACGATGGACCCGGTGCTGTTTTTCTTGGGAATGAATTCTTCCTTCATTTGTTACCATATTCGCACCTTCTTTCTCTCCTATTACCACTCGCACCACAGCTAACGTTACCCATGCCGCTACCTCTCTGCTCCGCGAGGGCGTATACGTATGTGACGGATGTAAGAAGGTGCGCTTGTTTTATTGAGAAGGAGAGACAAGAAAGAGTGAGAAACGTCTGTAATGTAATGCCCGCAGCTAAAAGCAACTACGTGAGAACGTATACGCGAATATCACGATATATTCATTTTCTATATCGCACAGAGACAAACCCACGATATATCGAGTATATCGATATATATCGCCCAGCCCTACGTGTATCTATGTGAGCCTAAAATTAAGTCTGAATTTGGCTCTTCACCGAGTGCCATTTTACCTAAAAGCAAACCCTCTACACAACAACAGAATAGCTTAAAACATTTCCTTCAGCTCGGCTGCATTCTGCTCCATTATTGATGTCCTTCTCTAGTTAAGAACTGTTCCTGTCCTCCTCAGCTGACCTGCTTGCAAACTGAAAATACAACTCTACGATGGCAGGCCCCCAGCGGACAACACCACGGCCACGGGCCTGTCGCTCGACGCCAGACCCGCGGAGGTCGCGCCATGTCCATGTACGAGACCGGCTCCTCCCCCAGACAGTACCCTCAGCGCGAAGAAAGCGCCCGGCGTGAAGACGGAGTCGTCTTACAACCCTTCCCGGCGAACGTAAGCACTTTTGAGGCATTACGGCTCCCGCTCGGCTGTTGACGTGACCGTGATGGTGCCTGGCTTGGAGCTGGTGTTGTTTATTTCTTTTGGAGTGGTTGATTATTCATCGCATCTCATTAGAGTTTGCTCGACTTGACCCTTTCCTAGATTGGGAGGGGTCCTTTGGGAACGGCCGCTTCCTCCCTCCCATCCTTGCCCTCTTCCCCGTCCTGGTCGTGGGATGAGAGATCTCGAAGGGTTAAGTACTGGTGTACCCCTCCTGTGGTCGGCAGGAGATTTTGAAAGCCCTCCCTCTTCGTGCTTGGGCTGTAGTTTTGCTTTTCAACTGACGTGTGTCTCCTAAAAGCAGCTTGGTTGGATGAACACGCCACTATTCTTTTTCTTACGACTCTGAACAACCTGTTGCTTTTCCACTGAGTGGTGGAGCTGCTTTAATCCAGACAAAGCGTCCAATTTCTTTGAACCAAACCGTCCAATTGCAGTGCACTTTAAGAACACTCACAATTTATGCCATCTTTGCATCTACTAATTGCATCTCTGTATCTTACCTAAATACTCGCTTTTTGTGTCTCTACAATGCATGTTGCTGTTTTTTTTTTACTGCACAGGCGCTTGTTCCGATTGACCGGATGGTAACAGTTGAATATTTCTGCAGGGTTGCAGTTTGGAGGGACAGAGCACCATTCTCAAATGTGACATTGCACCCAACCACTCTGAAGCAGTGGACGCTGAGTAAGAGGACATGTTTTGGAAAGTAACATTTGAACATTCCTAACGGCCTTTCCCCTCAGCCCGCCGCTGGCCTCTGAGGCAGCAGAGAGCGAGTTGGATGTTGAGGAAGACCCCACCCTGCCATGCACCGAGGACGTCATCTGCAAGACGGAGCAGATCACCAAGAACATTCAGGAGCTTCTAAGGGCCGCCCAGGAGACCAAACATGAAAGGTTAGCCCAGGCAGTGTTGTTGTTTACAACATGTCCTCACAAATGGGGGTCATAACACCACCTGTTGCTTTGACAAGACTGTTTCGATCCCTTCCGAAAGGTGCTAAAAATGCGTAATGTTCTTTAGATGTTTGTTTAACCTAGGGCTGTTAAGGTCTGATTGCATTTAGAGGTGGGAATTTTTGGGCACCTTACGATTCGATTACAATTACAATTCAGGGGCTATGATTCGATTATAAATCGATTATTTATACATCTATAATTATTATACTATATATTGTATAGTTTTATATATTCCGACTGTATTATATTTAATTGATAATTTTCTTCCTTTAATTCGAACTTCCTGTGGCTACAGCGTATGCAGTATTGCATCATTTACCGTATTTTTCGGAGTATAAATCGCTCCGGAGTATAAGTCGCACCGGCCGAAAATGCATAATAAAGAAGGAAAAAAACATAAGTCGCACTGGAGTATAAGTCACATTTTTTGGGGAAATGTATTTGATAAAACCCAACACCAAGAATAGACATTTGAAAGGCAATTTAAAATAAATAAAGAATAGTGAACAACAGGCTGAATAAGTGTACGTTATATGAGGCATAAATAACCAACTGAGAACGTGCCTGGTATGTTAACGTAACATATTATGGTAAGAGTCATTCAAATAACTATAACATATAGAACATGCTAAACGTTTACCAAACAATCTGTCACTCCTAATCGCTAAATCCCATGAAATCTTATACGTCTAGTCTCTTACGTGAATGAGCTAAATAATATTATTTGATATTTTACGGTAATGTGTTAATACTTTCACACATAAGTCGCTCCTGAGTATAAGTCGCACCCCCGGCCAAACTATGAAAAAAACTGTGACTTATAGTCCGAAAAATACGGTATTTTTATCACCCAATTTGTGTCTACAAGATGTAAATGAAAACGAAACCACGCCCCACCCTCTCTACAAGTATCATAAATCAGTGTTCCCCATAATGTACTCGAACCCACGATGATAAATATAACCGCCACACCTAAAAAACTAGGTCTTTTTCCGTGGAAATAAATTAAAGTAATATAATGTATTTTAGCATGCAGAAAGGAACCACAGAAGTTCTAACGCTCTTTTTAACATTTATTGTCAACAAGCCCAATTCCAACACATATTCCCTCCTGTGCCACACATCAGACACACAAAACCACTTCCTCATTCTGCACTAACACGGTGTGTTCACAGACCATTGGAACAATGAACATCGTAACACACAAACGTACACGTCAACACGAGCAAGTAGTTACAGTATGAATGGTTATACACAGTTTATTATTTGGGCACTATTGACTAGTGATGCAATGTAAATTCGGACACCGAAAAAAGACGTATTTTGATCATCGGAACAGCCGGATGTTGTGATGATGTAAGCAAGACACACGGCAATGTCTGGAACGGAGGCAGCATGGACGTACTTTAATATATCCCAGATATACCTGCGCTCAGCAATCTACAAAGTGTAAGAAGACAGTGGAGGAAAAGCAAGTGTGAGCGACAGAAGAGTCTTTAAACACTAGTGCAGTCTATAATAACACCAGAAAAATATGCTAGATTTGTTGCTAATCGTTTTTAATAAAGATAAAGTGACTAAAAGGATTGGACAAGTCTCTTGAGTCTTAAAAAACTCAACAAAACACATTTTACAATAGGCAGCAACAATTGAAAAATAGAACAAAGTGATATTATGTAAGAAAATATATGTTAATACTAATTAATAATAACACAGATTTGTTTTAAATGTATGTACTGCATACTTTTTTTTTTGCCTTATTATAGAAAATATATGCATCATAGCAAATTACATGTCATATTGATCACGCCCCCACTGCCACAGGTATCTTGGCAACCGAGGGGAAACCCTGCAATTTATCTTTTAAAAATGTACACTGTTTAAATTTATCTATAAGCCGTTACCACCATTTTTTTTTCCAGACAAGATCGAAAATAAACTTCATAAACATTATATAGATTCACCTGGTCACAACATTAGGTACACCTGAAGACTTGCTGATCAATTCAGACTTCGCATAAAAAATCTGCTTTTAGCAGCATTTATGTCCCTGTATGTTGCATTTGGTGCTATTATGCACATGCCAAGATTAGATAAAAATTATATTTTATCATACCTTTTTTTGCGTTTCCTCACAGCCTGTAGCAGGAGGAGCTCTTCCCCTCTGGATGAGAGCTTGACTTAATGTCTAATTAAGTCGAGTTAGTCCAAAATGCTGCTGCTGGCACTAAACAACATGAACCTATTACCCCCATTTTAGCAAGTGGCTCCCAGTTCATTTAAGAATTCATTTTAAAATATTGTTTGTTTTTAAATCGCTTAACGGATTAGCGCCACAATATATGTCAGACCTTTTAAAAATGTACACCCCCACAAGGTCTCTGAGGTCAGCTGATCAGTTTCTTCTTGTCGTCCCAAAAACCCTGTTTAAAATCCAGAGGTGATCGTGCATTTTATGCTGTGGCTCCAAAACTTTGGAACAATATCCCTCTTGCTATTCGGACGGCTCTCTTTTTAATGAGTTTCAAATCACGTCTTAAAACATATTTTTACTCTTTGGCTTTTAAACCAGCATGAGAGTTGTGTGATTTTCGTCTATTTTATTTTTTCTGATGTATTGTATGTATTTATTATTTTATAGTTAAATGTTTTATATTACTGATTCTCCTAGTATGTATGTCTCAACTTCTGTGCAGGACTGTGAAACTTCTATTGTTTTTTTGAAATGTGCTATATAAATAAAGTGGATTGGGTTGGATAAATAAGTACGTCTACCATAAGTACGTCTACCTCGCTGTGGCGGCACAACGTAGTCGGACTGCAAAACCCAACGGACGGAGGCATCCAAACCTGCGTGCATGCTCACGCAAAAATGCTTGAACCTTATGATTGAATGCTTTGGCCTGGTTTAACAGGAGTATTCAACACTGTAACGTTTACCGTATTTTTCAGACTATAAATCGCAGTTTTTTTCATAGTTTGGCCGGGGGTGCGACTTATACTCAGGAGCGACTTATGTGTGAAATTATTAACACATTACCTTAAAATATCAAATAATATTATTTAGCTCATTCACGTAAGAGATTAGACATATAAGATTTCATGGGATTTAGCGATTAGGAGTGACAGATTGTTTGGTAAACGTATAGCATGTTCTATATCTTATAGTTATTTGAATGACTCTTACCATAATATGTTACGTTAACATACCAGGCACGTTCTCAGTTGGTTATTTATGCCTCATATAACGTACACTATTCATCCTGTTGTTCACTATTCTTTATTTTAAATTGCCTTTCAAATGTCTATTCTTGGTGTTGGCTTTTATCAAATACATTTCCTCAAAAAATGCGACTTATACTCCAGTGCGACTTATATATGTTTTTTTCCTTCGTTATTATGCATTTTCGGCCGGAGCGACTTATACTCCGAAAAATACGGTATAAGTCAGAAGAGAGGAAATTCGTCATACATCATAAAAAAGTGACTTTTGCCTTATGGGGAGATATTTATTCGTTGCTTTATCTTTGTGTCTTGACAGCTTTCTGCCATGTGCAGAGAAGATCTGTGTGGCTGTGAAGGAGATGGCCGCTCTGTTTCCAAAGGTAACACAACTCCTACTCCACCCCCGTAACAAAAGGACGTGTTGGGTAAACAAACGGTAGAGAATGTGCAGACATGTCGTCTGGGCTTATCGCATTACTTTTCCTCATCATTGGATTACTTTGTTTACATTCACACGCGCCACCATGAGAGGTTATTTGTGGACGTTGCCTTGGCGACCGCACCCACCTGCTCCTCTCTCTTGCAGAGGCCGTCCTCGGAGACCGTGCGCGGCTCCCTCTTCCTGCTCACCTCCAGCGCGGGCCGGCTGCACGGCGAGTGTTACGGCCCCTGCCCCGCCGACGTGCAGCTGGTCACGCAGCAGGTCATCCAATGCGCCTACGACATCGCCAAAGCTGCCAAGCAACTTGTCACCGTGACCACCAAAGAAAACAACATTTAGCAGCTCCAACCCCTCCCCCCACAACAACAAAAAAATATCACACGAGGTAAACCTCTACTTCAATTGTTGCACGTCCTCGACACATACATTCCTTTAGCTTGTATTATATTTATTTGTATTTACTTAATGTCATCCTACCTTACAAAGATTGAATCCACACATTTCTTAAGGGTGCTATGTTGTATCTTATGTATAGCAATTAAAACAGCAAGCCGTTAACATTGTTCCCCTTTTAGTGCTCCCCAATAGGTGCAAAAACAGTATTTTTTTCAGTGTGTGTTCAATTAGGAAGCCTATAATAGGAGCAGCTTCACTGCAAAAAGGGGATACACTGCGGGTTAAGGGAGGTAGAATCCAAGTAGGACTCTGTTACAAAGCAGGTAGGCTATATCACCTGACAACAATCAAATATTTTGTATTAATACGTTGGCAAGCTTGGTCCAAAATGTGCTTTTGAGTAATGTATTCGTGATATACTTGTATGATGTGTGAGTGTGTACAGATGTCCTTAGCGGCTCATGTGAAATCCATTTAAAGAACAGTATGCAAGTATATATGGGAAAAAAAATGGTATATCAATGTAATTCTTTATCAAAGTAATCCAAATGCTATTCTATTTATGAATGTGTCATACCTCTTGAAGAAAAGAAAAAACAAGAAAAAAATATTTTCATAAGCTTTTGTTTGTAATGCTCCTCACAAGTTGAGGGGAGTGAGCCCCCTTTTGTTTGTTATCATCAGAGTTCAAATGTGCCCCTCAATCAAGTTCGGATCTCACTTTGCAGCCTGATCCGTTTCACCGCCGGGGTGGAAAAAGTAACAGAATACCTCGGGCCGCCCGGAGCCCAGTGAAGTTAAGGTTACATTTTGTCTAGTAAAACAAAGGCTTTTTTTTTGGCTAACAACTAACATGTCTGCAGTTCATTCAGCAGATTCCAACCATGTACCAGCATGTATATCTTGTATTGTCTTTTTTATTTTTTTTTTAACAAGTTGTGCTGAAATTTGGGAGCATTAAATCCAGGGTGGGAGAAATGTGACAGTTTCATGTTACTTACAATGCAGAATATACGCAACAATTAATGAATAAACATGTTTTTAGTACATTTGATTCAGCTCTGTGACAGAAAGGCAGCAGAAACCTATTAGCATGGAAAAAGCCCGAAAATCCCGAAAGGGACAAGCGGTATAAAATGGATTGATGGATAAAAATATTTTCATTTTTATAAAAACAATTTTTATTAGATAGATACCTGTACTTTAATAATCCCTTTGGGAATATTCTTGTATCTCCCAAAGCTCACACAGTAAAAGGTGCACACATTAAAAGAATGAGAATACAAACAATACCAAAAGTAACAGGCTAAGCGAAAATAAAAGGACATTGATTACATATACCAGTGTTTTTCAACCTTTTTTGAGCCAAGGCACATTTTTTGCGTTTAAAAAATCCGCAGGCACACCACCAGCAGAAATCATTAAAAAACGAAACTCAGTTGACCGTAAAAAGTCGTTGTCGCAATTGTTGGATACGACTTTAAACCATAACCAAGCATGCATCACTATAGCTCTTGTCTCAAAGTAGGTGTACTGTCACCACCTGTCACATCACGCCGTGACTTATTTTGAGCTTTTTGCTGTTTTCCTGTGTGTAGTGTTTTAGTTCTTGTCTTGCGCTCTTATTTTGGTGGCTTTTTCTCTTTTTTTTGGTATTTTCCTGTAGCAGTTTCATGTCTTCCTTTGAGCGATATTTCCCGCATCTACTTTGTTTTCAAGAATATTTCAGTTGTTTTTATCCTTCTTTGTGGGGACATTGTTGATTGTCACGTCATGTTCTGATGTACATTGTCTTTGCTCCACAGTAAGTCTTTGCTGTCGTCCAGCATTCTGTTTTTGTTCACTTTGTAGCCAGTTCAGTTTTAGTTTTGTTCTGTATAGCCTTCCCTAAGCTTCAATGCCTTTTCCTAAGGGCACTCACCTTTTGTTTATTTTTGTTTTAAGCACTAGACACATTTTTTTACCTGCACACTGCCTCCCGCTGTTTCCGACATCTACAAAGCAATTAGCTACCTGCTGCCACCTACTGATATGGAAGAGTATTACACGGTTACTCTGCCGAGCTCTAGACAGCACAGACACTCAACAACAACACATCATTTGCAGACTATAATTACTGGTTTGCAAAACATATTTTTAACCCAAATAGGTGAAATTGGATAATCTCCCACGGCACAGTGGTTGAAAAACATAATGTAACTCTAAATTAGATAATTTTTTACATGTTTTTTTTAAAAATGTAATTCACTTTTACTAAGGCTGGTATAAAGCAGAAAAAAGGAGGGACATCTGCTAGTAAGGTTCAGTGAGCTTGGCCTTGGCCCCGCCCACTCCGGGCACTCTAGTTCCGGGTTCTCGCCCCTTCTTGAGCGGCTCGTCACAGCATGAAGAAGAAGTAAAAGTGGGAAGAAAGGACCAAGACCGAGCGGCGACATGTCGATTCTTCTCGACCACCGCTTTGGACAGCTTCCTCCCGACAACTCCGTTAACACTAAACTCTTCCTGGAGACCGTCTCCCACCTGCCGTCCTTCTTCGGTGAGTAGCCGCACACACGAACACGAACACGACGTCCTCCACCTGGTCACAGCCTCACCTCCTGGAGTCCATTGGGGGTTTAGTCACGTGACATCTGCCCTCTTGTGCAATGCTCTTGTTGACACGTCGCAAACATTGCTCTGCATTCTTGCCGTCTTCCTAAGGGCTCATTGTGCGTCAGTGTACTCCTACATACACACACTGACTACATGCATTGTACTAACGGGCATGTTACATTTCAATACTGGACCAATCTTGATGGTGTTGTGTGTTTTGAAACATGGACTTCAAATAGTTTCAGTTTGTTAACTTCACAACTATACACTTGTGTTTTGAAAGCCCCAAAAAATGCCTTCGGTCATGTATTAAAATTTCAATAGTAGTAGCAACAGTAGTCAAATAGTTTCTCATGACAATAATAGTCATCTTTTTTGTTGGTTTAAAGTCAAACTGTATTCAAAACTGCCAGCTCAGTCTCCAGAATTTTACCGGTTTTAGTTTTTTTTTAAATAAATATATATATATGTATATAAATATTGATTTTGTTTTTTTGTGTAAAAAAATAAAATAAATAATTAATAATTATTATTATTTATTCATCTAAAACTGGTAAAATATATATATATATAATTTTTTTTTGTGTGTAAAAAATAAATATATATATATAACGTATATATATATATTTTTTAATTTTATTTTTTTTAAACTAAAAAAAATAAATATATATATATATGTATACACACTGTATATATATATATATATATATATATATATATATATATATATATATATATATATATATTTTTTTTATTTTTATTTTTTTTTTTAATTTTTTTTTTTTTTTAACTAAAACTGGTAAAATTCTGGAGACTGAGCTGGCAGTTTTGAAAACAGTTTGACGTTAAACAAACAAAACAGATGGCTATTGTCATGAGATGCAAAAAAAAAATAATAATATATATATATATATATATATATTTTTGTCATGAGAAACTTATATATATATATATATATATATATATATATATATATATATATATATATATATATATATATATGTGTGTATATATATATATTATATATAAAATTAGTTTCTCATGACAATAATAGTCATCTGTTTTGTTTGTTTAAAGTCAAACTGTTTTCAAAACTGCCAGCTCAGTCTCCAGAATTTTACCAGTTTTAGTTAAAAAATAAAAATTATATATATATATATATATATATATATATATATATATATATATATATATATATATATATATATATATATATATATATATATATATATATATATATATATATATATATATATATATATATATATATATATATATATATATATATATATATATATACGGGACGGCGTGGCGAAGTTGGTAGAGTGGCCGTGCCAGCAATCGGAAGGTTGCTGGTTACTGGGGTTCAATCCCCACCTTCTACCATCCTAGTCACGTCCGTTGTGTCCTTGGGCAAGACACTTCACCCTTGCTCCTGATGGCTGCTGGTTAGCGCCTTGCATGGCAGCTCCTGCCATCAGTGTGTGAATGTGGAAATACTGTGAAAGCGCTTTGAGTACCTTGAAGGTAGAAAAGCGCTATACAAGTATAACCCATTTATCATTTTTATATATATATATATATATATATATATATATATATATATATATATATATATATATATATATATATATATATATATATATATATATATATATATATAT
>NC_084751.1:1201034-1358534 GCF_033978785.1 Entelurus aequoreus
ACTGAAAATCGATTTTTGTGCACCGTTTCAATGGATGTTTTGAGGACTTAAAATGGCTGCCAGTCGTGTATTTCCACCATCGAAATAATTTTTTGGAAGAAGAATTGTTGATTGATGACTGTGGTGTTCTTAGTGTCATAGTGTGTTTAGTTAGTATGTTCCAATAGCAGCAGAAGTGCACTTTTTGGAGAGCTGTATTATTTTCAGTTTTGTGCCCAAGGGACTGATTTTATTTAACACTATATTATTATTTATACACCTATAGTGATCACAGAGACAGGTTGTTTTTGTGTTACTGTATATATTTGTTTTTCTTAATATACTTTGGGTAACAACAGTCAATTTTTTTAAATTTCTTTTTTAGGGGGGTAACAGTCAATATTTATTTATTTATTTTATTTTATTTTTTTCTTATAAAATAAAAGTGAGCTTTTGTTAAACCAAATATTGTGGGTTTTTTCCATATACAACATACTGGATTCGATAAGAGAATCGTTAAGGAATCGGTTCGATAAGAGGATTCGATATTGGGCTCGAACTCTATAATTTCTTATCAAACATCATCCCTACGCAACAGTACTCAGTCTCCTATAGTCGCCAGGTGCATGGTCTACAGAAGCAAATACCGCCCGGGTCTCTAGTTAGCGCCGGATTAAAAAGGCATTAGTGTAGCAGTTGTGGCTGTAGACAACCTCCACAAGATGGCAGTTGCTACATTTGAAGTATCATGATCAATCAGCATCCAGCAGCTCTACCTACCTCTGCATGCGCTTTAAATTGTTGCTACTGCATGCATGTTACACTTGTTGCATCGTGCTGACTGCACAGTTTGCGCCTTAACACTATGACAATGTTGGTTAGCTCGCTGCTGTGTCGTGCGATATGTTATATATACATACAAATCTTCCAGCTGTCACTTTTTTCTTTCAGACTGCCTGGGGTCCAAGGTGTTCTCAGTGATCAAGTCGGACATTAATGGCAATATCGCAGTGAGTGTGCGTGCGATGCGTTCAATGCCATGCAATACAAGCAACCTGTGTGTGTTTTTTGTCAGAAAATTAAAGAAGTCTACGTGAAGGATCCGGAAAGGTACGTCACCCTGCAGCACATCGTGGAGGCCGAGCAACAAGACTTGGCTGCCGAGTGGCCCAAAGTCGGAGCAACGCTGGCTCTCATGTGGCTCAAGAGGTGAGTTTATCCATCCAGTGCAAGACTACAGGGGGGGAAGTCATTTTTTCTAAACTAATTCAGAGTTTTGGCCCTGAAATGAGTCAAATGTGAGAAAATAGCTCTCAATATGGTGCAGTGTTTTTGATAGAGCTCTTATGTTGCATGTTATCCCAAAACCAGTGAAGTTGGCACGTTGTGTAATTCGTAAATAAAAACAGAATACAATGATTTGCAAATCTTTTTCAACTTATATTTAATTGAATAGACTGCAAAGACAAGATTTTTAATGTTCGAACTGAGAAACTTAATTTTTTTTTGTAAATAATCATTAACTTAGAATTTAATGGCAGCAACACATTGCAAAAAAGGGGCATTTTTACCACCGTGTTACATGGCCTTTCCTTTTAACAACACTCAGTAAACGTTTGGGAACTGAGGAGACACATTTTTGAAGCTTTTCAGGTGGAATTCTTTCCCATTCTTGCTTGATGTACAGCTTAAGTTGTTCAACAGTCCGTTGTGGTATTTTAGGCTTCATAATGCGCCACACATTTTCAATGGGAGACAGGTCTGGACTACAGGCAGGCCAGTCTAGTACCCGCACTCTTTTACTATGAAGCCACGTTGATGTAACATGTGGCTTGGCATTGTCTTGCTGAAATAAGCAGGGGCGTCCATGATAACGTTGCTTGGATGGCAACATATGTTGCTCCAAAACCTGTATGTACCTTTCAGCATTAATGGCGCCTTCACAGATGTGTAAGTTGCCCATGCCTTGGGCACTAATACACCCCCATACCATCACAGATGCTGGCTTTTACACTTTGCGACTATAAAAATCTGCATGGTTCTTTTTCTCTTTGTTTCGGAGGACCCGACGTCCACAGTTTCCAAAAACAATTTGGAATGTGGACTCGTCAGACCACAGAACACTTTTCCACTTTGCATCAGTCCATCTTAGATGAGCTCGGGCCGGTGAAAAGCCGGTGGCGTTTCTGGGTGTTGTTGATAAATGGCTTTGGCTTTGCATAGTAGAGTTTTAACTTGCACTTACAGATGTAGCGACCGACTGTAGTTACTGACAGTGGTTTTCTGAAGTGTTCCTGAGCCCATGTGGTGATATCCTTTACACATTGATGTCGCTTTTTGATGCAGTGGCCTGAGTTCGAACGTTAAGTATCTTGTGTTTGCAGTCTATTCAATTGAATATAGGTTGAAAAGGATTTGCAAATCATTGTATTCTCTTTTTATTTACGATTTACACAACGTGCCAACTTCACTGGTTTTGGGTTTTGTAGAAGCTGGATGTGACAATTTATGTTGGTATTTCCTGAGTCATTAGTGATATATTATACCATAGATCAGGGGTCACCAACCTTTTTGAAACCAAGAGCTACTTCTTGGGTACTGATTAATGCGAAGGGCTACCAGTTTGATACACACTTAAATAAATTGCCAGAAATAGCCAATTTGCTCAATTTACCTTTAACTCTGTTATTATTGATAATTAATTATATTTACACTTAATTGAACGGTTTAAAAGAGGAGAAAACACAAACAAAATGACAATTAAATTTTGAAACATAGTTTATCTTCAATTTCGACTCTTTAAAATTCAAAATTCAACCGAAAAAAAGAAGAGAAAAACTAGCTAATTCGAATCTTTTTGAAAAAATTAAAAAAAGAATTTATGAAACATCATTAGTAATTTTTCCTGATTAATATAATTTTAGAATTTTGATTAAATAGGTTAAAATCCAATCTACACTTTCTTAGAATATATAACAAATTGGACCAAGCTATATTTCTAACAAAGACAAATCATTATTTCTTCTAGATTTTCCAGAACAAAAATTTTAAAAGAAATTCAAAAGACTTTGAAATAAGATTTAAATTTGATTCTACAGATTTTCTAGATTTGCCAGAATAATTTTTGTGAATTTTAATCATAATAAGTTTGAAGAAATATTTCACAAATATTCTTCGTCGAAAAAACAGAAACTAAAATGAAGAGTTAAATTCAAATGTATTTATTATTCTTTACAATAAAAAAAATACATTTACTTGAACATTGATTTAAATTGTCAGGAAAGAAGAGGAAGGAATTTAAAAGGTAAAAAGGTATATGTGTTTAAAAATCCTAAAATCATTTTTAAGGTTGTATTTTTTCTCTAAAATTGTCTTTCTGAAAGTTATAAGAAGCAAAGTAAAAAAATTAATGAATTTATTTAAACAAGTGAAGACCAAGTCTTTAAAATATTTTCTTGGATTTTCAAATTCTATTTGAGTTTTGTCTCTCTTAGAATTAAAAATGTCGGGCAAAGCGAGACCAGCTTGCTAGTAAATAAATAAAATTTAAAAAATAGAGGCAGCTCACTGGTAAGTGCTGCTATTTGAGCTATTTTTAGAACAGGCCAGCGGGCTACTCATCTGGTCCTTACGGGCTACCTGGTGCCCGCGTGCACCGCTTGTGACCCCTGCCATAGATATTAGTGCTTATACTTCACTAAAAAAGGCCCGCTTTTGCCTTCTATATGGCAGAACCTCCAAATGACCACAGTATTTATATACAGTTTTAAAGCTAATATAGCAACTGTGGCAAGGTGGAACTTGCCAAATAGATAGCCGACCTCTTCCGCGCCTGTTAACATGCTTTGCATCAGTCCATCTTAGATGAGCTCGGGCCCAGCGTAGCCGGTGGCGTTTCTGGGTGTTGTTGATAAATGGCTTTGGCTTTGCATAGTAGAGTTTTAACTTGCACTTACGGATGTAGTGACCGACTGTAGTTACTGACAGTGGTTTTCTGAAGTGTTCCTGAGCCCATGTGGTGATATCCTTTACACACCGATGTCGCTTTTTAATGCAGTACTACCTGAGGGATCGAAGGTCACGGGCATTCAATGTTACGTGCAGTGTTTATAAATATCCATCAGGTTGAGCAAATACTGTCTTTCGCAAAACATTTAAAGGAAAGAAAACTAAAGCAAATACAAATAGTGTACAGCTCCACTCATGGACATTGGAGTGTTACTTTCAAAGGCAAAATTAAAGTATTGCTAGAAACATAATTTTATATGGGACTTTATTGTATTATATGTATAGTACATGTTCCAAAAAGAAAAAAAGCATAAAACACAGTATATTTAAATATACTAAATGTAAAAAAGGGAATAAATATTCAAAATAAGATAATTAAATGAAATCTAGTTTGGTTACGCCATCATGAGCGCAACACAAGGTTGTAAAAGTTTCAACTACAATTCTAAATAAGATGTCAAAAGAAAACTGAAATCAAATACATACAGCTTAAAGATTGATCATTACCTATTTAAATTTAGTAATACATAAATATGATGATTTCTCAAAATATAAAAGAAATATACCTGAACAGAACACTTTTTGGTGTAACCATCATGAGCAATGCTTTGAATCGCGTTTTTCCAAGTTGTTGGGGCATTTTTATGCTATTTCCAAGCTTCTCCTTTTTATTATCGTTGATTTTAAATGGTCAAACTAATGCATATTATATATGCATGCCCTAGTAAACAAAAAAAAAAGTCATATTTATTTGGATTGTTACATTTTGAAGTACATTTGTGCAGGTGGGTGCAAATGTACCCATTACCAGGGCTGTACACATAGAATATCAAAATGATATTAAATAATAATTCAAAATAGGATAAGATACAACATTCAAAGAGACAAAAAAGGCTAATCTAAATCACTAAACCCACATCAGACACTTGTTGTCTCATGCTGCTTCCTTAATTCCGTCACATATTAATTGTCCCCCCAGCAACATCACCAAACCGGAACAAAAAATATATTCCCCTCTCAATTTACATGTGTTTGTAACACAAATAAAGTTGCATGAAAATACCTTTTTAATCACATTGTGTACAATATGAACTTATATTTATGCATTGTATTTATTTCTTCTTACCAACTATGAAATGATGTATCAAATGTACATGTTGCTAAAGTCATCTTGATCGACACATTTTGTCAATACTGACTTTGTCCTGCAGGGGTCTCCGTTTCATACAAATTCTGCTGCAGAGTTTGGCGGACGGCGAGCGAGACCACGACAACCCCAACCTCATTCGGGTCAACATCACCAAAGCCTACGAACACGCGCTGAAGAAATACCACGGCTGGTTTGTACAGAAGATCTTCAACGTGAGTTCTTCTTCTATTCTTTTTTTTTTTTGTTCATGTTTGGGTTACAGCGAATCACGCCGAGTGCGCATTTCTCTCCCCGCCCAGACGGCACTTTACGCAGCGCCCTACAGATCCAACTTCCTCAAGGCTCTGTCCAAAGGAGAGGAAGTGAAGGAGGAGGACTGTTTAGAGAACGTGCGGCAGTTCCTGACCAACTACACCGCCACCGTGGACGCCATTTACGACATGTACACACGTCTTGATGCAGAGCTGGACTACACGGTTTGATGTCAGAGCAGGACAGTATTAGCAAACTAGTTGGTGTCCTTTACATGTGTGCTATTTATTATTTATTTCATTGTTGCCTTACAACAAGGGTCCCCAAACTACGGCCCACGGCCCGTGCCAGCGTTCAAAATCTGGCACGCGGGAAGTCCCAAGTTAAAAAATTTTTTTTTATTTTTTTTAATAATTATTTTTTAATCTTTCCTTTCTCGCCCATTCATCAATCCATTTTCTACCGCTTGTTACTTTTGGGGTCTCCTAGTCGCTCAGGCAAATCATATTGTCTAAAAATGCATTTTCCCATCGATAACGTGATATGAACGCGGTGAGTCTGTCCACATCTACAATTAATATATATATACAGTATATATATATTTATGTATATGTAGTCAAGGTTTCTATGGTTTATCCGTTATACAGTGCTCAAATCCCCTGAAGAGCAGGGAAACCTGCGAAACAGGCTTGTAGGGATTAAATAGCCTCTGTGTTTTTCCTGACATATATATATATATATATATATATATATATATATATATATATATATATATATATATATATATATATATATAGACATACATACATATTTATGTATATGTAATCAAAGTTTCTCTGGTTTATCCGTTATACAGTGCTCAAATCCCCTGAAGAGCAAGGAAACCTGCAAAACAGGCTTGTAGGGATGAAATAGCCTCTGTGTTTTTTCCTGACTATATATATATATATACACACACACATACATACATATTTATGTATATGTAGTCAAGGTTTCTGTGGTTTATCCGTTATACAGTGCTCAAATCCCCTGAAGAGCAAGGAAACCTGCGAAACAGGCTTGTAGGGATGAAATAGCCTCTGTTTTTTCCTGACTATATATATATATATATATATATATATATACACACACACATACATACATATTTATGTATATGTAGTCAAGGTTTCTGTGGTTAATCCGTTATACAGTGCTCAAATCCCCTGAAGAACGGGGAAACCTGCGAAACAGGCTTGTAGGGATGAAATAGCCTCTGTGTTTACATGTTTATGTATATATATATATATATAGACATACATACATATTTATATATATGTAATCAAAGTTTCTCTGGTTTATCCGTTATACAGTGCTCAAATCCCCTGAAGAGCAAGGAAACCTGCGAAACAGGCTTGTAGGGATGAAATAGCCTCTGTGTTTTTTCCTGACTATATATATATAAATATATATATATATATACACACACATACATACATATTTATGTATATATATAGTCAAGGTTTCTGTGGTTTATCTGTTATACAGTGCTCAAATCCCCTGAAGAGCAGGGAAACCTGCAAAACAGGCTTGTAGGGATGAAATAGCCTCTGTGTTTTTTCCTTTTTTTTTTTTTAACCCAATGTGGCCCCCGGGTCAAAAAGTTTGGGGACCCCTGCCTTACAACATAGTCTGTGAAGTCTTACTCACCCCGATGGGTGTTACATTTTAGTGTCTTTTAATGCAACACTTACACTCACGCGTGACATTATTTAGTGTGACCACAACAACAGAGAATGTTGTCAATATAAATGCAAATTAAATATATCGACAAAGAATAAACTTGTGATTTTACTATAATGGTTTGATTTACTATTGTGCTTGTATTGTTTGTGTTTTAACATTTAGTTTGTGCAGGTTTTTAGTTTTGCGGCATATTTCTTAAAACACTGGAGCACTTGTGTCAAATAGAGAGGATCTTTGACTTGCGTTTTTGCAGTGGATCCTTTATATCAGGGGTGCACATTACGTCGATCGCCAGCCAGGCATAAAAAAAATAGACCTAAAAATGAGCAATCATCAATCTTCACCAAGACGTCACTTTCGTCACTTGATTGACATTCAGGGCACCCGAGCGTCTTGTGAGATGACGCCGGCTGCTGCCAGATCACTATTAAAAAAAAATGACCGACAGGAAGGCGAGAAACACTTTTTATTTCGACAGACTCTCGCGCCCTACCTGCCGCCAAAACTCTAAAGACAGACTGCACAGTTCCTATCTTCACAATAAAAGCGCTGCTTCATCCTGCCTGCGCTAACAAAATAAAAGTCTCACTTGGTCGCCTGCAGAAAAAGTGTGGGCACTCCTGCTTTATTTAGAGCAGTTATGTCCAAATTGCCGCCCCGGGAGCCAGCTTAGTTTTTATTGACCATGTTCTGAAAACGAAAGGAATTCATTATTATTGAGGTTTGTTAGATATAACAATAACTATTTCCTTTTGTCAACAATAATAAAACAACCAAGAGAATGTTTTATTTTCAATTAACATACACATTCTTTCATTTTTCAGTATGCGGCCCTCGGTGGAATACATTTGGACACTTTGATAGAGGATATTTAACTTGTGGAAACAGTACCAATAATAATAATGTATGATATTAACCATTAGGTGATGTTACATTATGTTGTGTGCCCAACTTGTCACTTGTTATTTAGTGCACTCTAAGCTTAATAGTACACTAAGAAAGCATATTGTCTTTTACTGCCTTTTATTCCCGCTCTTCCTTTTTTTGTTGTAGTTGTAATAAGGCTTTATTTATTACACTATAGTTATATACACGATAGTTCTTCCGTGGGCGCCGTGACGTAATGCACAACTACAAGGTTTTATTAAAAAAACACGAGGTTTTTATAAAATATTACGGAAACGTTTATGTAGATTACATTCCATCCGGTCAAGATTTAACTGCAGTTTTACTCATTCTTTTATTTTTATTTTTTTTTACCTTTTAACCTTTATTTATTCCCGCTCTTCCTTCTGTCACTTCCCGGTGTCCAACCCACAACACATGTCCTCATATCCGGTGTCCCCCGCCCTTAAGTTCCCCTTACAATGGTTCCGGTATGGTCCTGTGACCCGAGTAACCACTACATGTAACATCCTTAGTTCTTTAAAATGTTACATTAATTTTTTTGTTGAGTAGCTCGCTATTATTAATGTTATGTATATTTCATTTGATTCGCAATATTTACATGTGATTTGTTTGGGGGGGGGGGAAATACAAAAACCCAAGCTCAAACGCATTGCGAAAAACCACGTGACGTGCTTTCCTTCTCTTATTGGCCTGTCGGCGGGCAGACGAATAAAAACCGGAAACGAGTTTGGTAGGCAAGAAAATTAATAGAATTATCGTCAAAAACACAACATGGAGTAATATTGGCGGTTGCTGATACATTTAAAACTATTTGTATGCTCAGTACACTAAAGTTGGAGCGAACTTGATTACATTTCCCACCTAAAAGATAAAAAGATGGCAGGCTCTTATCAGACGACATGCTGAAGCAAATATCGGTAAGCCCTTATTCTTGTTTGTTTACACGATACATAAAGTTATTTTTATTATTACCAGTTTTTAAATATTTTTATTCTTGGGGAAAACGAACAAGAGTTTGGTTAAAAGGCGGTTTATAGTCACCCATGACGTGACAGTTCCCTTGTCCTCCACTTGGGGGCAGTGTAGCACCGCCTTGGTGATTAAGGCCCACAAACAACAAATCATGGCTTTTGTTATGTTATGATAAAGGACATTTAAAACATGTCCTACTGTATTTCATTGATTAATGCAGTGTTTTTCAACCTTTTTTGAGCCAAGGCACATTTTTCGTTGAAAAAATGCGGAGGCACACCACCAGCAGAAATCATTAAAAAAACAAAACTCGGTTGACAGTAAAAAGTCGTTGTCGGAATTGTTGGATATGACTTTAAACCATAACCAAGCATGCATCAATGTAGCTCTTGTCTCAAAGTAGGTGTACTGTCACCACCTGTCACATCACACCATGACTAATTTGGAGTTTGTTGGTGTTTTCCTGTGTGTAGTGTTTTAGTTCTTGTCTTGCGCTCCCATTTTGGTGGCTTTTTCTCTTTTTTTGGTATTTTCCTCTAGCAGTTTCATGTCTTCCTTTGAGCGATATTTCCCACATCTGCTTTGTTTTAGCGATCAAGAATATTTCAGTTGTTTTTATCCTTCTTTGTGGGAACATTGTTGATTGTCACGTCATGTACGGATGAACTGTGTGAACGCCGTCTGCTCCATGCGCTGTAAGTCTTTGCTGTCGTCCAGCATTCTGTTTTTGTTGACTTTGTAGCCAGTTCAGTTTTAGTTTCCTTTTGTCAACAATCATAAAATAACCAAGACTTTTTTGGAGTTGTTTGCTGTTTTCCTTTGTGTCGTGTTTTAGTTCTTGTCTTGCGCTCCTATTTTGGTGGCTTTTTCTCTTTTTTTGGTATTTTCCTGTAGCAGTTTCATGTCTTCCTTTGAGCGATATTTCCCGCATCTACTTTGTTTTAGCAATCAAGAATATTTCAGTTGTTTTTAATCCTTCTTTGTGGGGACATTGTTGAGTGTCATGTCATATTCGGATGTACATTGTGGACGCCGTCTTTGCTCCACTGTAAGTCTTTGCTGTCGTCCAGCATTCTGTTTTTGTTGACTTTGTAGCCAGTTCAGTTTTAGTTTCTTTTTGTCAACAATCATAAAATAACCAAGACTTTTTTGGAGTTGTTTGCTGTTTTCCTTTGTGTCATGTTTTAGTTCTTCTCTTGCGCTCCTATTTTGGTGGCTTTTTCTCTTTTTTTGGTATTTTCCTGTAGCAGTTTCATGTCTTCCTTTGAGCGATATTTCCCGCATCTACTTTGTTTTAGCGATCAAGAATATTTCAGTTGTTTTTTATCCTTCTTTGTTGGGAAATTGTTGATTGTCATGTCATGTTTGGATGTACATTGTCTTTGTCAGGTTTGTCACTGACAGTTTAGTTATGTTTTGAGTTTTTCCTCTTTGTCTTTATTTCCTGTCGGCGCTCTTATTTTGGTTATTTCCTACTTGTCTCCCTGAGTACTGTGTCCCCTCAGCTGTGGCTGATTGGCACCTGGCCACACCTGGTGTCAATCAGCCAGCTACCATTTAGACCTGCTTTTCCCTCCAGTCAGTGCTGGAGTATTGTCACCGTCGCTAATGATTGTCGAGGTCAGTGTCATTTATACTTGTCGATGTCGTTGTAGCTCTGTCTACTTCTGTTCACTCTGCTCATGTCATAGTTCATCCTGCTCGTTTCTTGCCACGTGACTTTTGTTCATTCGTGTCACAGTAAGTGTTTTTGTTTCTTGTCCATAGTTTAGCCTTTGTGCTAGTTTCTGTTCATAGCCAAGTTTGTTCTCCGCCTTGTGCGCGCCTTTTGTTGGTACCCTTTTGTTTGTTTCTTGTTAAAGAGTTAAATGAAATCATGTTTTCCTGCTCAATGCCTGCCGCCATCTCTGCATCTTGGGGTTCGTCACCTACACACTCTGACAGTCCACAGTAAGTCTTTGCTGTCGTCCAGCATTCTGTTTTTGTTTACTTTGTAGCCAGTTCAGTTTTAGTTTCGTTCTGCATAGCCTTCCCTAAGCTTCAATGCCTTTTCTTAGGGGCACACTGCCTCCCGCATATTGTGATCACGACAACAAACCATGTTCCCGACATCTACAAAGCAATTAGCTACCTGCTTCCTCCTACTGATATGGAAGAGTATTACACGGTTACTCTGTCGAGCTCTAGACAGCACCGACACTCAACAACAACACATTATTTGCGGATTATAATTACTGGTTTGCAAAAAAATATTTTTAACCCAATTAGGTGAAATGACATAATCTCCCACAGCACACCAGACTGTATTTCACGGTACACTAGTGTTGGAAAAACACTGGATTAATGGATGATCATGAAATAATGTTGATAATACAGTCGTTGTTTTGGAGCCCTGCACATTTTACCCCACTAATTCAACCACATCATCCATCCTCCTCCCGCAGGCTAGTTTATCTGAAGTGTGTCCCGGAGGTCCGAGTGGCTCCTGTTCCCTCCCAGAGGAACCAGGCCCGAACTAATCGTCTGAGCGGGAGAGAGAGAGAGCGAAGAGACCGTGTCTGTGTTCCAGGTTGGTTTATCAGCACGGCGCCCCAGGCCTGTCCTGACAGATAAATAGGATGGAAAAGGCTGTATGTCCAAAGCTGGTGCACAATAGGCTTAAATCAGCAAATCACTCCCTGACACTGCCTCAATGACAACAACACTGACCTTTAGGCCTGAATTATTAGTTTGAGCAGCCCTACGTAGCTCTTTTATTCCCAAAGGTGAATTAACCGCCTCCCGGCCAGGTCATTTTGTGTCGCAATAGACCTTCCGAACGCCATAAGGTGTGCCGAGAGGTGTACAATAACGTTTCCTCATCCTCAATGCGAAGATTCTTGTGTATTAACATGTCATTTACATGCATGTAGATTTATTCAAATGATGCTTGCATCCATCTGGGCTCTAAATCCACCACAAAAGGTATGAGCATGATCTCTTTGCACTTTACATTATTCATGGGATTTGATTTATTTATGTATAAAAATCGAGCATATAATATACAAGTCAAAAACGGCTGTATCCCAATGAAAAAAGATTGATTGCTTAGAAATAAAATGATAAGTTGAGTCCTCCTTGTTATACTGTTGCAATTAGGGATGTCCGATAATGGCTTTTTGCCGATATCCGATATTCCGATATTGTCCAACTCTTTAATTACCGATACCAACCGATACCGATATCAACCAATACATGCAGTCGTGGAATTAACACATTATTATGCCTAATTTGGACAACCAGGTATGGTGAAGATAAGGTACTTTTTTTAAAAATTAGTAAAATAAGATAAATAAATTAAAAACATTTTCTTGAATAAAAAAGAAAGTAAAACAATATAAAAACAGTTACATAGAAACTAGTAATGAATGAAAATTAGTAAAATTAACTGTTAAAGGTTAGTACTATTAGTGGACCAGCAGCACGCACAATCATGTGTGCTTACGGACTGTATCCCTTGCAGACTATATTGATATATATTGATATATAATGTAGGAAGCAGAATATTAATAACAGAAAGAAACAACCCTTTTGTGTGAATGAGTGTAAATGGGGGAGGGAGGTTTTTTGGGTTGGTGCACTAATTGTAAGTGTATCTTGTGTTTTTTATGTTGATTTAATAAAAAAAATTTAATAAAAAAAAAACAAAAAACGATACAGATAATAAAAAAAACGATACCGATAATTTCCGATATTACATTTTAACGCATATATCGGCCGCCGATATTATCGGACATCTCTAGTTGCAATAAAACCATTTAGTTTTTCACAGTGTATCTGTACAAGGAGTGCATTTTGAAAAAAAACTGGAAAGGATTGCTTGCTTAGTAGCAATACACTGTAGCATGCAACGGCTCTTTTTGTTCTAAAAATGGGAGTTATGGCTCTTTAAAGGACTCGTCAAGACCACGGAACACTTTTCCACTTTGCATCAGTCCGTCTTAGATGAGCTCGGGCCCCAGGGAAGCCGGCGGCGTTTCTGGGTGTTGTTGATAAATGGCTTTCGCTTTGCATAGTAGAGTTTTAACTTGCACGGACAGATGTAACGACGAACTATAGTTACTGACAGTGGTTTTCTGAAGTGTTCCTGAGCCCGTGTGGTGATATCCTTTACACACTGATGTCGCTTTTTGATTCAGGATCCAAGGTGCGTAATATCATCGCTTACGTGCAGTGATTTCTCCAGATTCTCTGAGCCTTTTGATGATATTACGGACCGTAGATGGTGAAATCCTCAAATTCCCTGCTGGTTGAGAAATGTTGTTCCTTAAACTGTTCGACAATTTTCTCACGTATTTGTTGACAAAGTGGTGACCCTCGCCCCATCCTTGTTTGTGAATGACTGAGCATTTCACGGAAGCTGCTTTTATACCCAATCATGGCACCCACCTGTTCCCAATTTGCCTGTTCACCTGTGGGATGTTCCACATAAGTGTTTGATTAGCATTCCTCAACCTTTTTTGCCACTTGTGCCAGCTTTTTTGAAACATGTTGCAGGCATCAAATTCCAAACGAGTTAATATTTGCAAAAAATTACAACGTTTTCCAGTTCGAACGTTAATTATCTTGTCTTTGCAGTCTATTCAATTGAATGTAGGTTGAAAATGATTTGCAAATCATTGTATTCTCTTTTTATTTACCATTTACACAACGTGCCAACTTGACTGGTTTTGTAGTTTTCTATCAAGGAGTTTAATAAGGCTTTCAAATTAATTTAAAATATGTGACAATCAGATTTCTTTAACTTTGTCGCCATCTTGTGGGTTGTGTGAGTAAACCAGGTCAATGATCATGAATTGTGGCTTGAAGTGGACACAGAACAAATTCCCTTGTATGACCCGATCCAAACAACTTTCCCTACTCATGGCATACAAAAAACCCCACTAATACAAAAACAACCTGCTAAATGAACTTTGTGGATATTATAAAAAAAACGCCCAAGCAACATAAAAAAATGACACTCGTTTAAATCCATTACAATGCATTATGGGAAAATGCTCTCTCCACACTTATCCAAGTTTGGCGCGTTTTAGGAGTCAAAATTTCACATACTAATAATATATTGATAATAATAATAATATACTAATAATAATATAATTATATAATATAATATACTAATAATACTAATATACTAATAATATCCAATTATATTAATTATATATCCCCTACATGAATATAATATGTACACATATATGTATAGGCTATATATATATATATTATTTTACATGCAGTCAGGTTTTGGCCCTCAACCAAAATATTTTTAGCCCAGTGTGGCCCCCAAGCAGGCCTGGCCCTAACCAATCTGGCGCCTTAGGCAAGATTTTAGGTGCCCCCCCCCCCCCCACATCGGCAGTGAAGT
This sequence comes from Entelurus aequoreus, assembly GCF_033978785.1. Classification (NCBI taxonomy): domain Eukaryota; kingdom Metazoa; phylum Chordata; class Actinopteri; order Syngnathiformes; family Syngnathidae; genus Entelurus; species Entelurus aequoreus. The sequence continues at coordinate 1,215,425 of NC_084751.1, forward strand.
GTATATACTCACAAGAAACCGAATAGCTTTGTCTTTGACCTTTTTTTTACTTAAAGAAAGCAAATTAACATATTATATGAGAATGTTATGTTATGATTATCTTTAACCGAATCACAGCAGTGCTCAAATTAAAAAACAGTATTCCCTCTCATGTGATATTGCTTAATTAACATTAATGATGTGCACTTTAACAACTAGGCTTACAACTATACCTAATATATAAAGGGGTGGAAAAGTGACTATTACCTGCAGGGCAAACATTAGCTAACCAGAAGGCAATAACAATGTAAACAAAAAACACCTGCTTAAAAGATCTAATACAAATGTCTCTGAGGAATGTAAAAGGTGGGAGTACTGTAATTACCTAACGTTACATTATTATTTTCCATAACAATTTAGCCCCCTCCACAATATTAACCCGACGTTAAAACAGAACTAGCTATTTATTGATTAGCAATTGCCGAATCATGTAACATTAGCTTAATGCTAAAAAGCCAGGTTACTATCACATTCTGTAACAGACAAATAATTTCATGTAGGCTAACGTTACCTACCTGCTACCTCTGTCTTTTTCTCGTTTCTCCTCCTCTTTTTCTCTCTTTTTTCTTCCCTGGGCACCTGACAGTTTTGGCCGTTTTGACATCTTGTGTTGATTTTTTGATGTGGTAAGAGTCATGATACGGGAAGGGAGGGGGCGCACCGTGCGGGGGGATGGGGGGCGTAATGTTGTAACAAATAATATTTCTATTAAACTGGCTTTACTTTGCATTTTAATTAACGTGGGATTATTTTTTGTATTTAGAAATAATAGTACCAACTCTTTTTTTTTTTTCCCCTCCAACATTTGTGGCACTGGCGTGGCGCCCCCTGTTGGACGGCGCCCTTAGCATTTGCCTATACGGCCTATGCCACGGGCCGGCCCTGCCCCCAAGTCAAAAAGTTTGGACACCCCGGACATAGATTAACTACACAATTTGTTTTGACCGTACATGCTCATTTACTTTCACAGCGGATCTACTTCAGATAAAATTGTTGAGCAAATAAATGACTTATGATTTAACAAAAATGTTTTGTGGATGATAGTTTGACAGTCAAATTGCGATATTGGGTTCTTTTTTTTAAGTTAATTTAAATGATGTGAGTAATAACCCGTGATCAATCATGATCCTTCCTAATTAGGAAGCGTAATTAAAATAATGATTCAATAGCTGTAATGTGTATTATAAATAACACACAGTGACATTGAGTGGGTGTAGAAAACGTCATTTACTTGACAATCCTCATTAGGAAGCAGGAAGGGCTTTAAGGTCATAGAAACATACACTTCTGCATGTGTGGTCATTTCAACAACACACCTCATGTCTATAGATATAATAATTGCACTTCTTAATAATAGAGACTTTTGTTTCCATACAGATCAACAGGCAGACATAAATAAATAAGTACACAACCAGTGCAGACACACACAAGGAAGTACCCACCATGACATTTGAATCGTGCGCCGTTTGGCACACAACATTCCAGAGAAAACTTTGTCAGCATACACTCATCGGCCTCGAAATTAGGTACACCTGCACAAAATATGACTATTAACCATTGAGCCCTCTCTAATATTATTAGCAAAATAGTCTCATTAAAAACGTATATGTATTTTAGATTCCAACGAATCTTTTCAGAAACTTGAGACCTAACCATATATATATATATATATATATATATATATATATATATATATATATATATATATATTAGTTCAGTACAGGCCAAAAGTTTGGACACACCTTCTCATTCAATGTGTTTTTATTTATTTTCATGACTATTTACATTGTAGATTGTCACTGAAGGCATCAAAACTATGACACCTGTAAAGTGAAAACCATTTCAGGTGACTACCTCTTGAAGCTCATGGAGAGAATGCCAAGAGTGTGCAAAGCAGTAATCAGAGCAAAGGGTGGCTATTTTGAAGAAACAAAAATATAAAACATGTTTTCAATTATTTCACCTTTTTTTGTAAAGGACATAACTCCACATGTGTTCATTCATAGTTTTGATGCCTTCAGTGACAATCTCCAATGTATAAATAGTCATGAAAATAAAGAAAACACATTGAATGAGAAGGTGTGTCCAAACTTTTGGCCAGTACTGTACATACAGTCGTGGTCAAAAGTGTACATACACGTGTAAAGAACATAATGTCATGGCTGTCTTGAGTTTCCAATCATTTCTACAACTCTTATTTTTTTGTGATAGAGTGATTAGAGCACATACTTGTTGATCACAAAAAACATTCATGAAGTTTGCTACTTTTATGAATTTATTATGGGTATTGTGGCCAAACAGCTAAATTTCTGTTTCATCTGACATCACATGGCCAAAGATAAGACCTTCTGGAGGAAAGTTCTGTGGTCAGATGAAACAAAAATGGAGCTGTTTGGCCACAATACCCAGCAATATGTTTGGAGGGGAAAAGGTGAGGCCTTTAATCCCAGGACCACCATTCCTACCGTCAAGCATGGTGGTGGTAGTATTATGCTCTGGGCCTGTTTTGCTGCCAATGGAACTGGTGCTTCAAATGGGACGATAAAAAAGGAGGATTACCTCCAAATTCTTCAAGACAACCTAAAATCATCAGCCCGGAGGTTGGGTCTTGGGCGCAGTTGGGTGTTCAAACAGGACAATGACCCCAAACACATGTCACAAGTGGTAAAGGAATGGCTAAATCAGGCTAGAATTAAGGTTTTAGAATGGCCTTTCCAAAGTCCTGACTTAACCTCTTAAGCCCCAAGCTGTTTGTTTACATGTTTTTTTAAGTTCTCTTTGCTATTTGGGCTTATTGGACCCTAATTAGAATAAAAACTAAAAATCATCTTTTTATATGATGTACTTAGTCCATAAGTACACAAACGTGTACTTCATGTGTAGTGACATGCTAATTTTTTATTTTTACACTTTTCTTTTCCAAATTCCATTGTATGTTATACTCTTCTGACACCACCAGATGGCAGTGTAAGTGTCCACATAAGTGGCCATAAGACCCCAATTCAGTAGTGTACACAATTTTGGAAATAAGAGCTAAGAGGTGCTGTCCACGCATGTGGCCACTAAGCCCTTTAGAGGTTAAACGTGTGGACAATGCTGAAGAAACAAGTCCATGTCAGAAAACCAACACATTTAGCTGAACTGCACCAATTTTGTCAAGAGGAGTGGTCAACAATTCAAGCAGAAGCTTGTGGATGGCTACCAAAAGCTTCCTTATTGCAGTGAAACTTGCCAAGGGACATGTAAGCAAATATTAACATTGCTGTATGTATACTTTTGACCCGGCACATTTGCTCACATTTTCAGTAGACCCATAATAAATTGAATGTTTTTTTGTGACCAACAAGTATGTGCTCCAATCACTCTATCACAAAAAAATAAGAGTTGTAGAAATGATTGGAAACTCAAGACAGACATGACATTATGTTCCTTACAAGTGAACATTTGACCACGACTGTATATATATACCGTATTTTTCGGACTATAAGTCAGTTTTTTTTCATAGTTTGGCCGGGGGTGCGACTTATACTCAGGAGTGACTTATGTGTGAAATGATTAACACATTACCGTAAAATATCAAATAATATTATTTAGCTCATTCACCTTTTTGGCTGAGAGAGCCATGAAAGCCAAATATTTAAAAATGTATTTCCGTGAGAGCCACGTAATATTTTTTAACACTGAATACAACTAAATGTGTGCATTTTTAAGTAGGGCCAACATTTTTTAATCCTCTTTTTCTTTTTAATAACATTGTTATTCTGAAGCTAGCCAATAATAAATAAAATACTTCTTACCATTAATGTGACTTCTTGAACAGGTGCGGTAGAAAACGTATGGATGGATTAAAATGCATATTTTGAACGTGATTACCAGCGGAATTATTAATTACTTATCGTGTTAAGCAATGTCAGCTAAGATGTATCTGAGAGCCTTCAAAAGAGCCACATCTGGCTCGAGAGCCGTAGGTTCCCTACCCCTGGACTAGACGTATAAGATTTCATGGGATTTAGCGATTAGGAGTGACAGATTGTTTGGTAAACGTATAGCATGTTCTATAGGTTATAGTTATTTGAATGACTCTTACCATAATATGTTACGTTAACATCAGTGTTTCCCACACATTCATTTATTTGTGGCGGCCCGCCACGAAAGAATTACGTCCGCCACAAATAGGTTTTTAAAAAAAAAAAGTTTTATTTTTTTTTGTCCTGTCCAGCTTCTCAGGCAAATCATATAGTTGATGTAGATGCTCACATAGGCTGTTCAGATTTACTTTACAAAAGAGAAGTGTAGGATACTTCTCTTGTTGCCTTATTTGTATTTGACCACTACTGTTTTCTGTTTATTTGTTACTGACTGTGGCAGGACACCTCTGCCTCTGTTTCACTTTATGTTGCTGGTAAATAATATGGTTGTAGTAGTAGGCTAAAGTTAAATTATTTAGTATGCACTAATTAAAGGGGCAGAGCTTTAAGAGACATTTTAGCTTTTATATTTTATAAGATATATTTTTTGTAAGAACCACAATTAATAAATACATTTCAGTGAATAACTTATTGTTCAAATCTGTATATAAATATGTACATAAAGTGTTGTAATTATATTGTAAAATGGATGGAAGGATGGACGTTTAAAACAAAACTGTTATTATTAATTAGTAAGTACACATTTTTTGAGCCTTTTTAGAGAAAATCATATCATTGTAGTAAATTATGCAAATTACTCGATGATGTCATGGTGACCACGCCCATAACCACGCCCCCACCGCCACAGGTATCTTGGCAGTTTATGGGAAACACTGAACATACCAGGCACGTTCTCAGTTGGTTATTTATGCCTCATATAACGTACACTTATTCAGCCTGTTGTTCACTATTCTTTATTTATTTTAAATTGCCTTTCAAATGTCTATTCTTGGTGTTGGCTTTTATCAAATACATTTCCCCAAAAAATGCGACTTATATATGTTTATTTCCTTCTTTATTATGCATTTTCGGCCGGTGCGACTTATACTCCGAAGCGACTTGTACTCCGAAAAATACGGTATATATTTTTAATTCATTTGTTGATATATTAATGTTTTTGAACATTTTTGGCAAAACCATCATAATACATCAGGATTGCTGTATTTTTAGAATATTTCTTTATAGTTAATTGGACTTAATCAGTCTAAGTGTCATCCAATTATCCTTAAAAGGGACTGATATATTGACAATCAAAAATGCAGAATGTACATGTTTGATTACCCTAACGGTGCCTCAAGAGTTAATCGAAATGTACATTTAGAATTCTTGTTATGAGTTGTGTGTTCGTAGTGTACCTAATGTAGTGGCCGGCAAGTGTATCTTATGCCAAACAAAAGCAAAAGGGCACATTCTGCTTGATTCAGACGACATACAAATGATATAAAAAGGTGACAGAATATGCATGACAAAGAATACATACCACACACGGTCAAACTATCTCGCCCCTAAGAATCATATTGCAGAAGTTGAAAAAAAAAAGTAGCGTTACCAGAGCTGCTTTCAAGATTCAAGTAACTTTATTGTTCCTGTAACCTGCAGAGTGTTCACTTGTCACGGCAAACGATGAGTAGCGCAGGTGCGGTGACCGCGTCGTCACTGAGGAGTAATGGCAGCGGATGATGTTCCTGTCTTGCGGCTTGCGGTGCGACGACGAGGCGTCTCATCTGTAGACGGGGAGCTGGATGTGGGCGTGAAGATGAGGCTGCTGGTGGTGCTCCAGCATCTGCGTGGCCTCGTAGGCGCGGCCCAGCATGCTCTCTTTGATGCAGGGCGGGTGGATCTCGCTGATGAGGCACTCCAGAGACTGCAGACTCCTGCCGAGCGCCGCGGCGTGGCACACGCTGGCGCCCGGCGGCCCGCAGCAGAGGTTTTGGTCCGCGCCGTAGACCTGAGCGTGAGCGAGGAGAGGGGCGGGCTGGAAATGCGTCTGGTAGGGGTTGGGGTGGAGGCGGGGGTGCTGGGCCGCCATCGTGCCCGTGACAAGCACCTGAGGAGTGTAGCAGTCGCCGCTGGGCGTGGCGGCGACGCCGTCCCAAAAGTGTCGCATGGAGAAGTGACCCTGCATGGCGCCCAGTCGCTCCCGGCCCGCGTTGGGAGGGTGCAACCCGTACGAGGACGGCAAAGGGAGGCAGCTGTCGGGTGATTGTCCGATGCCGTACATCCTGGTGGGATACATCTGATGCTGCCACGCCGTGTAGTCGCCCACGTGGGCGGCGCTCTGCGTGGGCAGCACCGCCCCGCTGAACGCCATGCTGCTCTGCGGCGGCGGGACGCCCGCGGCGTAGTCCGAGTGGGCCACCGCGGCGGCCGCCACTTCGCCCCCAAGCTGCGGAGGCGCCACGCCAGGGCAGCGGGGGACCTTGCTCAGCTGCCTCATCAGGCTCTGAACCTCCACCAGCTCTGGGCGAGAAAGCAGGCTGGGGTCTGCGGTGCTCGGACAGAGCGTCTCCACCGGGACATCCGGGGGATTACAGGCGCTCACGTGGTAGGCCTTGTGCCTGAGGGAGTAGCCGTTATTCAGAGTTTTATACGGCGCCATGCAGGCGTGTTTAGTCCTTCTTCCCTCACAGTTCTTCACCACGCTTTTGGCCGCGCTTGTTGGCGCCGCCGTCGACTTCCCGATGGCCAACAAACCGCGGTGGTAGGACTGCGAGTAGGGGCTGTAGCTCTGGCCGGTGGTGTCCAGGCCATTCACCGTCTTGCTCAGCTGTTTGTGTTGTGGCACCCGGATGTCAGACGGGAAGATCTTGATGGACAGCGGACTGTTGGCGATCTTCTTGGCGAAGGCGTCCAGCTCGGCGGGAGAAGGGTACCGTGAAGGCTCGCCTGGGAAACGGGAAGAGAAAGAAGGTGTCAAGTCTTTGGCAAGAAATCTGCGTTCAAAGAACTCCGGCTTATTAGTGATTCCCAGAGCCCGAAAAAAGTCTGCGGGCTATAGAGCGTTTTCTATTGGGGCTCCAGTACTCTGGAATGCCCTCCTGGTAACAGTTAAAGATGCTACCTCAGTAGAAGCATTTAAGTCCCATCTTAAAACTCATTTGTATACTCTAGCCTTTAAATAGACCCCCCTTTTAGACCAGTTGATCTGCCGTTTCTTTACTTTTCTGCTCTGCCCCCCTCTCCCTTGTGGAAGGGGGAGTTACACAGGACTATGGATGAAGTGCTGGCTGTCCAGAGTCGGGACCCAAGGTGGACCGCTAGCCTGTGCATCGGTTGGGGACATCTCTGCGCTGCTGACCCGTCTCCGCTCGGGATGGTCTCCCGCTAGCGCCACTATGGACTGGACTCTCACTATTATGTTAGATCCACTATGGACTGGACTCTCACTATTATGTTAGATCCACTATGGACTGGACTCTCACTACTATGTTAGATGCACTATGGACTGGACTCTCACTATTATGCTAGATCCAAAATGGACTGGACTCTCACACTATTATGTTAGATCCACTATGGACTGGACTCTCACACTATTATGTTAGATCCACTATGGACTGGACTCTCACTATTATGTTAGATCCACTATGGACTGGACTCTCACTATTATGTTAGATCCACTATGGACTGGACTCTCACACTATTATGTTAGATCCACTATGGACTGGACTCTCACACTATTATGTTAGATCCACTATGGACTGGACTCTCACACTATTATGTTAGATCCACTATGGACTGGACTCTCACTATTATGTTAGATCCACTATGGACTGGACTCTCACTATTATGTTAGATCCACTATGGACTGGACTCTCACACTATTATGTTAGATCCACTATGGACTGGACTCTCACACTATTATGTTAGATCCACTATGGACTGGACTCTCACTATTATGTTAGATTCACTATGGACTGAACTCTCACTATTATGTTAGATCCACTATGGACTGGACTCTCACACTATTATGTTAGATCCACTATGGACTGGACTCTCACTATTATGTTAGATCCACTATGGACTGGACTCTCACACTATTATGTTAGATCCACAATGGACTGGACTCTCACACTATTATGTTAAATCCACTATGGACTGGACTCTCACACTATTATGTTAGATCCACTATGGACTGGACTCTCACACTATTATGTTAGATCCACTATGGACTGGACTCTCACACTATTATGTTAGATCCACTATGGACTGGACTCTCACTATTATGTTAGATCCACTATGGACTGGACTCTCACACTATTATGTTAGATCCACTATGGACTGGACTCTCACTATTATGTTAGATCCACAATGGACTGGACTCTCACTATTATGTTAGATCCACAATGGACTGGACTCTCACACTATTATGTTAGATCCACTATGGACTGGACTCTCACACTATTATGTTAGATCCACTATGGACTGGACTCTCACTATTATGTTAGATCCACTATGGACTGGACTCTCACTATTATGTTAGATCCACTATGGACTGGACTCTCACACTATTATGTTAGATCCACTATGGACTGGACTCTCACACTATTATGTTAGATCCACTATGGACTGGACTCTCACACTATTATGTTAGATCCACTATGGACTGGACTCTCACTATTATGTTAGATCCACTATGGACTGGACTCTCACACTATTATGTTAGATCCACTATGGACTGGACTCTCACACTATTATGTTAGATCCACTATGGACTGGACTCTCACTATTATGTTAGATCTACTATGGACTGGACTCTCACTATTATGTTAGATCCACTATACACAGGACTCTCACACTTTTATGTTAGATCCACTATGGACTGGACTCTCACTTTTATGTTAGATCCACTATGGACTGGACTCTCACACTATTATGTTAGATCCACTATGGACTGGACTCTCACACTATTATGTTAGATCCACTATGGACTGGACTCTCACACTATTATGTTAGATCCACTATGGACTGGACTCTCACACTATTATGTTAGATCCACTATGGACTGGACTCTCACACTATTATGTTAGATCCACTATGGACTGGACTCTCACACTATTATGTTAGATCCACTATGGACTGGACTCTCACTATTATGTTAGATCCACTATGGACTGGACTCTCACACCATTATGTTAGATCCACTATGGACTGGACTCTCACAATATTATGTTAGATCCACTATGGACTGGACTCTCACTACTATGGTAGATCCACTATGGACTGGACTCTCACAATATTATGTTAGATCCACTATGGACTGGACTCTCACTACTATGGTAGATCCACTATGGACTGGACTTTCACAATATTATGTTAGATCCACTATGGACTGGACTCTCACTACTATGGTAGATCCACTATGGACTGGACTCTCACACTATTATGTTAGATCCACTATGGACTGGACTCTCACTATTATGTTAGATCCACAATGGACTGGACTCTCACACTATTATGTTAAATCCACTATGGACTGGACTCTCACACTATTATGTTAGTTCCACTATGGACTGGACTCTCACACTATTATGTTAGATCCACTATGGACTGGACTCTCACTATTATGTTAGATCCACTATGGACTGGACTCTCACACCATTATGTTAGATCCACTATGGACTGGACTCTCACAATATTATGTTAGATCCACTATGGACTGGACTCTCACACTATTATGTTAGATCCACTATGGACTGGACTTTCACAATATTATGTTAGATCCACTATGGACTGGACTCTCACTACTATGGTAGATCCACTATGGACTGGACTTTCACAATATTATGCTAGTCCCACTCGACGTCCATTGCATCTGGTCTCCCCTAGGGGGGCTTGGGGGTCACCCACATCTGCGGTCCTCTCCAAGGTTTCTCATAGTCATTCACATTGACATCCCGCTGGGTTGTGAGTTTTTCCTTGCCCTTATGTGGGCTCTGAACCGAGGATGTCGCCGTGGCTTGTGCAGCCCTTTGAGACACTTGTGATTTAGGACTATTTAAGTAAACATTGATTGATTGCTGACTGTGACTGAGTTACGCTCAAGCTTCTGTCAATGATCGGAATCGAGATGATTCTTGTCTTTTGAGCTTCTGCTTTCATGTCGATCCGTGATGGAAACATGGGCGAGAGTGCTCCAGATTGAATTGCGAGGCTGGATTCAAACGCCATTATTCTGGTCATTTCATGGCTGCTTAACGCCGAGAAAAGGCGGCCCCGTTTAAAACAATAAATGAACCAGGCTTGTAAATTACAGCGGTTCATGAAGACAAAGCGCTCAAATTAAAGTGTGAGGCGCCGCATTGGATCATAGCAGGTGAGGAGAAAGCTGTAATCCGCAATAAGGACCAAAAAAAAAACAAAAAACGACACTTCATTTAATTTCCAATAACAGAAGCAATTCCAGCTTTGCGGGGGAAGAGAGCTGCCGCGCGCCCCGTCTGAAATTGATTTGGGAGTTTATTTCATTTCAGGCCCACGCCGGGCGAGACCGTCCCCTTCCACCCACCCTGAAAAGGATTCAATCCACGCCATCCAGCCCACCAAAGAAATAAATTGGGTGTTTAAGATGGAGGAGCGGAGGCAGAGGAGAAGTGTTGAAGCTCACTAACTAAAAGGGAATTCTGCAGAGAAACCACCAAGCAATAACATTGCTCATTATGTGCAGCGGCACTGTGAGAAACAATAACATCCTGGATGTCGGGAGAGACCTTAATGCTGCTTACCAAGGACTTTCTCAGGCCACACATGCTCTTCTTGGGCCCACTTAACACCTGAAGTAAAGTCGGCACATTTGGCTTCACGCTCAGCTTCAATACACTTCCCCTCTTACTCCTGAGAACATTCTCCTGCGTACCACCACCGTAGTGGGAGGAAACCAACGCTCGCTTGTAGAGATGTCCGATAATGGCTTTTTTGCCGATATCCGATATTGTCCAACTCTTAATTACCGATACCGAAATCAACCGATACCGATATATACAGTCGTGGAATTAACACATTATTATGCCTCATTTGTAGGGATGTCGGCCGATAAATGCGTTAAAATGTAATATCGGAAATTATCGGTATCGGTTTTTTTATTATCGGTATCGGGTTTTTTTTGTTTTTTTTTAAAAATTAAATCAACATAAAAAACACAAGATACACTTACAATTAATGCACCAACCCAAAAAACCTCCCTCCTCATTCACACAAAAGGGTTGTTTCTTTCTGTTATTAATATTCTGGTTCCTACATTATATATCAATATATATCAATACAGTCTGCAAGGGATACAGTCCGTAAGCACACATGATTGTGCGTGCTGCTGGTCGACTAATAGTACTAACCTTTAACAGTTGTTACTCATTTTCATTAATTACTAGTTTCTATGTAACTGTTTTTATATTGTTTTACTTTCTTTTTTATTCAAGAAAATGTTTTTAATTTATTTATCTTATTTTATTTTATAATTTTTTTTTAAAAGTACCTTATCTTCACCATACCTGGTTGTCCAAATTAGACATAATAATGTGTTAATTCCACGACTGTATATATCGGTTGATATCGGTATCGGTTGATATCGGTATCGGTAATTAAAGAGTTGGACAATATCGGAATATCGGATATTGGCAAAAAGCCATTATCGGACATCCCTAGTACTAACCTTTAACAGTTAATTTTACTCATTTTCATTAATTACTACTTTCTATGTAACTGTTTTTATATTGTTTTACTTTCTTTTTTATCCAAGAAAATGTTTTTAATTTAGTTATCTTATTTTTTTTTTTTTTTTTAAAAAGGACCTTATCTTCACCATACCTGGTTGTCCAAATTAGGCATAATAATGTGTTAATTCCACGACTGTATATATCGGTTGATATCGGTATCGGTAATTAAAGAGTTGGACAATATCGGAATATCGGATATCGGCAAAAAGCCGTTATCGGACATCCCTACTAATTTGGTTGTGAATGTTGTCTGTCTATCTGTGTTGGCCCTGCAATGAGGTGGCGACTTGTCCAGGGTGTACCCCGCCTTCCGTCCGATTGTAGCTGAGATAGGCTCCAGCGACCCCGAAGGGAATAAGCGGTAGAAAATGGATGGATGGATGGTTGTGATGCCCCGCTGGATGCATTAAAGCAGGGGTCACCAACCTTTTTGAAAGCAAGAGCTACTTCTTGGGTAGTGATTAATGCGAAGGGCTACCAGTTTGATACACACTTCAATAAATTGCCGAAAATAGCCAATTTGCTCAATTTACCTTTTAACTCTATGTTATTATTAACAATTAATGATATTTACACTTAATTGAACGGTTTAAAAGAGGAAAAAACACGAAAAAAATTTGAAACATAGTTTATCTTCAATTTCGACTCTTTAAAATTCCAAATTCAACCGAAAAAAAGAAGAGGAAAAACTAGCTAATTCGAATCTTTTTGAAAAAATTAAAAAAATAATTTATGGAACATCATTAGTCATTTTTCCTGATTAAGATTGATTTTAGAATTTTGATGACATGTTTTAAATAGGTTAAAATCCAATCTGCACTTTGTTAGAATATATAACAAATTGGACCAAGCTATATTTCTAACAAAGACAAATCATTATTTCTTCTAGATTTTCCAGAACAAAAATTTTAAAAGAAATTCAAAAGAATTTGAAATACGATTTAAATTTGATTCTACAGTATTTCTAGATTTGCCAGAATAATTTTTTTGAATTTTAAACATAAGTTTGAAGAAATATTTCACCAATATGCTTCGGCGAAAAAACAGAAGCTAAAATGAAGAATTAAATTAAAATGTATTATTCTTTACAATAAAAAAAATAAATGTACTTGAACATTGATTTAAATTGTCAGGAAAGAAGAGGAAGGAATTTAAAAGGTAAAAAGGTATATGTGTTTAAAAATCCTAAAATCATTTTTAAGGTTGTATTTTTTCTCTAAAATTGTCTTTCTGAAAGTTATAAGAAGCAAAGTAAAAAAATGTATGAATTTATTTAAACAAGTGAAGACCAAGTCTTTAAAATATTTTCTTGGATTTTCAAATTCTATTTGAGTTTTGTCTCTCAGAATTAAAAATGTCGGGCAAAGCGAGACCAGCTTGCTAGTAAATAAATAAAATTTAAAAAATAGAGGCAGCTCACTGGTAAGTGCTGCTATTTGAGCTATTTTTAGAACAGGCCAGTGGGCTACTCATCTGGTCCTTACGGGCTACCTGGTGCCCGCGGGCACCGCGTTGGTGACCCCTGCATTAAACAATGTAACAAGGTTTTCCAAAACAAATCAACTCAAGTTATGGAAAAAAAATGCCAACATGGCACTGCCATATTTATTATTGAAGTCACAAAGTGCATTATTTTTTTTTAACATGCCTCAAAACAGGTCACACTGAGGGTGGCCGTATAAACAACTTTAACACTGTTACAAATATGCTCCACACTGTGAACCCACACCAAACAAGAATGACAAACACATTTCGGGAGAACATCCGCACCGTAACACAACATAAACACAACAGGACAAATACCCAGAACCCCTTGCAGCACTAACTCTTCCGGGACGCTACAATATACACCCCCCGCCACCCCCTACTCCCCCCACCTCAACCCTGCCCCCCATCCCCCAACCTCTTCATGCTATCTAATGCTAGGTTCACACCAACAGCGCTTTGACGGCACTTTAAAGCGGCATGCAAAGCGGCGTTAAAGCGTAACAAAGCGTGAGGGTCGTAATGGATCGTGGGAAAGCTTGTAGTGAAGCGGGACATGCGGCAAGATCGGCAAAAATTTTTAATGCCTGGTTCACACCAACGGCGCTTGCCGCGCTTTAAAGCGGCGAGCAAAGCGCCGTCATTTGGAAGAGGTGCTACGAACGTTTGTAATGCTAGGTTCACACCAACGGCGCTTTAAAGCGGCGTTAAAGCGTGAGGGTCGTCTGGTGGCATGCGGTGGCGACTGGGGTCCGCGCTTTGAACCAAGATCTGTTAAGCTTTCCGACGCTTTGACTCAAGCTTTGCTGAGCTTTGTCACGCTTTGATACGCTCTCGGCGCTTTATTCCATTCTTGACAGAGCGCCACATTTTTTAAAACAGTTTATGCTAGGTTCACACCAATGGCGCTTTGACGGCGCTTTAAAGCGACATGCAAAGTGGCGTTAAAGCGTAACAAAGCGTGATTAAAGCGTGAGGGTCGTAATGGATCGTGGGAAAGCTTGTAGTGAAGCGGGACATGCGGCAAGAATGGCAAACATTTTTAAACGGTTTAAAAAAATTTGGCGCTCTGTCAAAAATGGAATAAAACGCCGAGAGCGTATCAAAGCGTGACAAAGCGCAGCAAAGCTCAGCAAAGCTTGACTCAAAGCTTAACAGATCTTGGTTCAAAGCGCGGACCCCAGTCGCCACCGCATGCCACCAGACGACCCTCACGCTTTAACGCCACTTTGCATGCCGCTTTAAAGCGCCGTCAAAGCGCCGTTGGTGTGAACCTAGCATTACAAACGTTCGTAGCACCTCTTCCAAATAACGGCGCTTTGCTCGCCGCTTTAAAGCGCGGCAAGCGCCGTTGGTGTGAACCAGGCATCAAAAATTTTTGCCGATCTTGCCGCATGTCCCGCTTCACTACAAGCTTTCCCACGATCCATTACGACCCTCACGCTTTAATTACGCTTTGTTACGCTTTGTTACGCTTTAACGCCGCTTTGCATGCCATTTTGCATGCCGTCAAAGCGCCGTTGGTGTGAACCTAGCATAAAGGGTTTAAAAAATGTGGCGCTCTGTCAAGAATGGAATAAAGCGCCGAGAGCGTATCAAAGCGTGACAAAGCTCAGCAAAGCTTGACTCAAAGCGTAGGAAAGCTTAACAGATCTTGGTTCAAAGCGTGGACCCCAGTCACCACCGCATGCCACCAGACGACCCTCACGCTTTAACGCCGCTTTGCATGCCGCTTTGCATGCCGCTTTGCATGCCGCTTTGCATGGCGCTTTGCATGCCGCTTTGCATGCCGCTTTGCATGCCGCTTTGCATGGCGCTTTGCACGCCGCTTTAAAGTGCCGTCAAAGCGCCGTTGGTGTGAACCTAGCATTACAAACGTTCGTAGCACCTCTTCCAAATGAGGCCCTGACTTATTTGGAGTTTTTAGCTGTTTTCCTGTGTAGTGTTTTAGTTCTTGTCTTGCGCTCCTATTTTGGTGGCTTTTTCTCTTTTTTGGTATTTTCCTGTAGCAGTGTCATGTCTTCCTTTTGAGCGATATTTCCCGCATCTACTTTGTTATAGCAATCAAGAATATTTCAGTTATTTTTATCCTTCTTTGTGGGGACATTGTTGATTGTCATGTCATGTTCGGATGTACTTTGTCTTTGCTCCTCAGTAAGTCTTTGCTGTCGTCCAGCATTCTGTTTTTGTTTACTTTGTAAGCCAGTTCAGTTTTAGAAATGTTTTTTGTGTTCTACCTAACATTTAATACTCTTTTTTTTTTTTTTACACTTTTTTTATTTATTCTTTTATCGATGCATGAGAATATAGAGAAGGGAGCTTTTTTATTACATTTTTTGTGTTCTACCTAACATTTAATACTTATTTTTTTTACACTTTTTTTATTTTTATTTTTTTATTTATTTGGGGCGGCGTGGCGAAGTTGGTAGAGTGGCTGTGTCAGCAATCGGAGGGTTGCTGGTTACTGGGGTTCAATCCCCACCTTCTACCATCCTAGTCACGTCCATTGTGTCCTTAGGCAAGACACTTCACCCTTGCTCCTGATGGCTGCTGGTTAGCGCCTTGCATGCCAGCTCCCTCCATCAGTGTGTGAATGGGTGAATGTGGAAATACTGTCAAAGCGCTTTGAGTACCTTGAAGGTAGAAAAGCGCTATACAAGTATAACCCATTTATCATTATTTATTTATATCGGAATCGGTAATTAAGAGTTGGACAATATTATTATCGGACATCTCTACTTTGTATAGTTCAAGACTTCCGGTCATTAGAAAACATCAGTGCACATCATTAATGGCAGCTACACTTTCCATCTTAAAGATCTAAAAAAAATATTTGGGAATGTCCGGCGGGCCAGATTGAAAAGCTTAACATGTGGCCCCCGGGACTTAGCTTGCCCAGGTCTGGTCTAAAGTGTACGACCTTTCCCACTTAGTTTTTTTCCTGACTTTTTAAATGTGTTACTCTGCTAACTTATTCAGACTGCCAAAGTGTGGCTCTTAGACTCACTTCTCGCGTTAAAACCAGCTGACAAGTATTTCCTTCGTCACACACGGTGTTAAAAGACCCACCCGCATAAATGAAGGTCCTACGGTCCCGGTTCTAATAACGTTTCTGGACCTCTATGCAAAAGTACAAAAGCATTTCTGTCCTTTCGCAAGTGGAATATTTATGAACGTAAATGACAAGAGTAGGCGGTTCTCATGGGGGGGGGGAAAAAGGGGTGCAATGATGCATTCAAAAGCATAATTGCAGAAAAGTGCTCTATTTTCCATGCCAGCTGATGTCGGCCAATTACGGGGAAAGACGGCTAATTTAGCAAGAAGAATTCAAAGATGGAGTGAAAATGTCAGCCTGTGTGTGGGTCTTTTCCACGCAGCCTCTGCTGTTGTTAGGCCAGAGATTAGAGCTCTGTCAGCGCCGCCGAGACACAACACAGCTGCACTTCCCACTGCGGCTGCATCGCTGCCATGGAAACCTCATTAGCTAATAGGCCTGCTTGCCCTTCATCCCCGCCTCCTCCATGCTGCACGCACATATTTATCACGCCGGCACGGCACTGAGGTGAAAAGGTGCAAACTGAGGCCAATCTTTAGGGTTTTCTGTATCAGCCAGTGGGTTGTCGTCACCTTGCCCATAGTGTGTGTTCATAATACTCACATTCCCAGTGAGCGATTACACACCTGTGCAGGCTTCCAAGTCTTTGACGTTTACCACTCAGGATAAAGCAGCGTTTCTCAAAGTGTGGGGCGCGCCCCACTGGTGGGGAATAGAGACATGACAGGTGGGGCGCGAGGAACGGGAGGAAATTTCACTTTAAATTATTTTTTTTAAATTAGATTCTTAGATTTTTTTTTTTTACTATGCTTTCATTTTCTATGCACACTGTAAATCACTTTGTGATTCTGTCTGTGAAATCCCCTGTAGGCTTTAAAGGCCTACTGAAACCCACTACTAGCGACCACGCAGTCTGATAGTTTATATATCAATGATGAAATCTTAACATTATAACACATGCCAATACGGCCGGGTTAACTTATAAAGTGACATTTTAAATTTGCCGCTAAACTTCCGGTTCGAAACGCCTCTGAGGATGACGTATGCGCGTGACGTAGCCCGGCGAACACGGGTATGCCTTCCACATTGAAGCCAATACGAAAAAGCTCTGTTTTCATTTCATAATTCCACAGTATTCTGGACATCTGTGTTCGTGAATCTGTTGCAATCATGTTCATTTCATTATGGAGAAGGAAGCTGAGCAAGCAAAGAAGAAAGTTGTCGGTGCGAAATGGACGTATTTTTCGAACGTAGTCAGCAACAACAGTACACAGCCGGCGCTTCTTTGTTTACATTCCCGGAAGATGCAGTCAAGATGGAAGAACTCGGATAACAGAGACTCTAACCAGGAGGACTTTTGACTTCGATACACAGACGCCTGTAGAGAACTGGGACAACACAGACTCTTACCAGGATTACTTTGATTTGGATGACAAAGACGCAGACATGCTACTGTGAGTATGCAGCTTTGGCTTCTAAACATTTGATCGCTTGACCGTATGTGCGCAACTTTTTTTTGCGTATGTACGTAACTTTTTTAAAATGTATAAGCTTTATGAACCTTGGGTTAGGTGAACGGTCTTTTGGGCTGAGTGATTGTGTGTGTTGATCAAGTGTTTGAATTGTATTGGCGTGTTCTATGGTGCTAGGAGCTAGCAGAGGAGCTAGGAGCTAGCGTAACAAACACGCAGGTGTTTTTATGCAGGATTAATTTGTGGCATATTAAATATAAGCCTGGTTGTGTTGTGGCTAATAGAGTATATATATGTCTTGTGTTTATTTACTGTTGTAGTCATTCCCAGCTGAATATCAGGTCACCCCCGGCTCTCACAGCATCTTCCCTATCTGAATAGCTTCAACTCCCCACTAGTCCTTCACTTGCACTTTACTCATCCACAAATCTTTCATCCTCGCTCAAATTAATGGGGAAATTGTCGCTTTCTCGGTCCGAATCTCTCTCACTTCATGCGGCCATCATTGTAAACAATAGGGAACTTTGCATATATGTTCAACTGACTACGTCACGCTACTTCCGGTAGGGGCAAGCCTTTTTTTATCAGATACCAAAAGTTGCAATCTTTATCGTCGTTGTTCTATACTAAATCCTTTCAGCAAAAATATGGCAATATCGCAAAATGATCAAGTATGACACATAGAATAGATCTGCTATCCCCGTTTAAATAAAAAAAATTCATTTCAGTAGGCCTTTAAATTTCTAGGTAGGAGCGAAAGTTTGACAGACATAGCAACAGTAACTAATGGGGGCGGGGCTAAGCGGAACAAACTTTCGCGCGGATGGGTCGCTACCCATCCGCGCTAATCATCCACTCATCGGGCAGAGAGCTGTGTCCATTCTTCTCCCCTTTGCCACATCTTATCTGTGTGAGATAGGCTTTTCAGCTGTTGCTTCACTCAAAACGAAGTACGGGTCTCAGCTGAACATTGAGCATGACTTAAGAGTGGCAGTGTCAAGCCTGCAACCTCGATTTGAAAAGCTGTGCAGTGCAAAACAGGCTCATTGCAGCCACTAATGCTGGAGTACTGTAAAACTCATGTTCACTTGCCCTGTCTTGCCAAATGCATAGCTCCTCCTTTTTTTTTTGCAAAGATTGCAAAGTGGCACTTTTATTTGATTTATTATTGAACTTGATGCAAGTTATTTGATTTATTATTGAACTTAATGCAAGTTATAACACTTTTATTTGATTTATTATTGAACTTGATGCAAGTTATTTGATTTATTATTGAACTTGATGCAAGTTATAACACTTATTTGATTTATTATTGAACTTGATGCAAGTTATAACACTTTTGTTTTATTTATTATTGAACTTGATGCAAGTTATAACACTTTTGTTTTATTTATTATTGACTTGATGCAAGTTATTTTATTTATTATTGAACTTGATGCAAGTTATAACACTTTTTTTGATTTATTATTGAACTTGATGCAAGTTATAACACTTGTTTTATTTATTATTGAACTTGATGCAAGTTATTTGATTTATTATTGAACTTAATGCAAGTTATAACACTTTTATTTGATTTATTATTGAACTTGATGCAAGTTATAACACTTTTTTTGATTTATTATTGAACTTGATGCAAGTTATTTGATTTATTATTGAACTTAATGCAAGTTATAACACTTATTTGATTTATTATTGAACTTGATGCAAGTTATTTGATTTATTATTGAACTTAATGCAAGTTATAACACTTTTATTTGATTTATTATTGAACTTGATGCAAGTTATAACACTTTTGTTTTATTTATTATTGAACTTGATGCAAGTTATTTGATTTATTATTGAAATTAATGCAAGTTATAACACTTATTTGATTTATTATTGAACTTGATGCAAGTTATTTGATTTATTATTGAACTTAATGCAAGTTATAACACTTATTTGATTTATTATTGAACTTGATGCAAGTTATAACACTTTTTTTGATTTATTATTGAACTTGATGCAAGTTATAACACTTTTGTTTTATTTATTATTGAACTTGATGCAAGTTATTTTATTTATTATTGAACTTGATGTAAGTTATACCACAGCTGCACAGTTATTTTATTGATTATTGAACTTGATGTTATTTTATGTTATTGAGTTTGAATGTATACAACTTGATGTTACTTGATGTTCAATACATTTGAAAATGTTAAGCTTGGCATTAGCGTTCTGTTGGGGCGATGGATGGGGGCAGGTGGGGCTTGAAAACTCCCCCTTGTCCAAAGTGGGGGATGGCAAAAAAAGTTTGAGAACCACTGGGATAAAGTGACAGCAGTGCAAATGTAAAGCTCCCATATTTCATTAGTTTTCACTTGTTTTAGATCCATCTCAGGCTTTAATCAAAAGTTTATTGCAAGTTTGCTAGCCTGGATGCTGCAATTTAAAAAGTTTAAAAGTGTGTTTAGTAAGCCCCACGGGGAAAGTTGTTTTGTTAATGAGCTGCGTCCACACCTGTCTCACCAGTGTGTGTTTCCAAGAAGCACTCTTGGGTATTTTGTCCACTTTACATATACACTGTAACTCTGCACGTGTCCAACTTAAAGCATTATAGCATATCCATATCAGGGGTTATTAACATTTTGATCAACTTTTCCCACTTAAATATTAGCACTGCAGTGTTTCCCCCAGAAAATGTGTTAGTTAAAGGCCTACTGAGATGAATTTTTTTATTTAAACGGGGATAGCAGATCTATTCTATGTGTCATACTTGATCATTTCGCGATATTGCCATATTTTTGCTGAAAGGATTTAGTAGAGAACAACGACGATAAAGATGCAACTTTTGGTATCTGACAAAAAAAAAGCCTCGCCCCTACCGGAAGTAGCGTGACGTAGTCAGTTGAACATTTCCGCAAAGTTCCCTATTGTTTACAGTGATGGCGGCCAGAAGTGAGAGCGATTCGGACCGAGAAAGCGACGATTTCCCCATTAATTTGAGCGAGGATGAAAGATTTGTGGATGAGGAAAGTGCAAGTGAAGGACTAGTGGGGAGTGGAAGCTATTCAGATAGGGAAGATGCTGTGAGAGCCGGGGGTGACCTGGGGCCGTACTTATCAAGCTTCTTAGAATTACTCCTAAGAAGTCTGCTAAGAGTTGACTTAAGAGTAAATAAATTATTCGCTGAAAGCTGCATTTAAAAGTTAGTTATCAAGCGTCTTACTCACACTTTCAGCGAAGTGTAGGACTTAATCTTAAGTGTCACACTCGGAGCTGAATTACGACATTACTATGTGCCGTAAACGGAATTTTAGGTGACGTCATTTCTGTGTCCATAGAAATGACCAATCACGGAAGGGAATCCGATGTCTAAGAATAAAGAAATATCTTGGACATTTTTAAGTGGACAATGGGAGTGTATATTTTGACAATAAACTACAAAATAATACAAAACAAACTAGTCCCCGCCGGCACTCACGCTACCGCTCCCTCTCTTCTCTCGCCCACACACTCACTGACGTCACTCACCTCACACATACGCTACTGTCATAACATTTTCTTTCCAATTCATTAATTAGGCAACTAATTTGAAACTGGTGTGGGTGGCTCTATATATACTAGCCCACTGCAGACACATGCAGAAATCAACAAGGAATCGAAAAGTATTAAATCTGTGACAAAAATAATATCCGCTCTGTCTAAACGATACCGTTTGATCAGCTGCTCGTCATCAAAAAAAAACAAACATTGTTCCGTTCCCTGAACGTTCGCGCACGTCTCTCTCGCCTCAGTGCCATCCCCTGATGGCAACTCCTAACCACTTAAGACACCTCTGAAGGTCTCTTAAATATCGTGGAGAGTAGGAGTGATTCTTAGACTTTAGAACGTTGATAAAAAGCTTTTATTCTTAAGTTTGAGAGTAGGACTAAATTTCGCAAATTCTCAGGACTTAAGTGTAAAATGGCACTCTAAGAAGCTTGATAAGTACGGCCCCTGATATTCAGCTGGGAATGACTACAACAGTAAATAAACACAATACATATATATACTCTATTAGCCACAACACAACCAGGCTTATATTTAATATGCTACAAATTAATCCCGCATAAAAACACCTAGGTGTTTGTTATGCTAGCTCCTAGCTACTAGCTCCCGTCCATATAACCCGCCAATACAATTCAAACACCTGCACAACACACACAATCACTCAGCCCAAAGGACCGTTCACCTAACCCAAGGTTCATAAAGCTTATATATTTAACCAAAGTTACGTACGTGACACGCACGTACGAGCAAGCGATCAAATGTTTGGAAGCGCAGCTGCGTACTCACGGTACCGCGTCTGCGTCTGTGTATCCAAATCAAAGTAATCCTGGTAAGAGTCTGTGTTGTCCCAGTTTTCTACAGGCGTCTGTGTATCGAAGTCAAAGTCCTCCTGGTAAGAGTCTCTGTTGTCCGAGTTCTTCGATCTTGACTGCATCTTTCGGGAATGTAAACAAACACCGGCTGTGTTGTGTTGCTGACTTCCCTTGCAAAATACTCCGCTTCGCACCGACAACTTTCTTCTTTGCTTGCTCAGCTTCTTTCTCCATAATGCAATGAACAAATTGCAACAGATTCACCAACACAGATGTCCAGAATACTGTGGAATAATGAGATGAAAACATAGCTATTTTGTATTGACTTCAATGGGGGAGCCATACCTCTGTTTCACTGGCTACGTCACGCGCATACGTCATCATCCAAAGGAGTTTTCAACCGGAAGTTTAGCGGGAAATTTAAAATTGCACTTTATAAGTTAACCCGGCCGTATTGGCATGTGTTGCAATGTTAAGATTTCATCATTGATATATAAACTATTAGACTGCGTGGTCGGTAGTAGTGGCTTTCAATAGGCCTTTAAGGTGGTGTCTCTCCGGCGGACAGGTGGGTGGGTGTAAGGATCGGTGTAACCTCAGCCTGTCGCCATCACGTCTCCACTTCGTCGCTGCCACCACATCCTAGGGGGGCAATAGACTACAGACTGCTGTGAAGCCTACAATTTTTGGTTGTGTTTTCCGCTCCATTTGCTGATTGGCGATATACGATATATATCTCGATATTTTTTCCGGAAAGTAAAAACAAAACAGTCCTAGTTACCTGAGATATACTAAGTATGTCATTATTATGACTTAGTAAGTCAATATTTTTACTTAGTAATTTACTAAGTCAAAATAATGACTTACTAAGTGAAATTAATGACTTACTGTAAGTAAGCGTTTGAAAAAGAGTTAAAAGTGGGGCCACATGCTGACATATGTTCAACTCATCATGCTTAATTTATTACATCATTTGGGAAGCCTGTAGTTGATTTTTATTATGTAAATGTTATATTTTCATCAACATGTGATAGCAGGGACCCTGCCATTCAAAACTAGGCTGCTGCATTACTACTGATTAATGTAACTATAGCTGAAAAAATAGTACAATAGCAATAGGAGAGACTATTCATCCCTGAACACCATGGAGTTCATGTAGGCTTTATGCAGTTACATTATTATATCAACTATCAGAGACAGAAACTCTTCATTTAACATAATGTCCTTTTTTGCTGCTTCAACACAGCTCAATCAACACAGAAAAAAAGTAAAGTGAAATAACTTAGTTGTTAACTGTAGGTCAATAATGATTGTCTTTCTCTCAGACACACACACACACACACACCGCACAGTGAGCTAATGTAACGCTAAAAGCTAATTAGCCTTCACCTCAAGGACTGCGAGCGAGCTGAGCTGCCGCTTATGTTTCTAGAAGGTCAACGGGCTCATAGTGATGTTACCAGTAGTTGACTGGGAGGTGTTTATTATAATTTGGGGAGAGTCCGCTGCCTTATGCTTACCTGCTAAAACACCTTTCTGCTCACCCCACCGCAGGAGCACTGACTCCATGCGCTCTAAATACGCACTGCTGATTGGCTGTTACCGCTCTGCGTGTAACCAATCAGATGGTTCTGTGGGTGGGACAATGCTGGGTGCTGCAGAGACATACTGACAGAGGCAGAGGAAGAACTAAGCTGAGCAGCTTGTGAAGACTTTAGTTTAGGCGGTGGCTATTTGTTGTTAAGGCGGCCGCCTTAACAACAAAGCGCTGCGGGAAACCCTGCACTGAATTAGTAATCTTACTCTTGATTTTAATCGTATTCAATAATTGTGTGAATGCTCCAAAGTATTCACACATATGCTTTTCTACACCAAAATTAATCTATTTATTCAACTTCTTCTTCTTCTCCAGATTTTGGCGTGCTCTACCTTTCTACATTTTTCATCCGATTCAAACCGTTCCAACTTCAAACTGTTCAGCCTATTCGGGAATCGCGGACTTTCCCTTGACAAATTCCAAAAATTCCCAGAATTCCAGGTTTTCCGGGACATTTTTCCCATTCAAAATGAATTGGCCATTTTTGAAACTTCCACCATTTCCACATTTTTCCAACCTATTTAAACCATTCCACCTTCAACACATTCCACTCATCCTGGAAAATCAAACTATCATTTTTCCAATTAAAAAAAAATTCCAGGAATTCACCATATTTGAAAAAATTCCCACTTTTCCCGAAATTCCCAAATTTTGGGGAAATTCCCATTGAAATCAATGGGCGATTCTTCAAAGTTCCACAACCCCCACATCTTTCATCTGATTCCAACTGTTCCAACTTCAAAATATTCAGCCTGTTTGGGAATCGCAGGCTTTCCCTTGAAAATTTCAAAAAAATTCCCAGATTTCCCAGAACATTTTTCCCATTCAAAATGAATTGCCCATTTTTCAAACTTCCACCATTTTCACATTTTTCAACCTATTTAAACCATTCCACCTTCAACACATTCCACTCATCCTGGAAAATCAAAATATCATTTTTCCAAGTAAAAAAAAATTCCCGCTTTTCCCGAAATCCCCAAATTTGGGGGAAATTCCCATTGAAACCAATGGGACATTCTTCAAAGTTCCACAACTCCCACATTTTTCATCTGATTCCAACTGTTCCAACTTCAAAATATTCAGCCTGTTCGGGAATCGCAGGCTTTCCCTTGAAAATTTCAAAAAATTTCCCAGAATTCCAGGTTTTCCAGAACATTTTTCCCATTCAAAATGAATTGCCCATTTTTCAAACTTCCACCATTTCCCCATTTTTCAACCGATTCAAACCATTCCACCTTCAACACATTCCACTCATCCTGGACATTTCAAACTATCATTTTCCCAAGTTAAAAATGTTTTCAGGAATTCACGTTTTTTTCAAACCCTTTTTTCTGGTGACTACTCCTTCCACATCTTTCAACCCACTTCAACCGTTCTACCGTCCAAAAATTCCATTTTCGAACCTGGAAAAATTCCCGGTTTACCTGAAATTCCAGGAATTCCTTAATACCATTTCTCAATTAAAAATGTTACTACTTTAACATTTCTCGACCGATTTGAAAAATTCCAACACCAACCATTTCAACTCATTCAGACCATTCAAGTTTTTTTTTTACAATTTTCTAAAAAATTCCTGCTTTTCCCGAAATTCACAATTTTTTGGGAAATTCCCATTGAAGTCAATGGGACAATATTCCACAACCCCTACATTTTTCATCTGATTCCTACTGTTCCAACTTCAAAATATTCAGCCTATTCGGGAATCGCGGTGTTTCCCTTGACAAATTCCAAAAATTCCCAGATTTCCCAGAATTGCAGGTTTTCCGGGACATTTTTCCCCATTCAAAATGAATTGGCCATTTTTCAAACTTCCACCATTTCCAAATTTTTCAACCTATTTAAACCATTCCACCTTCAACACATTCCACTCATCCTGGACATTCAAGCTATTATATTTCCAAGTTCAAAAAAATTCCAGGAATTCCCAGTTTTCCAAACCCTATTTTCACCCTTTTTTCTGTCGACTACTCCTCCCACATTTTTCAACCCACTTCAACCGTTCCACCGTCCAAAAATTCCATTTTCGAACCTGGAAAAATTCCCGGTTTACCCGAAATTCCAGGAATTCCTTAATACCATTTCTCAATTAAAAATGTTACTACTTCAACATTTCTCGACCGATTTGAAAAATTCCAACACCAACCATTTCAACTCATTCAGACCATTAAGTTTTTTTTTACAATTTTCTAAAAAATTCCCGCTTTTCCCGAAATTCACAAATTTTTGGGAAATTCCCATTGAAGTCAATGGGACAATATTCCACAACCCCTACATTTTTCATCTGATTCCTACTGTTCCAACTTCAAAATATTCAGCCTATTCTGGAATAGCGGTGTTTCCCTTGACAAATTCCAAAAATTCCCAGATTTCCCAGAATTGCAGGTTTTCCGGGACATTTTTCCCCATTCAAAATGAATTGGCCATTTTTCAAACTTCCACCATTTCCAAATTTTTCAACCTATTTAAACCATTCCACCTTCAACACATTCCACTCATCCTGGACATTCAAGCTATTATATTTCCAAGTTCAAAAAAATTCCAGGAATTCCCAGTTTTCCAAACCCTATTTTCACCCTTTTTTCTGTCGACTACTCCTCCCACATTTTTCAACCCACTTCAACCGTTCCACCGTCAAAAAATTCCATTTTCGAACCTGGAAAAATTCCCGGTTTACCCGAAATTCCTGGAATTCCTTAATACCATTTCTCAATTAAAAATGTTACTACTTCAACATTTCTCGACCGATTTGAAAAATTCCAACACCAACCATTTCAACTCATTCAGACCATTCAAGTTTTTTACAATTTTCTAAAAAATTCCCACTTTTCCCGAAATTCACAAAATTTTGGGAAATTCCCATTGAAGTCAATGGGACAATATTCCACAACCCCTACATTTTTCATCTGATTCCTACTGTTGCAACTCCAAAATATTCAGCCTATTCGGGAATCGCGGTGTTTCCCTTGACAAATTCCAAAAATTCCCAGATTTCCCAGAATTGCAGGTTTCTTCCACCATTTCCACATTTTTCAACCTATTTAAACCATTCCACCTTCAACACATTCCACTCATCCTGGACATTCAAGCTATTATATTTCCAAGTTCAAAAAAATTCCAGGAATTCCCAGTTTTCCAAACCCTATTTTCACCCTTTTTTCTGTCGACTACTCCTCACACATTTTTCAACCATTCCACTGTCAAAACATTCCTCTTAAGTAGGACAAAAAAACAAAGTTGTTTTTTGAATTGGAAAAATTCCCGGTTTTCCTGAAATTCCAGGAATTCCGTAATACCATTTGTCAATGTAAAAACTTTTACTACTTCAACAGTTCTTGCCCGTTTTAAACAATTCCAACACCAACCAATTCAGCTCATTCAGGACATTCATGTTCCTAATTATTTAAAAAAAATAAAAAATCCCACTTTTCACAAAATTCCCAAATTTCCAGGAAGTTCGCATTGATAATATTATGACTAATATTTGTTTACTTACTATGGTATATTATTTATTTATTACTTATTTATTCACTGTTCTGTTACGGAGAGCAAAGAAATGGGATAAAACTGCTATGATATGAAAAGTGGTAGGTTTAAATAAGCTCTGCTTCTTCCTACTCCTTTTCGGACGTGCTTTAATGAAACTACTGGAAATATGCGATGCATTACATTGTATCGTTTGCATGTTAAAAAATCAACTGAAACTGAACTGAACTGAACGGTGTCGCATGGTTGCTGTTGGCGTGATCCCAGGATGCGGAGGGTAAGCGATGTGCAGGCAAAAGGTGATTTAATTAAGGACTAGGCATCAATAAAATGATACAGGTTGAGCAGGAACCTCACAATAAACAGAACACTGTGGCATAGAGAAGACACAATTAACAAGCATCTGCGTGGCTATAACCCTAACTCATTGGCCTTCCCGGCAGGTGAGTGTAATCAACAAGCTGGGGCAGGTGCGTAGAATTAGCACTACGACAGAAAGTGGTAAACGAGGGAGGAAGGCGCGGCGACACAGAAAGAATATAACCAAACCAAAACAGTCACGAAGGATCATGACAGAATGGCCCCCAATACAGCGGATTCCAACACATGCAACCAAAAGTCTCAAAGCAAGGGGAGGATGGAGGGGAGGATGGAGGGGAGGATGGAGGGGAGGATGGAGGGATGACTGGCGGAGCGCCGCAGCTGGCGAAGAGGAGGGCGAGATGAATGAACACTCTCATGAAGGCAGTCATTAAGGATCATGACTCCTTTTTTATTAATGACTTCTTGTTGAAAAATATGCCAAAAACGAGTTACTTGGCTGACATTTTGACAGGGTAACTTCCCCCCTCAAGGAACTTCACTCCATCCAAGGTTTAGACCAGGCTATAATACTCTTCTTTTTTTTACCGGCACTTTCTCTGGCAAACTATAGCATTGGTGGTTAAATTAATACTTTATTGATCTTAAAGAAATTTAAGAATTTTCGAGTCTTGAAACATTAGATCAATCAAATGTATTTACCATTTTCCAGACTATAAGGCGCACTTAAAATCCTTTTATTTACTCAGAAATCGACAGTGTGCCTTAAAACCTGGTGCGTCTAATGTACAGCTGAATTCTGCTTGTGCTTATTGACCTCGAAGCAATTTTATTTGATACATAGTGTAATGATAAGTGCATTTATGTAGACCACGAGGAAGGATTTAAAAACAAAAATCATAATATGACCCCATTAATGCGCCTTTTGTATGAAAATAGACCTGAATGGATCCCCTCATTGGTAGCGCGTCTTATAAACCGGTGTGCTTTATGGTCCGAAAAATACGGTGCCCTAAAGTTCATTGATTGATTGATCATCACCACCCCAAATCAGGACAACCACAGGAGCCGCTAATTGATTAACAGCCATGCCACTTTTAGTCTTAGGTCTAAAAAAAACCCGATACTGGGCGTGAATTGACTGCTGTGCTCACAGATAAGCTATGGAAAAACAGAATTCGAGGCGTTCCCCGAGCAACAGCAAGTGTTGTCAGGTCAGAAAAGGCACATTAAGATCATTAACAGTCTGACCTTGATCAGCCAGAAACCTGCAGACCGCATGCAGGGAAAACAACAGTGCGGGAAAAACAACCTTTTTTATTGTCCGAGGGCATCATTTTTAATTATTCAACCCCCACTGTTTGTCTGATTGGAGTACATAAGCTCTGGAGCTAACCACGCTACATGCCTATGGAATAATGACGGATAGATTTCATTCTCTCAGTCCAAACTAGGGCTGGGCGATATATGGAATACCGTATTTCCTTGACTAGCCGCAGGGGCGCTAATTAATTTAAAACCTCTTCTCACTCCTGCGGTTACCAAAACCATGCGGGATGGGCAAGCATGCGCTAATTATTTTAAAACCTCTTCTCACTCTGGCGCTTACCTTATCATGAAAAGCACATTTAATAAAAAAAAAAACGTTATTATTGTCTTACGTTTAGGTATAAATGAGTCCATGCCAGCTCCTTTTGAAGAAAAGCATCGATATAGAAGTCTTCCTTATCTTTCTTCAGTTTTAAAAGTCTCTCTGTCTCGATGGAGATCTTACTTTTAAGTATTACCTCCTGCTTCGATTAAAAGTCCAGTTTAGAAAACTGTTTTATTTTAGATATGTAATCCTCCATGGTAAAAGTCCAAGCAAACAATGGCTGCGCACTCTTGCTGCCGGTTTTCTTCTTCTGCAGCACCCTTCTGCAGTACCAGCAGTCGCAAGAAGGATCACTAGCGCCCTCTACCACCAATCATATTTGACCCGGCGGAAGTGCCAAGCATGCGCTAATTATTTTGCGGAACAAGTTTGACCCGGCTGTAATTCGAGGCATGCGAATACCATATTTCCGGCGCCAATTCAAGGAAATATGGTATACTCGATATATCGCGGGTTTGTCTCTGTGCGATATAGAAAATGACTATATCGTGATATTCCAGTTAAGTCCTCACGCAGTTGCTTTTAGCTGCGGGCATTACACTACAGACTTTCATCACTCTTTCTTGTCTCTTTCTCACAGAGACATAAAACAAGCGCACCTTCTTACATACGTCACATACGTATACGCCCTCGCGGAGCAGAGAGGTAGCGGCATGGGTAACGTTAGCTGTGGTGCGAGTGGTAATACGAGATAAAGAAGGTGCGAATCAGGTAACAAATGAAGGAAGAATTAAATCCCAAGAAAAACAGCAGGGGGTCCATCGTCTGCCGGTGGTTTGGCTTCAAGCGGGAAGATGTCGAACAGACAACCGTAATTTGTCAAGTGTGGGGCAAAAGCGTTGCTGCAAAAAGTAGCATTACTGCTAATGTGTAGCATCATTTGAAAAGTCACCCGCTAGAGAATGAAGAGTGCTTGAAACTCCGCATGTCAACATCTCCCAAAATGCCCAAGGAACCATTTCCACATCAACACCGTATGAAAAAAAATAGTCAACAACAGAAGGAGATAACGCCCGCAGGAACCTACCACATAGTGAAGGACGTACACTATTTGATTCCCTATTATGCAGCTCATTTTTATTTGACACTTATTGAAATATCTCGTGTGACATCATGCACAAAAGTGCACTTTATTTGTTTTAAACTATTGTAGTGGCATTCTGTACAAAAAGTGCACTTTAATTTAGGGCTGGGCGATATGGCCTTTTATTAATATCTCAATATTTTTAGGCCATGTCATGATACACGATATATATCTCGATATTTTGCCTTAGCCTTGAATGAACACTTGATGCATATAATCACAGCAGTATGATGATTCTATGTGTCTACATTAAAACATTCTTCTTCATACTGCATTAATATATGCTCATTTTAAACTTTCATGCAGAGAGGGAAACCACAACTAAGTCAATTTAGCAAAAGTGTATTTATGAAACAGTTATTAAGCAGTGGCACAAACATTCATGTCATTTCTAAACAGGAAGTGCAAGATTGTCAGAGACATTTTAAAACAAGCTATTAGTGCACTTTTGTGCATGATGTCACTAAGATGACTTATCAAAACAACACTAAATTAAAGTGCACTTTTTGTACAGAACGCCACTACAATAGTTTAAAACATGTAAAGTGCACTTTTGTGCATGATGTCACTAAGATGACTGATCAAAACAACCCTAAATTAAAGTGCACTTTTTGTACAGAACGCCACTACAATAGTTTAAAACATATAAAGTGCACTTTTGTGCATGATGTCACTAAGATGACTGATCAAAACAACCCTAAATTAAAGTGCACTTTTTGTACAGAACGCCACTACAATAGTTTAAAACATATAAAGTGCACTTTTGTGCATGATGTCACTAAGATGACGTATCAAAACAACACTAAATTCAAGTGCACTTTTTGTACAGAACGCCACTACAATAGTTTAAAACATATAAAGTGCACTTTTGTGCATGATGTCACTAAGATGACGTATCAAAACAACACTAAATTAAAGTGCACTTTTTGTACAGGACGCCACTACAATAGTTTAAAACAAATAAAGTGCACTTTTGTGCATGATGTCACACAAGATATTTCAATAAGTGTCAAATAAAAATGAGCTGCATAATAGGAAATCAAATAGTGTATGTCCTTCGCAGGTTCCTGCGGGCGTTATCTCCTTATGTCGTGGACTATTTTTTTCATATGGTGTTGATGTGGAAATAGTTGCTTGGGCATTTTTGGTGTGGCACCGAACGGAGATGTTGACATGCGGAGTTTCAAGCACTCTTCATTCTCTAGCGGGTGACTTTTCAAATGATGCTACGTATTAGCAGTAATGCTACTTTTTGCAGCAACGCTTTTGCCCCACACTTGACAAATTACGCTTGTCTGTTCGACATCTTCCCGCTTGAAGCCAAACCACCGCCAGACGATGGACCCCCTGCTGTTTTTCTTGGGAATGAATTCTTCCTTCATTTGTTACCAGATTCGCACCTTCTTTCTCTCGTATTACCACTCGCACCACAGCTAGCGTTACCCATGCCGCTACCTCTCTGCTCCGCGAGGGCGTATACGTATGTGACGTATGTAAGAAGGTGCGCTTGTTTTATGTCTCTGTGAGAAGGAGAGACAAGAACACACGTCTTTCTTTTTGTTTTTTAGGATTTTAATGATTACAAAAAACCGTTTGCAAAATGCGGCTAATAGGAGACACCATTGTAACCTTCAAAACCCTCTAAAACAACTTCAAAACCCTCCATCAATTTTTTGTATTCATATACACACTACCGTTCAAAAGTTTGGGGTCACATTGAAATGTCCTTATTTTTGAAGGAAAAGCACTGTACTTTTCAATGAAGATAACTTTAAACTAGTCTTAACTTTAAAGAAATACACTCTATACATTGCTAATGTGGTAAATGACTATTCTAGCTGCAAATGTCTGCTTTTTGGTGCAATATCTACATAGGTGTATAGAGGCCCATTTCCAGCAACTATCACTCCAGTGTTCTAATGGTACAATGTGTTTGCTCATTGGCTCAGAAGGCTAATTGATGATTAGAAAACCCTTGTGCAATCATGTTCACACATCTGAAAACAGTTTAGCTCGTTACAGAAGCTACAAAACTGACCTTCCTTTGAGCAGATTGAGTTTCTGGAGCATCACATTTGTGGGCTTAATTAAACACTCAAAATGGCCAGAAAAAGAGAACTTTCATCTGAAACTCGACCGTCTATTCTTGTTCTTAGAAATGAAGGCTATTCCACAAAATTGTTTGGGTGACCCCAAACCTTTGAACGGTAGTATATATATATATATATATATATATATATATATATATATATATATATATATATATATATATATATATATATATATATATATATATTGTAATAACAGACACGTTCATAACAATACTTAATATATAACCTATTTTGGTCATTTTATTAATTACCAGAATTGTTTTTCTCAGTGCATTTATTTCCGTTCCCATAGCAACACACTTCCGACTTCCGGCAACAAATGTGTGTTCCTACTTCCAGAAACAAACGCGTGTGTGTGTTCTAATCATGGCAGACTTGGTAATAAACAAACAACGATGGCTATTTTTGGACAAACGAGGATTCACAAGCTTATCTTTTTGAAGATGAATATATAGAGGATGAACTGCTGCCTCTAGAAGCGAGCAGACAGAAGCCGAGAGAGTGAGGTCGGCGCGAATTGACACTGCAAATGTGGAACTTGGCGCCAAGCTATATCGACATAAATGGTGTGCTTACCCAAAATCCGCAGGAAAAAAACGTCACACAACTACACACATTATCGAGCTAGCTGTGTACAAACAAAACATGAAATGGGGGCTAACACTTTACAGATACTGTAATATAATTGTTCATGTTTTTGAGTCAGTACAGATTGGTGTTCTATCGCATTGTGTTGTGCCGCTCACACCGGTGAATGAATGCTGAATGAATGATAGGTGGTGGTCGGAGGGGCCGTAGGCGCAAATTGGCAGCCACGCTTCCGTCAGTCTACCCCAGGGCAGCTGTGGCTACGAAAGTAGCTTACCACCACCAGGTGTGGATGATTAATGGGTTTTTAACATGTAAAACCAACCTTTTTGAAACCAAGAGCTACTTCTTGGGTAGTGATTAATGCGAAGGGCTACCAGTTTTATACACACTTAAATAAATTGCCAGAAATAGCCAATTTGCTCAATTTACCTTTAACTCCATGTTATTATTACTAATTAATGATATTTACACTTAATTGAATGGTTTAAAAGAGGAGAAAACACGAAAAAAATGACAATTAAATTTTGAAACATAGTTTATCTTCAATTTCGACTCTTTAAAATTCAACCGAAAAAAAGAAGAGAAAAACTAGCTAATTTGAATCTTTTTGAAAAAATTCAAAAAAGAATTTATGGAACATCATTAGTAATTTTTCCTGATTAAGATTAATTTTAGAATTTTGATGACATGTTTTAAATAGGTTAAAATCCAATCTACACTTTGTTAGAATATATAACAAATTGGACCAAGCTATATTTCTAACAAAGACAAATCATTATTTCTTCTAGATTTTCCAGAACAACATTTTTAAAAGAAATTCAAAAGACTTTCAAATAAGATTTAAATTTGATTCTACAGATTTTCTAGATTTGCCAGAATAATTTTTTTGAATTTTAATCATAATAAGTTTGAAGAAATATTTCACAAATATTCTTCGTCGAAAAAACAGAAGCTAAAATGAAGAATTAAATTAAAATGTATTTATTATTCTTTACAATAAAAAATAAAAAAAGTACTTGAACATTGATTTAAATTGTCAGGAAAGAAGAGGAAGGAATTTAAAAGGTAAAAAGGTATATGTGTTTAAAAATCCTAAAATCATTTTTAGGGTTGTATTTTTTCTCTAAAATTGTCTTTCTGAAAGTTCTAAGAAGCAAAGTAAAAAAAAATGTATGAATTTATTCAAACAAGTGAAGACCAAGTCTTTAAAATATTTTCTTGGATTTTCAAATTCTATTTGAGTTTTGTCTCTCTTAGAATTAAAAATGTCGGGCAAAGCGAGACCAGCTTGCTAGTAAATAAATAAAATTTAAAAAATAGAGGCAGCTCACTGGTAAGTGCTGCTATTTGAGCTATTTTTACAACAGGCCAGCGGGCTACTCATCTGGTCCTTACGGGCTACCTGGTGCCCGCGGGCACCGCGTTGGTGACCCCTGATGTAAAGCGACTTTGGGTACTTAGAAAAGCGCTATATAAATCCCAGGTATTATTATTATTATTAAAAGCAACTGCGTGAGAACGTATACGAGAATATCACGATATTGTCATTTTCTATATCGCACAGAGACAAACCCGTGATATATCGAGTATATTCCATATATCGCCCAGCCCTACTGTGGAGCTAACGACGCTACATGCCTATGGAATAATGACGGATAGATTTCCTTCTCTCAGTCCAAAGGAAGGCTGGGGATGATTGCAACTGGCACACTTTGGCAGGGAAAGTCCTAAACCTGATTCCTTCCTCGCACGCAGGGACCCAATCCTAAATCAGCAGCGTGGTCAAGTACTGTGCGTGGTGCAAATGGCCTTTCAGGAGGGAGGCCTTGAGCAAACTCCACGCCGCTTCATAAAAAAACAGGCTAATCTTTTTCCCGTGGTCCCACTCGAAGCCTACACCGGCCTAGCTCCTTGCAGATTAGAGCAGATACCTCATTGTTTGGGGAGCGGTTAGGACTTAATCACTGATTTATGGGGCAAAACAAGCCCCGGGGACAAGAGGGTTTGGACAAGCTCCGCTGCACAACCTCCAGCTGTTGCCCGGGGGGGGGGGGGGACGCGGGAGCCGTCTTGATTCTCACATGAGATAACGCTCATGCATTATTCCGCGATAATTTCCAAAACGTCACGGCCGGCGAGCGCGGGTCTTTTCATTTCACGCCGAATCCTTATCCCCAGCACTTTGCCGCGATAACGCCGGCAGCGGCGCCGCACACTTAATTACGGCTCAGAGAGTCCTGATATTTAACGTGACAACTCCAGTAGGAGCGGGCCGCTTTTGTTTAATAAAAAACACAAAAAAACCTGGTACTGTTGCCATGACAACATCCATTAGGACAGGGGTCACCAACGCGGTGCCCGCGGGCACCAGGTAGCCCGTAAGGACCAGATGAGTAGCCCGCTGGCCTGTTCTAAAAATAGCTCAAATAGCAGCACTTACCAGTGAGCTGCCTCTATTTTTTAAATTGTATTTATTTACTAGCAAGCTGGTCTCGCTTTGCTTGACATTTTTAATTCTAAGAGAGACAAAACTCAAATAGAATTTGAAAATCCAAGAAAATATTTTAAAGACTTGGTCTTCACTTGTTTAAATAAATTCAGTATTTTTTTTACTTTGCTTCTTATAACTTTCAGAAAGACAATTTTAGAGAAAAAATACAACCTTAAAAATGATTTTAGGATTTTTAAACACATATACCTTTTTACCTTTTAAATTCCTTCCTCTTCTTTCCTGACAATTTAAATCAATGTTCAAGTACATTTATTTTTTTATTGTAAAGAATAATAAATACATTTGAATTTAATTCTTCATTTTAGCTTCTGTTTTTTCGACGAAGAATATTTGTGAAATATTTCTTCAAACTTATTATGATTAAAATTCAAAAAAAATATTCTGGCAAAGCTAGAAAATCTGTAGAATCTAATTTGAATCTTATTTCAATGTCTTTTGAATTTATTTTAAAATTGTTGTTCTGGAAAATCTAGAAGAAATAATGATTTGTCTTTGTTAGAAATATAGCTTGGTCCAATTTGTTATATATTCTAACAAAGTGTAGATTGGATTTTAACCTATTTAAAACATGTCATCAAAATTATAAAATTAATCTTAATCAGGAAAAATTACTAATGATGTTCCATAAATTCTTTTTTAAATTTTTTCAAAAAGATTCGAATTAGCTAGTTTTTCTCTTCTTTTTTTCGGTTGAATTTTGAATTTTAAAGAGTCGAAATTGAAGATAAACTATGTTTCAAAATTTAATTGTCATTTTTTTCGTGTTTTCTCCTCTTTTAAACCGTTCAATTAAGTGTAAATATCATTCATTATTAATAATAACATAGAGTTAAAGGTAAATTGAGCAAATTGGCTATTTATGGCAATTTATTTAAGTGTGTATCAAACTGGTAGCCCTTCGCATTAATCAGTACCCAAGAAGTAGCTCTTGGTTTCAAAAAGGTTGGTGACCCCTGCATTAGGATGCAATTAATGGGTCCCGGTTTCTTTGTCGACCTGACAAAATGTTACAACAAACTTTTTTTGCGAAGAAGAGGCAAGTTTCATCGATAAAACACTACACTTAAATGAGTTCACTTTAGAGTAGTCAGTGTGCAGCTGTTGACTGAACACTACTTGACACAGCTATTGTTGTCCAAATAGCAACAAAAGTGAGCACCAAGAGTCCTGCCGGGGGGGCTGCACGAGTGCTCATAATACAAAACCCGAAACCAGTGAAGTTGGCACGTTGTGTATTTTGTAAATAAAAACAGAATACAATGATTTGCAAATCCTTTTCAACTTATATTCAATTGAATAGACTGCAAAGACAAGATATTTCATGTTCCAACTAAAAAACGTATTTTATTTTTGTTTGCAAATAATCATTAACTTAGAATTTAATGGCAGCAACACATTGCAAAAAAGTTGTCACGGGGCATTTTTACCACTGTGTTACATGGCCTTTCCTTTTAACAACACTCAGTAAACGTTTGGGAACTGAAGAGACCATTTTTTTAACTTTTCAGGTGGAATTCTTTCCCATTCTTGCTTGGTGTACAGCTTAAGTTGTTCAACAGTCCGGGGGTCTCCGTTATGGTATTTTAGGCTTCATAATGCGCCACACATTTTAATGGGAGACAGGTCTGGACTACAGGCAGGCCAGTCTAGTACCCGCACTCTTTTACTATGAAGCCACACTGTTGTAACACGTGGCTTGGCATCGTCTTGCTGACATAAGCAGGGGCGTCCATGGTAACGTTGCTTGGATGGCAACATATGTTGCTCCAAAAGCTGTATGTACCTTTCAGCATTAATGGTGCCTTCACAGATGTGTAAGTTAGCCATGCCTTGGGCACTAATACACCCCCATACCATCACACATGCTGCCTTTTACACTTTGCACCTATAACAATCCGGATGGTTCTTTTCCTCTTTGTTCCGTAGGACA
The DNA here is from genome assembly GCF_033978785.1 of Entelurus aequoreus. Lineage (NCBI taxonomy): Eukaryota > Metazoa > Chordata > Actinopteri > Syngnathiformes > Syngnathidae > Entelurus > Entelurus aequoreus. Next base: position 1,252,776 of record NC_084751.1, read on the forward strand.
CGAAGTCCAAAGTTTCCAAAAACAATTTGAAATGTGGACTCGTCAGACCACAGAACACTTATCCACTTTGTATCAGTCCATCTTAGATGAGCTTAGGCCCAGCGAAGCCGGTGGTGTTTCTGGGTGTTGTTGATAAATGGCTTTTGCTTTGCATAATACGAGTTTTAACTTGCACTTACAGATGTAGCGACAAACTGTAGTTACTGACAGTGGTTTTATGAAGTGTTCCTGAGCCCATGTGGTGATATCCTTTACACACTGATGTCGGTTTTTGATGCAGTACCGCCTGAGGGATTGAAGGTCACGTGCATTCAATGTTGGTTTTCAGCCTTGCTGCTTAAGTGCAGTGATTTCTCCAGATTCTCTGAACATTTTGATGATATTACGGACCGTAGATGGTGAAATCCCTAAATTCCTTGCAATAGCTGGTTGAGAAATGTTCTTAAACCATTTGCTCACGCATTTGTTGACAAAGTGGTGACCCTCACCCCATCCTTGTTTGTGAATGACTGAGCATTTCATGGAAGCTGCTTATTCTGACTTATTCTGCTTCAGTACGGTGCAGACTCGAAGCGACACGCTCGGTCATGTTTCTAAAAATTTCTTGTTACGCTATCTCCTTCCTTTCTGCAACTTTTTCATATTTTTATGGATAAATGTCCATCGTTTAGATATTTTAACATTCTTGGTTGGCGTTGGACTTATTCTGCTTCAGTACGGTGCAGACTAGAAGCGAAACGCCAGCTGGCGACGCGTTCGGTCAAGTTTTTGACCATTTCTTGTTACGCTATCTCCTTCCTTTCTGCAACTTTTTCATATTTTTATGGATAAATGTCCACCGTTTAGATATTATTTGAACATTCTTGGTTGGCGTTGGACGTATTCTGCTTCAGTACGGTGCAGACTAGAAGCGACACGCTCGGTCATGTTTTTGAGGATTTCTTGTTACGCCATCTCCTTCCTTTTTGCAACTTTTACATATTTTTGTGGATAAATGTACACCTTTTAGATATTATTTTAACATTCTTAGTTGGCGTTGGACTTATTCTGCTTCAGTACGGTGCAGACTAGAAGCGACACGCTCGGTCATGCTTTTGACCATTTCTTGTTTCGCTATCTCCTTCCTTTCTGCAACTTTTACATATTTTTATGGATAAATGTCCACTGTTCAGATATTAACATTCTTAGTTGGCGTTGGACTTATTCTGCTTCGGTACGGTGCAGACTAGAAGCGATACGCCAGCTGGCGACACGCTCAGTCATGTTTTTGACCATTTCTTGTTACGCTATCTCCTTCCTTTCTGCAACTTTTTCATATTTTTATGGATAAATGTCCATCGTTTAGGTATTTGAACATTCTTGGTTGGCGTTGGACTTATTCTGCTTCAGTACGGTGCAGACTAGAAGCGACACGCCAGCTGGCGACACGATCGGTCATGTTTTAGACAATCTCTTGTTATGCTATCTTCTTCCTTTCTGCAACTTTTTCATATTTTTATGGATAAATGTCTACCGTTTAGATATTATTTGAACATTCTTGGTTGGTGTTGGACTTATTCTGCTTCAGTACGGTGCAGACTCGAAGCGACACACTCGGTCATGTTTCTGATCATTTCTTGTTACGCTATCTCTTTCCTTTCTGCAACTTTTACATATTTTTGTGGATAAATGTCCACCGTTTAGATATTATTTGAACATTCTTGGTTGGCGTTGGACTTATTCTGCTTCAGTACGGTGCAGACTCGAAGCGACACACTCGGTCATGTTTCTGATCATTTCTTGTTACGCCATTTCCTTCCTTTTTGCAACTTTTACATATTTTTATGGATAAATTTCCACCGTTTAGATATTATTTTAACATACTTGGTTGGCATTGGACTTTTTCTGCTTTAGTACGGTGCAGACTAGAAGCGACACGCTCGGTCACGTTTCTGATCATTTCTTGTTACGCTATCTCCTTCCTTTCTGCAACTTTTTCATATTTTTGTGGATAAATGTCCACCGTTTAGATATTATTTGAACATTCTTGGTTGGCGTTGGACTTATTCTGCTTCAGTACGGTGCAGACTAGAAGCGACACGCTCGGTCATGCTTTTGACCATTTCTTGTTTCGCTATCTCCTTCCTTTCTGCAACTTTTTCATATTTTTATGGATAAATGTCCACTGTTCAGATATTATCTTAACATTCTTAGTTGGCGTTGGACTTATTCTGCTTCAGTACGGTGCAGACTAGAAGCGATACGCCAGCTGGCGACACGCTCGGTCATGTTTTTGACCATTTCTTGTTACGCCATCTCCTTCCTTTCTGCAACTTTTTCATATTTTTATGGATAAATGTCCACCGTTTAGATATTATTTGAACACGCTTGGTTGGCGTTGGACTTATTCTGCTTCAGTACGGTGCAGACTCGAAGCGACACACTCGGTCATGTTTCTGATCATTTCTTGTTACGCCATCTCCTTCCTTTTTGCAACTTTTACATATTTTTATGGATAAATTTCCACTGTTTAGATATTATTTTAACATACTTGGTTGGCATTGGACTTTTTCTGCTTTAGTACGGTGCAGACTAGAAGCGACACGCTCGGTCACGTTTTTGACCATTTCTTGTTACGCTATCTCCTTCTTTCCTGCAACTTTTTCATATTTTTATGGATAAATGTCCACCGTTTAGATATTATTTTAACATTCTTGGTTGGCGTTGGACTTATTCTGCTTCAGTACGGTGCAGACTCGAAGCGACACACTCTGTCATGTTTCTGATCATTTCTTGTTACGCTATCTCCTTCCTTTCTGCAACTTTTTCATATTTTTATGGATAAATGTCTACCGTTTAGATATTATTTGAACATTCTTAGTTGGCGTTGGACTTATTCTGCTTCAGTACGGTGCAGACTCGAAGCGACACACTCGGTCATGTTTCTGATAATTCCTTGTTACGCTATCACCTTCTTTTCTGCAACTTTTTCATATTTTTATGGATAAATGTCCACCGTTTAGATATTATTTGAACATTCTTGGTTGGCGTTGGACTTATTCTGCTTCAGTACGGTGCAGACTCGAAGCGACACACTCGGTCATGTTTCTGATCATTTCTTGTTACGCCATCTCCTTCCTTTTTGCAACTTTTACATATTTTTATGGATAAATGTCCACCGTTTAGATATTATTTTAACATACTTGGTTGGCATTGGACTTATTCTGCTTCAGTATGGTGCAGACTCAAAGCGACACACTCGGTCATGTTTCTGATCATTTCTTGTTACGCTATCTCCTTCCTTTCTGCAACTTTTACATATTTTTGTGGATAAATGTCCACCGTTTAGATATTATTTTAACATTCTTTGTTGGTGTTGGACTTATTCTGCTTCAGTACGGTGCAGACTAGAAGCGACATGCTCGGTCATGTTTTTGACCATTTCTTGTTACGCTATCTCCTTCCTTTCTGCAACTTTTTCATATTTTTATGGATAAATGTCCACCGTTTAGATATTATTTTAACATTCTTTGTTGGTGTTGGACTTATTCTGCTTCAGTACGGTGCAGACTAGAAGCGACACGCTCGGTCATGTTTTTGACCATTTCTTGTTACGCTATCTCCTTCTTTTCTGCAACTTTTTCATATTTTTATGGATAAATGTCCACCGTTTAGATATTATTTTAACATTCTTTGTTGGTGTTGGACTTATTCTGCTTCAGTACGGTGCAGACTAGAAGCGACATGCTCGGTCATGTTTTTGACCATTTCTTGTTACGCTATCTCCTTCTTTTCTGCAACTTTTTCATATTTTTATGGATAAATGTCCACCGTTTAGATATTATTTGTACATTCTTGGTTGGCGTTGGACTTATTCTGCTTCGGTACGGTGCAGACTAGAAGCGATACGCCAGCTGGCGACACGCTCAGTCATGTTTTTGACCATTTCTTGTTACGCTATCTCCTTCCTTTCTGCAACTTTTTCATATTTTTATGGATAAATGTCCATCGTTTAGGTATTTTAACATTCTTGGTTGGCGTTGGACTTATTCTGCTTCAGTACGGTGCAGACTAGAAGCGACACGCCAGCTGGCGACACGATCGGTCATGTTTTAGACAATCTCTTGTTATGCTATCTTCTTCCTTTCTGCAACTTTTTCATATTTTTATGGATAAATGTCCACCGTTTAGATATTATTTGAACATGCTTGGTTGGCGTTGGACTTATTCTGCTTCAGTACGGTGCAGACTCGAAGCGACACACTCGGTCATGTTTCTGATCATTTCTTGTTACGCCATCTCCTTCCTTTTTGCAACTTTTACATATTTTTATGGATAAATTTCCACTGTTTAGATATTATTTTAACATACTTGGTTGGCATTGGACTTTTTCTGCTTTAGTACGGTGCAGACTAGAAGCGACACGCTCGGTCACGTTTTTGACCATTTCTTGTTACGCTATCTCCTTCTTTTCTGCAACTTTTTCATATTTTTATGGATAAATGTCCACCGTTTAGATATTATTTGAACATTCTTGGTCGGCGTTGGACTTATTCTGCTTCAGTACGGTGCAGACTCGAAGCGACACACTCTGTCATGTTTCTGATCACTTCTTGTTACGCCATCTCCTTCCTTTCTGCAACTTTTACATATTTTTGTGGATAAATGTCCACCGTTTAGATATTATTTTAACATTCTTTGTTGGTGTTGGACTTATTCTGCTTCAGTACGGTGCAGACTAGAAGCGACACGCTCAGTCATGTTTTTGACCATTTCTTGTTACGCTATCTCCTTCCTTTCTGCAACTTTTTCATATTTTTATGGATAAATGTCCACCGTTTAGATATTATTTGAACATTCTTGGTTGGCGTTGGACTTATTCTGCTTCAGTACGGTGCAGACTAGAAGCGACACGCTCTGTCATGTTTTTGACCATTTCTTGTTACGCTATCTCCTTCTTTTCTGCAACTTTTTCATATTTTCATGGATAAATGTCCACCGTTTAGATATTATTTGTACATTCTTGGTTGGCGTTGGACTTATTCTGCTTCGGTACGGTGCAGACTAGAAGCGATACACCAGCTGGCGACGCGCTCGGTCATGTTTTTGACCATTTATTTCTTTAATTCAACGTACTATGTCATCCGCTGCTTCTTCTCAGCACTGTCCTTCACACTCACATTCTTCCTTCCCACGGCTGGAAAACCGAGTTATGTCCATCTCTGGCTATAAACTAATGCTAGCAAACAAGATAAGGATCTTACAGGGTTCCCTAATGGCGGCGATGCTTGTAACTTCATTGTTTGCTTCAAGCATAACGATTAGCTGAGAGACAGCCCTTAGCTCAAAACAATCTTAAATTGATGCACCACTGTGTTGCCTCCCGGGAAGATGGTTCCTGAAATGTGAGGTGTTTGTACTCCCCGTAGAGAGGGTTGCCAGGTAAAGGTTGGGGTATGTTGACACCGCTTGCACTTGAATTCCTCTTACGGTAATCTCTATTTATGACTTCCCTTCCGTAAACACGCCAAAATAAAAGCACACCCTCATTCCGCCCCATTTTCACAGGTCGCGCGGGCCGCACGCGGCGTGACCCGGCACTGGAACACTTAGCGGTGCGTGCTCCATGAGGCACTCCTCAGCGCCCGGGTCACTCCTCATTTGTTTCCGTGGCGCTCGGCCCAGCTTGGGCGAAGTTTACCCTCCCCTACCCGCCCCTCCTCTAAGCCGGGCCCGGGCAAGGCCAGCAGCATCAGGGAGGCGCAGTGGGAGGGGAAAAAAAAAAAAAAGAAGCATTTTCAGGCCGGGCTTTCAAGCCGAGATAAGAGAGCGGGGCGCTCATTCACTCCCAACCGCATAATTCCTTAGTCGTTTCACAGAAATGGTCCTCTTGGGTCCGCGTGGCCGGGGAGCTTTCAAGTCCATTTTATTGACAGCTAAAAATGGAAATGGCTTTCAAAAGCGCAGCAGCGACTAAAGGCTTGTCCCCGTTTTAACTGGACTTATTTTCCAGTGGAGGCCACACAGAATGGGCTCCCACAGGTGGGACACGCTTTCCTCCTGCTGGGCTCCAAATGCCAGCCTTGGAGGGTCCGAGTCCCCGAGTCCCCGCACGTGGAACAGCATGGCCAAGCCACCCCTGGTTCTGCTCAGGGGGAAGCAGGGTCTTTTGTTCCAGGGTTTAGCAAACAAGCTCTCCACTGATTCCCAATTAATATTTCATAACGGGAAAGGCAGAGAGTTCATCCAGGGAATAAAAATCTCTTTACTGCCTCGGCTCAGAACCTTTATGGCTATTTAAAAGGTTCTAATACATTAGAAAGCAAAAAACTGCAGTCAAATGATTATTTTTTTTAATCAGATTAATCACACATTTATGGACCACAATGGAAACAAGCCTTTTGGCTTTTTGTGCCATCCATTTGCCTTTTTAACACCTCCGCTCTGGACAGACTAATCTCCTCCAATCTCCAAGGACAAAGCTTCGAATAATGGGAGACCGGGCTTTCTGCTCCGCCGCTCCCAGTCTGTGGAACGCTCTCCCTGACCACCTGAGGGCACCACAGACTGTGGATGCTTTTAAAAAAGGCTTAAAAACCCTTCTTTTTAAAAAAGCCTTTTTTTTTAGATATATGCATACTAGTTCTAGCTATTTGGCTGTTCTAGTTTTTATTTTTATTTATATTTTATCTTTTTATTATTTTTTTTACAAATACACTGTAGCACTTTGAGGTTGTTTACTCAATGTTAAGTGTTTTTTTACAAATAAAATGTATTATTATTATTAAAGCTTTACATGGATTAAATTCTTTAAGATGTCAATAAACTTCCCAATCTATCAATCAGACACGTTGGAATTTGGATTACTGTATTTTTCGGACCATAAGGCGCACCGTTTTTTTACATGGCTTCCGCTTCCGACAGCCACTTCTCCCCGTCGTCTTTTGTTGTAGTTTTTAGCACTTCCGTAGCGAGTCTACAAACAGATTTAGTTACAACTAGTGTTGTCCCGATACCAATATTTTGGTACCCGTACCAAAATGTATTTCGATACTTTTCTAAATAAAGGGGACCACACAAAAACGCATTATTGGCTTTATTTTAACCAAAAAAATCTTAGTGTACATTAAACATATGTTTATTATTGCAAGTGTGTCCTTAAATAAAATAGGAGAACATACTAGACAACTTGTCTTTTGGTAGTAAGTAAACAAACAAAGAATCCTAATTAGTCTGCTGACATATTGTGTCATTTATCTACCTATTATTTTGTCAACGTTATTAAAGGACAAGTGGTAGAAAATTAATTATTAATCTACTTGTTCATTTACGGTTAATATCAGCTTACTTTCTCTTTCAACATGTTCTATCTACACTTCTGTTCAAATGTAATAATCACTTATTCTTCTGTTGTTTGATACATTACCATACTTGCCAACCTTGAGACCTCCAACATCGGGAGGTGGGGGGGTTGGGGGCGGGGGGCGTGGTTATTTACAGCTAGAATTCACCAACTCGAGTATTTCATATATATTTCATATATTTATTTATTTATTTATTTTATTTATATAAAAGAAATACTTGAATTTCAGTGTTCCGGTGGCTATCCATTAGATGGCAGTATTGTCCTGTTTAACTTCTCCGTTCATGATGAGTATATCATTTCGGCCGCCGTGTTCTATGGAGAAGTCTGTTCTACATATTTACAGGCAACATACACCTTCCCCTTCGAACTGTCCTGGATGAACTGAAATTCTTGTTTCCATTCGTTTTGGAACTTGCAAGCGTATTTCTTCATCTTGCTCGTCGACGGCGTCGCCATGTCTGTAATTTCCTCGTTCTTCTGCTTCGTCTCCTTGACTTGTTGTGTGCGCAGTTGTGCACTCTACTCTCTAAAAGCCGTAGATGTTATGACGTCATTGGGCAGGCAAGCTGTTTATATTGTGGGAAAGCGGACGTGAGAACAGGCTGTCCCCACTCAGTCTCAGGTCCGCATTGAGCTGGAGGGGGCGTGGCCTCCAGCTCCGGCTGAATACCGGGAGTTTGTCGGGAGAAAATCTCTGCCGGGAGGTTGTCGGGAGAGGCGCTGAATACCGGGATTCTCCCGCTAAAAACGGGAGGGTTGGCAAGTATGTACATTACATTAGTTTTGGATGATACCACAAATTTGGGTATCAATTCGATACTCTTCCTACACCACTAATTGGCAGTATAATGTCCTCGTAAGTGGAAACCAGGGTCTTGGAGAGTAAAATGTTGTATTGTGGTCTACAGAAACAAAAATGGTGCTCGGAGGTTCAAAATTGCATCATAACTCAAAAGGCTGCAGCTATGGATTACAGTATTCTAGTAATTAGGTTGTTCGATTAATCGAATAATTGAATAAAACACACTTTATAGCTTCAGCGTGTATCACGTGCATAAAGTAAGAACGTAATCTGTCCGCTTTAGTGACTTATTACTAGGGATGATGTTTGATAAGAAATTATCGAGTTCGAGCCTATTATCGAATCCTCTTATCGAACCGATTCCTTATCGATTCTCTTATCGAGTCCAGATAGGTGGTTGTATATGGAAAAAAACACACAATATTTGGTTTGACAAAAGCTCACTTTTATTATATAAGAAAACAATTTAATCTAATAAATAAATTAATATCGACTGTTACCCCCCTAAAAAATAAAAATAAAATTTAAAAAAAATATTGACTGTTGTTACCTAAAGTATATTAAGTGGGATTTTTCAGAAAAACTAATATATACAGTAACACAAAAACAAGCTGTCTCTGTGATCACTATAGGTGTATAAATAATAATATAGTGTTAAATAAAATCAGTCCCTTGGGCACAAAACTGAAAATAATACAGCTTTCCAAAAAGTGCACTTCTGTTGCTATTTGACATAATTGTTTGTTATGATGCTTTGACATTTTTGCACTTTATTTCTTTATTGACAGAAAATTCTATGAAGAGAAAAGTTCTTTGCAAATGTGGATACAATGCTAAAAAAAAGGAAAAATTAAAGCTAAAAAAAGAAATACACTTTGAGTTAACATTATTTCCTTATATGGGGAAAAAGGTTATGAGCTGGTGAATATAACAACTACACTACCCAGCATGCAACGGGAGTGACGAGCATGCGCGGTAGCCCCGAAACGTGTTGTTGCATATCGTCACCCGGCAGCTAAGAATGAGCACGCTGTGAAAGTAAACGTCAAGAACTCAGCCAACACGCCTCGTCTGCATTATTTATAATTAGACAGACAACACATATACAGTGTGATTTTGTTTTGTTTACAAGGAAAGAAAAACAAAAGTTAAAAAACGGAGATGTCATATATGTACACTACCGTTCAAAAGTTTGGGGTCACCCAAACAATTTTGTGGAATAGCCTTCATTTCTAAGAACAAGAATAGACTGTCGAGTTTCAGATGAAAGTTCTCTTTTTCTGGCCATTTGGAGCGTTTAATTGACCCCACAAATGTGATGCTCCAGAAACTCAATCTGCTGAAAGGAAGGTCAGTTTTGTAGGTTCTGTAACGAGCTAAACTGTTTTCAGATGTGTGAACATGATTGCCCAAGGGTTTTCTAATCATCAATTAGCCTTCTGAGCCAATGAGCAAACACATTGTACCATTAGAACACTGGAGTGATAGTTGCTGGAAATGGGCCTCTATACACCTATGTAGATATTGCACCAAAAACCAGACATTTGCAGCTAGAATAGTCATTTACCACATTAGCAATGTATAGAGTGTATTTCTTTAAAGTTAAGACTAGTTTAAAGTTATCTTCATTGAAAAGTACAGTGCTTTTCCTTCAAAAATAAGGACATTTCAATGTCACCCCAAACTTTTGAACGGTAGTGTATGTGCTGCGGTTGCTTTAAGAACGTTGCGACAGCTGCCGTAAAGGAGGTGCGTTGCTAGCCTGGTTGCTATGTTTCCGGTTGGTCGTAAAAGTGTTCTTCATGTGTTTTTACCCTGCTCAAATCTCTCAGTAAAGTTATTCATTGGATTATACCTTTTGTTTTGAACTTTATTACACCTTGGAGCGCTTATTCCGGTCCATTTTTTTCCTGCTTTCGCTATCTGCGCCTAATGACTGAGCTACGTGACGCCATTTCTTGTGATGTCTCACGGAGCATTTCTGGTCGGGACGGGATTCGTTCCCAGGGATTCGAATAAAGAACCAACTCTTTTTCTTTACTATAGTGGTCTCGATAACGGGTACCGGTTCTCAAAAAGGGATTCGAGTCCGAGGACTCGGTTCTTTTCTTATCGAACAACCGAGAAAACCGGTTTCGAGTATCATCCCTACTTATTACATGACGTAAAACCAGCATGCGGCACTGAAAGCCTGTCAATGCTGGGCGGACCAAAGACACGGACCAACGTTAAAATGACAGCAAAGAGCATGAGAAATGATTATCTATGTATGAGAAAATGCGTCTGAACCGCAGTCTCTTTGCTCTTTTATTTTGTCAGGCCTCCAGGATTTAGGGCGACAGTTTTATTCGGAGAAAAAAATGCTATTTAGATCAATTAAAAACGGAAAAAGGACCCAGAACCTGAACAAAGTAACGTGGGCTCACCTTTATGGCTGCATGACGGCTGCTGCTGCTGCTGCTGTGGCGGTGGAACCGGCAGCAGCAATGGCGGCGTCAGGACATCGAGGCTTTTAGGCATGCAGGTCAGATGCTGCGAGGACGAGGAGAAGTTCTGCCGTCTTTGAATGCAGGCCAGCATGATGGTGCTCTAGAGCGGCACACAGCCTGGGCGGGCCTATGTGGGGCGGAAAAATTGTGAAAACTGTAAGAAATGAATAAGGTGGAATCTGACATAACCTCGACCAAAATAGCTTGTGTTGTCATCGCTGTTTGTTTATTCTCCCAAAAGTGAGTCCACTCCTCATATTTTAGTATCCGTCTCCTCAAGGGTGGATAGTCTATAGAAATAAACCTTGGAATACTCTGTGTACAACTTATATAGCAGCGCTATTACACCAGTAAGTAGCAGGATAATGGTCCAGCATGTTGGCGGTAGCGTCACGATCTTGGTGGGCATGAGTGCTACTGGCACTGGGGGAGCTGCGGTTCATTGAGGGCAAATCTAACATATACTGTGTAGGGCTGCAACAACTAATCGATTAAAATCGATTATTAAAATAGTTGCCGATTAATTTAGTCATCGATTCGTTGGATCTATGCTATGCGCAGAGTTGTTGTTTTTTGTTTGTTTTTTAATTAAATTTTATTTATTTTTAATTTTTTAATTTTTTAAATAAACCTTTATTTATAAACTGCAACATTTACAAACAGCTGAGAAACAATAATCAAAATAAGTATGGTGTCAGTATGCTGTTTTTTTTTCAATAAAATACTGGATAGGATAGAAATGTAGTTTGTCTCTTTTATCCGATTATTAATCGATTTATCGAAGTAATAATCGACAGATTAATCGATTATCAAATTAATCGTTAGTTGCAGCCCTAATACTGTGCAGTCCCTGCAAGACTTTGCCATGTCGCCATTGTGCAAATTCAACCAATCCCTGCAAATTATGCACGGCCTCGCAACTTTGTCCAATGTCTGCAACTTCCGATCAGCGTCATTTTGGCCAAACCAGTTTGTTGCTAAGCCATGTTTGTTTTTTAGTAAACAAAGCGGCAATAGCAACATGTAGCGATATATCAACTCTTTATTACCGTATTTTTCGGAGTATAAGTCGCACCGGCCGAAAATGCATAATAAAGAAGGAAAAAAAAACATATATAAGTCGCACTGGAGTATAAATCGCATTTTTTGGGGAAATTTATTTGATAAAAGCCAACACCAAGAATAGACATTTGAAAGGCAATTTAAAATAAATAAAGAATAGTGAACAACAGGCTGAATAAGTGTACGTTATATGAGGCATAAATAACCAACTGAGAAGGTGCCTGGTATGTTAACGTAACATATTATGGTAAGAGTCATTCAAATAACTATAACATATAGAACATGCTATACGTTTACCAAACAATCTGTCACTAAATCCCATGAAATCTTATACGTCTAGTCTCTTCCGTGAATGAGATAAATAATATTATTTGATATTTTACGGTAATGTGTTAATAATTTCACACATAAGTCGCTCCTGAGTATAAGTCGCACCCCCGGCCAAACTATGAAAAAAACTGCGACTTATAGTCCGAAAAATACGGTACTCTGACACAATTGTCGTTCTGCGGCGTCCATCAGACCTACTTCCGGTTCCTGTCTACAACGCTAAGTAGGCATGCACAAAAATTACAATTCACTTCAAACCACTTGTCCCTCATAATTTTCAAAAAATCGATGTAAAAATGTTTTATAAAAAAAATTTTTTTTTTTTTTTTTTTAGACTTAGACAAAATGTATTGATCCACAAGGGAATTTTTTTTATTATTATTTATTTATATATTTCAAAAAAAGTCGTTTTGAGGCCATCTCCACGCAACAAGATGTAGCTTTTTTAACCTATAACCTGTTTTAAAGCCCCACTTAACCTCTTAAGGCCCAAGCTGTTTGTTTACATGCTTTTTTTTTTATTTCTCTTTGCTATTTGGGCTTATTGGACCCTAATTACAATAAAAACTAAATTATTTTTTAATATGATGTACTTATAGTCCATAAGCATACTTGCCAACCTTGAGACCTCCGATTTCGGGAGGTGGGGGGTGGGGGATGGGGGGCGTGGCCGGGGGTGGGTCGGGGGCGGGTCGGGTCGGGGGCGTGGTTGGGGTTGTGGGGCGTGGTTAAGAGGGGAGGAGTATATTCACAGAGAAGAGTCATGTGTTATGTTAGATCCACTTTGGACTGGACTCTCACTATTATGTTAGATCCACTATGGACTGGACTCTCACTATTATGTTAGATCCACTATGGACTGGACTCTCACTATTATGTTAGATCCACTATGGACTGGACTCTCACTATTATGTTAGATCCACTTTGGACTGGACTCTCACTATCATGTTAGATCCACTATGGACTGGACTCTCACACTAACATGTTAGATCCACTTTGGACTGGACTCTCACTATCATGTTAGATCCACTATGGACTGGACTCTCACACTATTATGTTAGATCCACTATGGACTGGACTCTCACTATTATGTTAGATCCACTATGGACTGGACTCTCACAATATTATGTTAGATCCACTATGGACTGGACTCTCATACTATTATGTTAGATCCACTATGGACTGGACTCTCACAATATTATGCTAGATCCACTATGGACTGGACTTTCACAATATTATGTTAGATCCACTGGATTGGACTCTCACACTATTATGTTAGATCCACTATGGACTGGACTCTCACAATATTATGCTAGATCCACTGTGGACTGGACTTTCACAATATTATGCTAGATCCACTATGGACTGGACTCTCTCACTATTATGTTAGATCCACTATGGACTGGACTCTCACACTATTATGTTAGATCCACTGTGGACTGGACTTTCACAATATTATGCTAGTACCACTATGGACTGGACTCTCTCACTATTATGTTAGATCCACTATGGACTGGACTCTCACTATTATGTTAGATCCACTATGGACTGGACTCTCACTATTATGTTAGATCCACTATGGACTGGACTCTCACACTATTATGTTAGATCCACTATGGACTGGACTTTCACAATATTATGGTAGACCCACTCGACGTCCATTGCATCCGGTCTCCCCTAGAGGGGGTTGGGGGTCACCCACATCTGCGGTCCTCTCCAAGGTTTCTCATAGTCATTCACATTGACATCCCACTGGGTTGTGAGTTTTTCCTTGCCCTTATTTGGGATCTGAACCGAGGATGTCGTTGTGGCTTGTGCAGCCCTTTGAGACACTTGTGATTTAGAGCTATATAAATAAACATTGATTGATTGATTGCTGACCCCCGGTCTAGGGTGTGCCTGGCCCCCCCCTGTATAAAGTCTAGAATCCTGCTTATCAACAACACCCGCCCCCAAAATAAAAAAGAGTAAAAAGAAGTTGTGCTGACTAGCTGGGAAAAAGAAAATGCAAGCACTTTGGAAAGTGTCAGTCTGTTTGAATCCCTCCTAATAGTGTCAGTGGGCTTTCTTCCTGGCACAATAACAGGAGGCAGTTTAGAGCCTCCCTCTTTACACCCGCACATAATCTCTGCGAGACGCAGGATGCCAGAGGTTGGACAGCAGATGTCTGCCTTCTCAGGCCACGCCATTTGCCAGGTTAGCCAAGTGGGGGTTTCTCCCCCCCCTCAGTGGCGCATAAAAGCGAGGAAAAGCCCGCAAAGTTTAAAGTGCACGGGTGGCTTAATCTTCATCCCTCTCTTGTGACATCCGTTTCAGGGATAAGCGACACAATGAGGCCCAGGAGAAGGCTCGCCGGGGCGATAAAGTCCCGCCGTCGCTTTGCCGTCCATCTGCTGTCCCTCCCTCGCGTGTTCTGATAAGGATGTTTTGGCAGTCGCTTTGATTTTCCTATCTTTCCTGCGCGGATTAGGAGATGGCGCTCTTGTGGGACGATAAGGAGGTCAGGAGGGGAACAATGTGGGGGGTTTAATACCTTTAAATGTTAACTAAATGTTGATGACAGAAATACACCTGGCAGACATTCATGTGGCATCAAACTGCCTCTCAAAGCTGCTTTAAGCGGCTGCCAATCTGCTCGCTTTTTGACGTCACAGCCACAATAGCACGGTTGGCGGTTTTCGCAATTAGCGGCGTGCGCTTTGCTATAACTGGGCGGTAGATTGTGCAACATGAAATCCTGCAATTCCAACGTATTTTAATGTAAAAGATGGCATAAACAAAAATAATTCTCCTAAATCAGTGTGTGTATTTAGACCTGCTTGTCAGTGTTCCAATTTGTGTGCTTCTGTTTAGATTTGTGTGTTTGTACATAGATCTGTTTATCAGTGTTCTAAGTTGTGGGCGTGTGTTTAGATTTGTGTGTCTGTTTTTAGATTTGTGTGTGTGTGTGTGTATTTAGATCTGTTTGTCAGTGTTCTAAGTGTGTGCATGTGTTTAGATTTGTGTGTCTGTTTCTAGATTTGTGTGTGTGTGTGTGTATTTAGATCTGTTTGTCAGTGTTCTAAGTTGTGTGCGTGTGTTTAGATTTGTGTGTCTGTTTTTAGATTTGTGTGTGTGTGTATTTAGATCTGTTTGTCAGTGTTCTAAGTGTGTGCATGTGTTTAGATTTGTGTGTCTGTTTTTAGATTTGTGTGCGTGTGTGTATTTAGATCTGTTTGTCGGTGTTCTAAGTGTGTGCATGTGTTTAGATTTGTGTGTCTGTTTCTAGATTTGTGTGTGTGTGTGTATTTAGATCTGTTTGTCAGTGTTCTAAGTTGTGTGCGTGTGTTTAGATTTGTGTGTCTGTTTTTAGATTTGTGTGTGTGTGTGTATTTAGATCTGTTTGTCAGTGTTCTAAGTGTGTGCATGTGTTTAGATTTGTGTGTCTGTCTTTAGATTTGTGTGTGCGTATTTAGATCTGTTTGTCAGTGTACTAATTTGTGTGCTTGTGTTTAGGTGTCTGTGTTTAGATTGGGTGTGTTTACATTTGTGTGTGTGTGTGTGTTTAGATTTGTGTGTCTTTCTTTAGATTTGTGTGTCTGTGTGTATTTAGTTCTGCTTGTCAGTGTTCTAAGTTGTGTGTTTGTGTTTAGATTTGTGTGTCTGTCTTTAGATTTGTGTGTGCGTATTTAGATCTGTTTGTCAGTGTTCTAACTTGTGTGCGTGCTTGTGTTTAGATTTGTGTCTTTCTTTAGATTTGTGTGTCTGTGTGTATTTAGATCTGCTTGTCAGTGTTCTAAGTTGTGTGTTTGTGTTTAGATGTGTGTGTCTGTCTTTAGATTTGTGTGTGTGTGTGTATTTAGATCTGTTTTTTCAGTGTTCTAAGTTGTGTTTGTGTTTAAATTTGTGTGTCTGTCTTTGGATTTGTGTGTGCGTATTTAGATCTGTTTGTCAGTGTTCTAACTTGTGTGCGTGCTTGTGTTTAGATTTGTGTGTCTTTCTTTAGATTTGTGTGTCTGTGTGTATTTAGATCTGCTTGTCAGTGTTCTACGTTGTGTGCTTGTGTTTGGATTTGTGTGCGTGTGTATTTAGATCTGTTTGTCAGTGTTCTAATTTGTGTGCTTGTGTTTAGATTTGTGTGTCTGTCTTAAGATTTGTGTGTATATATAAATCGTTATGTCAGTGTTCTAAGTTGTGTGCGTGTCTTTAGAATTCTATGTGTCTTTAGATTTGTGTGTGTGTGTGTGTGTGTGTGTGTGTGTGTGTATTTAGATCTGTTTGTCAGTGTTCTAAGTTATGTGCTTGTGTTTAGATGTGTGTGTATGTGTTTAGATTTGTGTGTGCGTATTTAGATCTGTTTGTCAGTGTTCTAATTTGTGTGCTTGTGTTTAGGTGTCTGTGTTTAGATTTGTGTGTGTTTACATTTGTGTGTGTGTGTATTTAGATCTGTTTGTCAGTGTTCTAATTTGTGTGCTTGTGTTTAGGTGTCTGTGTTTAGATTTGTGTGTGTTTACATCTGTGTGTGTGTGTATTTAGATCTGTTTGTCAGTGTTCTAAGTTACGTGCTTGTGTTTAGATGTGTGTGTATGTGTTTAGATTTGTGTGTGCGTATTTAGATCTGTTTGTCAGTGTTCTAATTTGTGTGCTTGTGTTTAGGTGTCTGTGTTTAGATTTGTGTGTGTTTACATTTGTGTGTGTGTGTGTGTGTATTTAGATCTGTTTGTCAGTGTTCTAAGTTGTGTGCTTGTGTTTAGATGTGTGTGTCTTTCTTTAGATGTGTGTGTCTGTGTGCATTTAGATCTGCTTGTCAGTGTTCTAAGTTGTGTGCTCGTGTTTAGAATTCTCTGTGTGTGTGTATTTAGATCCATTTGTCGGTGTTCTAATTTGTGTCTGCCTTAAGATGTGTGTGTGTGTGTGTGTGTGTGTGTAACAAAATAAATAATCTCTAGTCAGTGCCTAGCACGCATTTTAACAAGGTTAAAGTTAGCTTCCGGGCGATACTGATAGTCGATACAAGACTGATACGTTTTACTTGGACACACACAGATTGACAGATTTGATATATTTATTTATGTTTTTTTTTTTTTTGTACACACCAAATTAGAAAACGGACACGCAAATCTGATTATACACACACAGACTGAGACACGCGTTTGCAAATTGTTTTGTTACAATAATACTTCCAGATAAAAGGTAAACAATTTGGCGAAACACACTAAATTGGCAGCGTTCGAGAAATTTCAAGTCAATCTGCTATATGGGGTAAAAGAACACAGCCACCATGCCTGAAACATAGAAAGCACAGTTTCATCCTCAGGAGCACACACACACACACACACACACACACACACACACACACACACACACACACACACACACACACACACACACACACACACACACACACACAAATACATGCAGGCATAAAGCCATGACATTAAAGTGAGTGCTAAGGACATGCAGGACCATTTATTTCAATTCTGGGATGAGCGGCGGAGAAAAACATGAGCAAAAGTAGTTTGTGGCTAATCCTGCTAAGCAAATTTGTGATGAGCGATAAAATGTATTATTCCAGTGCCGTGCAGCACAATCCCTCAAAGGGTCAAAAGATCTCCAGTCAATTATGCAGAAAGTGGCGCACCTCCACCGAGTCACCTGTGACCCCCCCACCGGGGTCACGGCGAATATGGCGGCTAATTGCAATCCTCCCTCCGTATCGCCGTTCTCCTGAGCCTCAGTTAATGATTAGATGATTTAAGAAAAGCCTCGAATGTGAGCGCTTGGATTAGCATGTGAGTGCTATGCTAATGGTCTACTCGGGAAGTGCAGGAGAGCAGATTGGCAGACCAAAAAAAAAAAAAAGGTTCATTTCGATGGAAGTAAACGACTGATAAAAGGCGCTATGAGGGATGGCGGCAGGCGCGGTCAATAAGTTACCATCTCTTATTGTGGCTTGAGTTGCAAACGATGCAGCGTGCACACTGCAAAAAGTCAGTGTTCAAAAACAAGAAAAAAAATACAAAAATGAGGGGTATTTTATTTAAACTAAGCAAAATTATCTGCCAATAGAACAAGAAAATTCGGCATGTCAAGACTTTCCAAAACAAGTCAAATTAGCTAACCTCAATGAACCCAAAAATACCTTAAAATAAGTATATTCTCACTAATAACAAGTGCACTTTTCTTGGTGGGAAAAAAAAAAGACCTTTTTGCTCAATATGTTGAAAAATATTCTTAAATGAAGTAAATGCTAGTGCCATTATCTTGACATAATGACATGCGCTCGGCATTACATTTACTTATACTAAAAACTAATTTATTGTTCTTAATGGAAAGGCAACAAGGCAACTGCTTGTTACTCTCGGGGTCTTCTAGCCGCTCAGGCAAATTATATGGTCTAAAAATGTCAAAAGGACTCCATATTCGACTGGAAATGGTCCACATTGTCACTAAAATTCCCCTTTTTGCAGGTAATTTCAAAAATACAGCAGAATTGAACATGTCTTTTAATTTATGTGTTCCGCCCCTCTGGCAAATCAATGACAGCGGCAACCTTGTGCAAAATCAATAATTAGAACGACTCTAAATAAAACTGATAATAGTCCACAAAGTCCAATAATACTAGAACAAGATATTTCAATTAATATGATCGTCCCTTTTGCAAGTTACTAATGACAGCGGAAACCTGGCACATAATGTACAAACAGAACAAATCTAAATAAGACTGGAAATAGTCTGCAAAGTCATAAAAAGTGTAAAAATACAGCAGAATTGAAAATGTCTTCATTTGTGTGATCGCTTCTCCTGCAAATCAATAATAAAAGTGGAAACATTGTGCAAAATTAATAATCAGAACGACTCGAAATAATAGAATAGAATACAACTGGAAATAGTCCACAAAGTAATAAAAATAGTAAAAATACAGCAGAGTTGAACATGTCTTCATTTGTGTGATCGCTCCTCTTGCAAATCAATAATAACAGCGGCAACATTGTGCAAAATTAATGATCAGAACGACTCTAAATAAGACTAGAAATAAGAAATAGTCCACAAAAATGCATTTTTCCATGGATAACATGACATCATCGCGCCAAGTGCGTGCTCTTTCAGTCAGTTAGTGCGCATATATACAGCCCGGCCCCCAGCCGAATGTTTTTTTTATTGTAATTTTGAAGAATTTATCTGAATGTGCATGAACTATTTCTGTTCAAAATAGTTTGAAATGTTAAATGTTTAAATATTAACTGTCAGTTTACTGTAATGTGCCAACTGTACTACTATATGAGTACATATTTTCTATTGTTTCATTGAAAATAAAACAGCAAAGTCCATTTGGCTGTCATCTGTTTTAATTATGAGACACATTTGTGTCAAAATCATGATTTTTTTTTTTCATGGTTGAAGTAAGAAATTACTTTAAAAAAGTAGTTGTATACTTGTGAGCAGTGTTGGGACTAACGCGTTACTAAGTAACGCGTTACTGTAACGCCGTTAGTTTCGGCGGTAACTAGTAATCTAACGCGTGATTTTTTTATATGCAGTAACTCAGTTACCGTTACTGCATGAAGCGTTACTGCGTTATTTTACGTTATTTGTATGTAGTATCGGCTAGAAACTGAAGATCTGAGTGTGTTTTATTGGAGCGCTGCGGTGGAAAATAAGAGGCGTGCTTTCCCCCACCCACAGAAAGCACGCCTCCCCTCCAGAGCCGTACTTCGGGGCTAACAACCTTCACTTTACCCGGAAGAGGGTCTTTACAGCTGAGGGTGAATGACGAGCCCGGCGGTTTGTTGCAACTTTGTGACTTTATTGGACGCAGCCATCCACCAAGCTAGAACACCTGCACGCACTCACTGTCGCCGCTCCCTCACCTCTCTCGCCCACTCACTCACTGACGTCACTCACCTCACATGTTGTCATATCTTAAAGGGCCACACACACATACGCTACTCTCATAACAACTAACAAGACATCATGGTGAAGCCAGAAGTCGAGTTTTTTAACATGGAGACATTCTCAATACTTTTCTTTTGTCGAGCACAAAGAAAATAACATTTGAGTTAAATGTAAGTTGTGTCTTGGATCAAAGATCCTATCTACTTAGAGTTCAAGTTAAAGTGCCATTATGTTGCAGCTATTTAAAATAGTTTTGTCAATTTTTTCTGGCCTGAAATAAATTGGCCCTTTGAAACATATCTTTGTCTTTGTGTGTTGTATGTAGACCACATTGTTTGTGTGTTGTATGTAGACCACATTGTTTGTGTGTTGTATGTAGACCACATTGTTTGTGTGTTGTATGTAGACCACATTGTTTGTGTGTTGTATGTAGACCACATTGTTTGTGTGTTGTATGTAGACCACATTGTTTGTGTGTTGTATGTAGACCACATTGTTTGTGTGTTGTATGTAGACCACATTGTTTGTGTGTTGTATGTAGACCACATTGTGTGTTGTATGTAGAGCACATTGTTTGTGTGTTGTATGTAGACCACATTGTTGTGTGTTGTATGTAGACCACATTGTTTGTGTGTTGTATGTAGACCACATTGCTTGTGTGTTGTATGTAGACCACGTTGTTTGTGTGTTGTATGTAGACCACATTGTTTGTGTGTTGTATGTAGACCACATTGTTTGTGTGTTGTATGTAGACCACATTGTTTGTGTGTTGTATGTAGAACACATTGTTTGTGTGTTGTATGTAGAGCACATTGTTTGTGTGTTGTATGTAGAGCACATTGTTTGTGTGTTGTATGTAGAGCACATTGTTTGTGTGTTGTATGTAGACCACATTGTTTGTGTGTTGTATGTAGACCACATTGTTTGTGTGTTGTATGTAGACCACATTGTTTGTGTGTTGTATGTAGACCACATTGTTTGTGTGTTGTATGTAGACCACATTGTTTGTGTGTTGTATGTAGACCACATTGTTTGTGTGTTGTATGTAGACCACATTGTTTGTGTGTTGTATGTAGACCACATTGTGTGTTGTATGTAGAGCACATTGTTTGTGTGTTGTATGTAGACCACATTGTTGTGTGTTGTATGTAGACCACATTGTTTGTGTGTTGTATGTAGACCACATTGTTTGTGTGTTGTATGTAGACCACATTGTTTGTGTGTTGTATGTAGACCACATTGTTTGTGTGTTGTATGTAGACCACATTGTTTGTGTGTTGTATGTAGACCACATTGTTTGTGTGTTGTATGTAGACCACATTGTTTGTGTGTTGTATGTAGACCACATTGTTTGTGTGTTGTATGTAGACCACATTGTTTGTGTGTTGTATATAGACCACATTGTTTGTGTGTTGTATGTAGACCACATTGCTTGTGTGTTGTATGTAGACCACATTGTTTGTGTGTTGTATGTAGACCACATTGTTTGTGTGTTGTATGTAGACCACATTGTTTGTGTGTTGTATGTAGACCACATTGTTTGTGTGTTGTATGTAGACCACATTGTTTGTGTGTTGTATGTAGAACACATTGTTTGTGTGTTGTATGTAGAGCACATTGTTTGTGTGTTGTATGTAGACCACATTGTTTGTGTGTTGTATGTAGAGCACATTGTTTGTGTGTTGTATGTAGAGCACATTGTTTGTGTGTTGTATGTAGACCACATTGCTTGTGTGTTGTATGTAGACCACATTGTTTGTGTGTTGTATGTAGACCACATTGTTTGTGTGTTGTATGTAGAGCACATTGTTTGTGTGTTGTATGTAGAGCACATTGCCTGTGTGTTGTATGTAGACCACATTGCTTGTGTGTTGTATATAGACCACATTGTTTGTGTGTTGTATGTAGACCACATTGTTTGTGTGTTGTATGTAGACCACATTGTTTGTGTGTTGTATGTAGACCACATTGCTTGTGTGTTGTATATAGACCACATTGTTTGTGTGTTGTATGTAGACCACATTGTTTGTGTGTTGTATGTAGACCACATTGTTTGTGTGTTGTATGTAGACCACATTGCTTGTGTGTTGTATGTAGACCACATTGTTTGTGTGTTGTATGTAGACCACATTGTTTGTGTGTTGTATGTAGACCACATTGTTTGTGTGTTGTATGTAGAGCACATTGTTTGTGTGTTGTATGTAGACCACATTGTTTGTGTGTTGTATGTAGACCACATTGTTTGTGTGTTGTATGTAGACCACATTGTTTGTGTGTTGTATGTAGACCACATTGTTTGTGTGTTGTATGTAGACCACATTGTTTGTGTGTTGTATGCAGACCACATTGTTTGTGTGTTGTATGCAGACCACATTGTTTGTGTGTTGTATGCAGACCACATTGTTTGTGTGTTGTATGTAGACCACATTGCTTGTGTGTTGTATGTAGACCACATTGTTTGTGTGTTGTATGTAGACCACATTGTTTGTGTGTTGTATGTAGACCACATTGTTTGTGTGTTGTATGTAGACCACATTGCTTGTGTGTTGTATGTAGACCACATTGCTTGTGTGTTGTATGTAGACCACATTGTTTGTGTGTTGTATGTAGACCACATTGTTTGTGTGTTGTATGTAGACCACATTGTTTGTGTGTTGTATGTAGACCACATTGTTTGTGTGTTGTATGTAGACCACATTGTATGTGTGTTGTATGCAGACCACATTGTTTGTGTGTTGTATGTAGACCACATTGTTTGTGTGTTGTATGTAGACCACATTGTTTGTGTGTTGTATGTAGAGCACATTGTTTGTGTGTTGTATGTAGAGCACATTGTTTGTGTGTTGTATGTAGAGCACATTGTTTGTGTGTTGTATGTAGACCACATTGTTTGTGTGTTGTATGTAGACCACGTTGTTTGTGTGTTGTATGTAGACCACGTTGTTTGTGTGTTGTATGTAGACCACGTTGTTTGTGTGTTGTATGTAGACCACGTTGTTTGTGTGTTGTATGTAGAGCACATTGTTTGTGTGTTGTATGTAGAGCACATTGTTTGTGTGTTGTATGTAGACCACGTTGTTTGTGTGTTGTATGTAGACCACGTTGTTTGTGTGTTGTATGTAGACCACGTTGTTTGTGTGTTGTATGTAGACCACGTTGTTTGTGTGTTGTATGTAGACCACGTTGTTTGTGTGTTGTATGTAGACCACATTGTTTGTGTGTTGTATGTAGAGCACATTGCTTGTGTGTTGTATGTAGACCACGTTGTTTGTGTGTTGTATGTAGACCACGTTGTTTGTGTGTTGTATGTAGACCACGTTGTTTGTGTGTTGTATGTAGAGCACATTGTTTGTGTGTTGTATGTAGAGCACATTGCTTGTGTGTTGTATGTAGACCACGTTGTTTGTGTGTTGTATGTAGACCACGTTGTTTGTGTGTTGTATGTAGACCACGTTGTTTGTGTGTTGTATGTAGACCACGTTGTTTGTGTGTTGTATGTAGACCACGTTGTTTGTGTGTTGTATGTAGACCACATTGTTTGTGTGTTGTATGTAGAGCACATTGTTTGTGTGTTGTATGTAGACCACATTGTTTGTGTGTTGTATGTAGACCACATTGTTTGTGTGTTGTATGTAGACCACATTGTTTGTGTGTTGTATGTAGACCACGTTGTTTGTGTGTTGTATGTAGAGCACGTTGTTTGTGTGTTGTATGTAGACCACGTTGTTTGTGTGTTGTATGTAGACCACGTTGTTTGTGTGTTGTATGTAGACCACATTGTTTGTGTGTTGTATGTAGACCACATTGTTTGTGTGTTGTATGTAGACCACATTGTTTGTGTGTTGTATGTAGACCACATTGCTTGTGTGTTGTATGTAGACCACATTGTTTGTGTGTTGTATGTAGACCACATTGTGTGTTGTATGCAGACCACATTGTTTGTGTGTTGTATGCAGACTACATTGTTTGTGTGTTGTATGTAGACCACATTGTTTGTGTGTTGTATGTAGACCACATTGTATGTGTGTTGTATGTAGACCACATTGTTTGTGTGTTGTATGTAGACCACATTGTTTGTGTGTTGTATGCAGACCACATTGTTTGTGTGTTGTATGCAGACCACATTGTTTGTGTGTTGTATGCAGACCCCATTGTTTGTGTGTTGTATGTAGAGCACATTGTTTGTGTGTTGTATGTAGACCACATTGTTTGTGTGTTGTATATAGACCACATTGTTTGTGTGTTGTATGTAGACCACATTGTTTGTGTGTTGTATGTAGACCACATTGTTTGTGTGTTGTATGTAGACCACATTGTTTGTGTGTTGTATGTAGACCACATTGTTTGTGTGTTGTATGTAGACCACATTGTTTGTGTGTTGTATGTAGACCACATTGTTTGTGTGTTGTATGTAGACCACATTGTTTGTGTGTTGTATGTAGACCACATTGTTTGTGTGTTGTATGTAGACCACATTGCTTGTGTGTTGTATGTAGACCACATTGTTTGTGTGTTGTATGTAGACCACATTGTTTGTGTGTTGTATGTAGACCACATTGCTTGTGTGTTGTATGTAGACCACATTGTTTGTGTGTTGTATGTAGACCACATTGTTTGTGTGTTGTATATAGACCACATTGTTTGTGTGTTGTATGTAGACCACATTGTTTGTGTGTTGTATATAGACCACATTGTTTGTGTGTTGTATGTAGACCACATTGTTTGTGTGTTGTATGTAGACCACATTGCTTGTGTGTTGTATGTAGACCACATTGCTTGTGTGTTGTATGTAGACCACATTGTTTGTGTGTTGTATGTAGACCACATTGTTTGTGTGTTGTATGTAGACCACATTGTTTGTGTGTTGTATATAGACCACATTGTTTGTGTGTTGTATGTAGACCACATTGTTTGTGTGTTGTGTGTAGACCACATTGTTTGTGTGTTGTATGTAGACCACATTGTTTGTGTGTTGTATGTAGACCACATTGTTTGTGTGTTGTATGTAGACCACATTGTTTGTGTGTTGTATGTAGACCACATTGCTTTCTGAGTTCAGTGATGCAAATGCATGTCAAGTTGATCAACAGATTGTATTATTCTCCAGTGCAATAACAGTACTGAAATGAAGGCTAAAAGGGCATTAATGGGAGCCTTAAAAAAAAAGGGGGGAAAAAGAAGTAACAATATAGTTACTTTTCACAGTAACGCATTACTTTTTGGTGTAAGTAACTGAGTTACTTTTGAAATAAAGTAACTAGTAATTGTAACTAGTTACTGGTTTTCAGTAAATAACCCAACACTGCTTGTGAGTGTTGATGACACAGCTTTGCAACAGTTGATATTCTAGTTTCAAGCATGTTTTACTCAATATAGGTCATAAAATCTCAGCAACAAGCTGTAATATCTTACTGAGATCATTTAGGACCAAAACCCTTAAAAGAAGAAAAACACTCTAACATAAAATCTGCTTAGTGAGAAGAATGATCTTATCTTAGACAGAAAATAAGCAAATATCACCCTTATTTGAGATATTTAATCTTACTTAGATTTCAGTTTTTGCAGTGCAGGATGTTGTCTTAATGCTACTTTGACACACTGACCGAAATAGACACAGACTAGCAGTGCAGCTGTCTCTACACACCCCCCTTCATACATTTTTAATACAATCTATTACTTCTGGATTAGCCGATAAGAGCCGGCCTGCTTAAATTCTATAATAGTTTGCATAATTGCCATCAGCGCGCCGTAGAAGAGCCCTACAATTTTCTCTATTCTGTGAAGAAAATTGAGTAAAAAAAAAGGGGAATACTCTCATTAGGCCAGTGGTACCGTGCCTGGGCCCGCGTCACACCTAAAGCACGGAACCTTTGGCTGGCGTGAGCGTGCTAAACTCACGCCAAGGTGCGGCACACTTCTCCTCTTCTAGGTGGGGCCCGGCAACCATTACATGCACCTAGCAAAGTCATTGAATGACTGTAATGTGACCGCTCAATGATAACCTACACCTTTCATTAGAGAAAGAAAATACAAAAGACTCAAAATCATCCAAAAGTGACACGCTCGTAGATGGATGAAGACGTGTCTTTGAATTCATGCGTTACTCTAGCAACAATAATTTTGCGCCGCTGTCGTTGACAGTCAAAACGACTCCATATTCAACTGGAAATAGTCCACAAAGTCACTAAAATTGTCCCTCTTGCAAGTAATTAATGACAGTGGAAAAATGGCACAAAATATACAATCAGAACAACTCCAAATTTTACTGGAAATAGTCCACAAAGTCATTAAAATAGCCCCTCTTGCAAGTAATTAATGACAGTGGAAAAATGGCACAAAATATACAATCAGAACAACTCCAAATTTTACAGGAAATAGTCCACAAAGTCATTAAAATAGCCCCTCTTGCAAGTAATTAATGACAGTGGAAAAATGGCACAAAATATACAATCAGAACAACTCCAAATTTTACAGGAAATAGTCCACAAAGTCATTAAAATAGCCCCTCTTGCAAGTAATTTATGACAGTGGAAAAATGGCACAAAATATACAATCAGAACAACTCCAAATTTGACTGGAAATAGTCCACAAAGTCACTAAAATAGCCCCTCTTGCAAGTAATTAATGACAGTGGAAAAATGGCACAAAATATACAATCAGAACAACTCCAAATTTTACTGGAAATAGTCCACAAAGTCATTAAAATAGCCCCTCTTGCAAGTAATTAATGACAGTGGAAAAATGGCACAAAATATACAATCAGAACAACTCCAAATTTTACAGGAAATAGTCCACAAAGTCATTAAAATAGCCCCTCTTGCAAGTAATTAATGACAGTGGAAAAATGGCACAAAATATACAATCAGAACAACTCCAAATTTGACTGGAAATAGTCCACAAAGTCACTAAAATAGCCCCTCTTGCAAGTAATTAATGACAGTGGAAAAATGGCACAAAATATACAATCAGAACAACTCCAAATTTTACTGGAAATAGTCCACAAAGTCACTAAAATAGCCCCTCTTGCAAGTAATTAATGACAGTGGAAAAATGGCACAAAATATACAATCAGAACAACTCCAAATTTTACAGGAAATAGTCCACAAAGTCATTAAAATAGCCCCTCTTGCAAGTAATTAATGACAGTGGAAAAATGGCACAAAATATACAATCAGAACAACTCCAAATTTGACTGGAAATAGTCCACAAAGTCACTAAAATAGCCCCTCTTGCAAGTAATTAATGACAGTGGAAAAATTGCACAAAATATACAATCAGAGCAACTCCAAATTTTACTGGAAATAGTCCACAAAGTCATACAAATTGTGAAAATACAGCAGAATTGAACAGGTCTTCATTTACTGTATGTGATCGCCCTTCTTACAAATCAATAATATCTGCAACATTGTGCAAAATTAATAATCAGAACGACTCTAAATAAAACTGATAATAGTCCACAAAGTCAGAGACATTTCAATAATACTAGAACGAGATATTTCAATAGATATGGTCGTCCCTTTTGCAAGTAACTAATGACAGGGGAGACCTGGCACATAATGTACAAACAGAACAAATCTAAATAAGACTGGAAATAGTCTGCAAAGTCATAAAAAATGTAAAAATACAGCAGAATTGAAAATGTCTTCATTTGTGTGATCGCTTCTCTCGCAAATCAATAATAAAAGTGGAAACATTGTGCAAAATTAATAATCAGAACAACTCGAAATAATAGAATAGAATAGAACTGGAAATAGTCCGCAAAGTAGTAAAAATGGTAAAAATACAGCAGAGTTGAACATGTCTTCATTTGTGTGATTGCTTCTCTTGCAAATCAATAATACAAGTGGAAACATTGTGCAAAATTAATAATCAGAACAACTCGAAATAATAGAATACAATAGAACTGGAAATAGTCCGCAAAGTAATCAAAATAGTAAAAATACAGTAGAGTTGAACATGTCTTCATTTGTGTGATCGTTCCTCTTGCAAATCAATAATAACAGCGGCAACATTGTGCAAAATTAATAATCAGAACGACTCTAAATAAGACTGGAAATAGTCCACAAAGTCATAAAACATTTTTTAAATACAGCAGAATTGAACATGTCTTTTCATTTATGTGATCGCCCCTCTTGCAAATCAATAATGACAGCGGCAACCTTGTGCAAAATCAATAATTACGATGACTCCAAATACAACTGATAATAGTCCACAAAGTCAGAGACATTTGAATAATACTAGAACGAGATATTTCAATAAATATGATCGTCCCTTTTGCAAGTAACTAATGAAAGCGGAAACCTGGCACAAAATGTACAAACAGAACGACTCCAAATAAGACTGGAAATTGTCCACTAAGTCAGAGAAATAGGACTGGAAATAGTCCGCAAAGTCATAAAAATTGTAAAAAATACTGCAGAAATGAACATGTCTTCATTTATGTGATTACCCCTCTTGCAAATCAATAACAGCGGCAACTTTGTGTAAAATTAATAATCAGAACGACTCTAAATAAGACTGTAAATAGACTGCAAAGTCATAAAAAATTTAAAATACAGCAGGATTTAACATTTCTTTCCATTTGTGCTCCGCCCCTCTTGCAAATCCATAATGACAGCGGCAACCTTGTGCAAAATCAATAATTACAACGATTCTAAGTAAAACTGATAATAGTCCACAAAGTCAGAGATATTTCAATAATACTAGAACGAGATATTTCAATAAATATGATCGTCCCTTTTGCAAGTAACTAACGACAGCGGAAACCTGACACAAAATGTACAAACAGAACGACTCCAAATAAGACTGGAAATTGTCCACTAAGTCAGAGAAATAGGACTGGAAATAGTCCGCAAAGTCATAAAAATTGTAAAAATACTGCATAAATGAACATGTCTTCATTTATGTGATTGCCCCTCTTGCAAATCAATAACAGCGGCAACTTTGTACAAAATTAATAATCAGAACGACTCTAAATAAGACTGTAAATAGACTGCAAAGTCATAAAAATTTTAAAATACAGCAGAATTTAACATTTCTTTTCATTTGTGCTCCGCCCCTCTTGCAAATCCATAATGACAGCGGCAACCTTGTGCAAAATCAATAATTACAACGATTCTAAGTAAAACTGATAATAGTCCACAAAGTCAGAGATATTTCAATAATACTAGAACGAGATATTTCAATAAATATGATCGTCCCTTTTGCAAGTAACTAACGACAGCGGAAACCTGGCACATAATGTACAAACAGAACAAATCTAAATAAGACTGGAAATAGTCTGCAAAGTCATAAAACATTTAAAAATACAGCACAATTGAAAATGTCTTCATTTGTGTGATCGCTTTGCTTGCAAATCAATAATAAAAGTGGAAACATTGTCCAAAATTAATAATCAGAATGACTCGAAATAAGACTGGAAATAGTCTGCAAAGTAATAAAAATAGTAAAAATACAGCAGAGTTGAACATGTCTTCATTTGTGTGATCGCTCCTCTTGCAAATCAATAATAACAGCGGCAACATTGTGCAAAATTACTAATCAGAACGACTCTAAATAAGACTGGAAATAGTCCACAGTCATAAAACATTTTTTAAATACAGCAGAATTGAACATGTCTTTTCATTTATGTGATCGCCCCTCTTGCAAATCAATAATAACAGCGGCAACATTGTGCAAAATTAATAATCAGAACGACTCTTAATAAGACTGGAAATAGTCCACAAAGTCATAAAAATGTTTTTAAATACAGCAGAATTGAACATGTCTTTTCATTTATGTGATCGCCCCTCTTGCAAATCAATAATGACAGCGGCAACCTTGTGCAAAATCAATAATTACGACGACTCTAAATAAAACTGATAATAGTCCACAAAGTCAGAGACATTTGAATAATACTAGAACGAGATATTTCAATAAATATGATCGTGCCTTTTGCAAGTATTTAAAGGCCTACTGAAATGAATTTTTTTTATTTAAACGGGGATAGCAGATCTATTCTATGTGTCATACTTGATCATTTCGCGATATTGCCATATTTTTGCTGAAAGGATTTAGTATAGAACAACGACGATAAAGATTGCAACTTTTGGTATCTGATAAAAAAAAGGCTTGCCCCTACCGGAAGTAGCGTGACGTAGTCAGTTGAACATATACGCAAAGTTCCCTATTGTTTACAATGATGGCCGCATGAAGTGAGAGAGATTCGGACCGAGAAAGCGACAATTTCCCCATTAATTTGAGCGAGGATGAAAGATTTGTGGATGAGTAAAGTGCAAGTGAAGGACTAGTGGGGAGTTGAAGCTATTCAGATAGGGAAGATGCTGTGAGAGCCGAGGGTGACCTGATATTCAGCTGGGAATGACTACAACAGTAAATAAACACAAGACATATATATACTCTATTAGCCACAACACAACCAGGCTTATATTTAATATGCCACAAATTAATCCTGCATAAAAACACCTGCGTGTTTGTTATGCTAGCTCCTAGCTCCTCTGCTAGCTCCTAGCTCCATAGAACACGCCAATACAATACAAACACCTGATCAACACACACAATCACTCAGCCCAAAAGACCGTTTACCTAACCCAAGGTTCATAAAGCTTATATATTTTTAAAAAGTTACGTACGTGACGCGCACATACGGTCAAGTTATCGAATGTTTAGCAGCCAAGGCTGCATACTCACGGTACCTGATATTCAGCTGGGAATGACTACAACAGTAAATAAACACAAGACATATATATACTCTATTAGCCACAACACAACCAGGCTTATATTTAATATGCCACAAATTAATCCTGCATAATAACACCTGCGTGTTTGTTATGCTAGCTCCTAGCTCCTCTGCTAGCTCCTAGCTCCATAGAACACGCCAATACAATTCAAACACCTGATCAACACACACAATCACTCAGCCCAAAAGACCGTTCACCTAACCCAAGGTTCATAAAGCTTATATATTTTTAAAAAGTTACGTACGTGACGCGCACGTACGGTACGGTACGTGTTATGCTAGCTCCTAGCTCCTCTGCTAGCTCCTAGCTCCATAGAACACGCCAATACAATTCAAACACATGATCAACACACACAATCACTCAGCCCAAAAGACCGTTCACCTAACCCAAGGTTCATAAAGCTTATATATTTTAAAAAAGTTACGTACATACGCAAAAAAAAGCCAAAGCTGCATACTCACAGTAGCACGTCTGCGTCTTTGTCATCCAAATCAAAGTAAT
Organism: Entelurus aequoreus; assembly: GCF_033978785.1. Taxonomy (NCBI): domain Eukaryota; kingdom Metazoa; phylum Chordata; class Actinopteri; order Syngnathiformes; family Syngnathidae; genus Entelurus; species Entelurus aequoreus. The sequence goes on from NC_084751.1 coordinate 1,283,919, forward strand.
CCTGGTAAGAGTCTGTGTTGTCCCAGTTCCCTACAGGCGTCTGTGTATCCAAATCAAAAGTCCTCCTGGTTAGAGTCTCTGTTATCCGAGTTCTTCCATCTTGACTGCATCTTTCGGGAATGTAAACAAAGAAGCGCCGGCTGTGTACTGTTGTGGCTGACTACGTTCGAAAAATACGTCCATTTCGCACCGACAACTTTCTTCTTTGCTTGCTTGGCTTCCTTCTCCATAATGCAATGAACATGATTGAAACAGATTCACGAACACAGATGTCCAGAATACTGTGGAATTATGAAATGAAAACAGAGCTTTTTCATATCGGCTTCAATGTGGAAGGCATACCCGTGTTCGCCGGGCTACGTCACACGCATACGTCATCCTCAGAGGCGTTTCGAACCGGAAGTTTAGCGGCAAATTTAAAATGTCACTTTATAAGTTAACCCGGCCGTATTGGCATGTGTTATAATGTTAAGATTTCATCATTGATATATAAACTATCAGACTGCGTGGTCGGTAGTAGTGGCTTTCAGTAGGCCTTTAATGACAGGGGAGACCTGGCCCAAAATGTACAAACAGAACGACTCCAAATAAGACTGGAAATGGTCCACTAAGTCATAGAAATTGCATTGAACGGGTCATTTATTAAATACTGTCGTTCCTTTTGCAAGTAATTAATGAGGGACAAGCTGGCACAAAATATACAGTCAAAATGGCTCCAACAAGACTGGAAATATGAGTGGACTAAGTAATAATCAAACAGCCTGGAGCGACCATCATTTCCTATTCAAGCACACAAACTAAGTCAATAGCAATCCTGGCCAACACCAGCACAGATGTTCCCAGCTATCAGTGGGATGGACATAATGCAGCGCAAAAACAATTCCTGATGAATTCTTTAAGGCTGTGGTCCACCACCATCGCCCCCCTAGCAAGCAATTAATGACACCACGAACAATTGCAAAGAGAATCCGAGGAACAGGATCGCGAACGGACCACGTCCGTCAATGATATTGACTTTCTTAAAACCCGTGTCGATACTGTCCAGCACTCCATTCCCGATACTGATAAACAGTGTGAAGTATTGAAGGAAGATGCCTAACTTCCTCCTTGCATCCCCAGTGTTTTACAGTCATTGCAGTACAGTACTACCCTCTTGTTCCTAGGTCCGTGTAAATCCCAAATAAATAAATTATGCATATCTTAATCTGTCATGTCATAGGGTAGAGGTGTCAAAGTCGCAGTTATGTTTGGCCCCAGAGGGCCGCTTCTAACAGTGAATACTATTATTACACATTTATAATGCATTTTATTAGTAGATTTTTTTTAAACTAAAATGTAAAAAAAATATAGTAAATATCAATAATTTCACCTTAAAATGTAGTGTATTTTACTGTAAATGGAAAAACAGTACTGCTGCTTTTAGGGTTAAAAAAAGGCAGCTCAGTTGCCAGAATTTTACTGTAAAATTGATATTTGTTTTTTTACCGTAAATAAAAATAACTGCAATTTTACAGTAAAATTTTGGCACCTGAGCTGCCAGTTTTTTTAGTGTTTTTTTTTATACCACAAATCAATAACTGCATATTTTTCGGTGTATTACTGTAAATGCCAAAACGGTACCACAGTTTATTACAGTAAAAAAAAAGTATTTTTTTTTTCCATTTAGAGAAAAATGCTGTAAAAACCACAGTAAATTTCACAATTTTACCATGAAATATTTTGCTACTCTTACATTGCACAATTTGATGGATAACTTGCTTTGATGTCATCATTATTAGTATTTATTTCTATTTAAAAATGGTTTGAATATACACTACCGTTCAAAAGTTTGGGGTCACATTGAAATGTCCTTATTTTTGAAGGAAAAGCACTGTACTTTTCAATGAAGATAACTTTAAACTAGTCTTAACTTTAAAGAAATACACTCTATACATTGCTAATGTGGTAAATGACTATTCTAGCTGCAAATGTCTGGTTTTTGGTGCAATATCTACATAGGTGTATAGAGGCCCATTTCCAGCAACTATCACTCCAGTGTTCTAATGGTATAATGTGTTGGCTCAGAAGGCTAATTGATGATTAGAAAACCCTTGTACAATCATGTTCACACATCTGAAAACAGTTTAGCTTGTTACAGAAGCTACAAAACTGACCTTCCTTTGAGCAGATTGAGTTTCTGGAGCATCACATTTGTGGGGTCAATTAAACGCTCAAAATGGCCAGAAAAAGAGAACTTTCATCTGAAACTCGACAGTCTATTCTTGTTCTTAGAAATGAAGGCTATTCCACAAAATTGTTTGGGTGACCCCAAACTTTTGAACGGTAGTGTATATTTTTGCATTATTAGACTATATTTAAGTTAAGATCATTTGCAAGTACATGGAGTACATTTAGTTTTTTTCTCCCAAAATAGGATAGGATAGGACTTTATTGTCATTGCACAAGTACAACGAAACTATGTTTTCAGCACAAACCAGTTCAAGATTAGACAAACCAACAGTGCACAGGGTAATAGAAAAGGAGAAAAAGGTCAAACGCTGGGGGAAGAAGATAAGTAAAAAAATAAATACAATACAATCTAGACTGGGCTCCTAAGGGGGCCTAGTCTGGGGTGGGGGAAAAACTAAATAGAAAGAAATAATACATTTAGTAAGAAAAGTTACAGTACTTTATTAATACCTGTACATATTATTTCCAGGTTTTCAAGGGCCAAATAAAATGAAGTGGCGGGCCACATCTGGCCCCCGGGCCTTGAGTTTGACACCTGTTAATAATCATAGTTTTACATTAAGGCTGCTGTCTGTTATTATGAATTGAGGATTATGATGCATAAACCTATTACGTGGCTCTAAATTAGCCATCGGCTTTCTAATTCAGCTTGATAATATAAATAAATGAATAAATATTCCCCCTTACTTTGCCCTTGACGCTCCTCTGTGGGAGGAACGAAGAACCAACGTCACAGTCGTCACCGCCACCCCCGTATAATGAAAGATGTACAAAGTGATGTTGAGAAAAGATCATTAAGCAAAGCCATGCTTGAAGAAAGATACCCTCAAGAGAGCTGGATCCCAGTTTACACCCATGGATCAGCCACTGACGCTGTCAAATGTGGAGACGCTGGGGCCCACGTCCAATTCCCCAGTGGAGAAACGAGGCAGAAGCGAAACCAACAGGCCTACATTGCACCAACTATAGAGCAGAAGTTGAAGCACTGATACATGCAGCAAAGCGTGGACAACAACACCCGAGTTGTCTTTCCGACAGACTGCCAGCCTATAATGCGGGCGAACTACAAAACTGTGAAAAGGCAGTGTAGCAAGTCAACACCCTACGTAAAGTCCTAGAATGGATCCCCTCCATTGCGGTATTGCAGGCAATGAAGAAGCAGACCAAAACAGTGTTTCCCCCAGAAAATGTGTTAGTTAAGGTGGTGTCTCTCCAGGGGGAAGGGGGTAGGTGGGGGTAAGGAACAGCGTAACTCGGCCTGTCGCAATCATCGCTGCCACCACAGCCCGGGGGGGCAATAGACTACAGACTGCGGTGAAGTAGGACGGCTTCGTCGCGTGAAGAAGCCTACAATTTTTGATTGTGTTTTCCGCTCCATATGCTGAATGCCGATATACTATATACACTACCGTTCAAAAGTTTGGGGTCACCCAAACAATTATGTGGAATAGCCTTCATTTCTAAGAACAAGAATAGACTGTCGAGTTTCAGATGAAAGTTCTCTTTTTCGGGGCATTTTGAGCGTTTAATTGACCCCACAAATGTGATGCTCCAGAAACTCAATCTGCTCAAAGGAAGGTCAGTTTTGTAGCTTCTGTAACGAGCTAAACTGTTTTCAGATGTGTGAACATGATTGCACAAGGGTTTTCGAATCATCAATTAGCCTTCTGAGCCAATGAGCAAACACATTGTACCATTAGAACACTGGAGTGATAGTTGCTGGAAATGGGCCTCTATACACCTATGTAGATATTGCACCAAAAAGCAGACATTTGCAGCTAGAATAGTCATTTACCACATTAGCAATGTATAGAGTGTATTTCTTTAAAGTTAAGACTAGTTTAAAGTTATCTTCATTGAAAAGTACAGTGCTTTTCCTTCAAAAATAAGGACATTTCAATGTGACCCCAAACTTTTGAACGGTAGTATATATCTCGATATTTTTTCCGTAAAGTAAAAACAATACACAAAACAGTCCTAGTTACCTGAGATACTAAGTATGTCATTATTATGACTTAGTAAGTCAATATTTTGACTTACTAATTTACTAAGTCAAAATAATGACAAAATAATGACTTACTAAGTCAAAATAATGACTTAAGTGAAATTAATGACTTACTGTAAGTAAGCGTTTGCAATAAGTGTTTGAAAAAAAGAGTTAAAAGTGGGGCCTCATGGTGCTCAACTCATCATGCTTAATTTATTACAGCATTTGGGAAGCCTGTAATTGATTTTTATTATGTAAATGTTATATTTTTATCAACATGTGATAGCAGGGACCCTGCCATTCAAAACTAGGCTGCTACATCAGTGTTTCCCATAAACTGCCAAGATGCCTGTGGCGGTGGGGGCGTGGCTATGGGCGTGGTCACCATGACATCGAGTAATTTGCATAATTTACTACAATGATTTGATTTTCTCTAAAAAGGCTCAAAAAATGTATACTTACTAATTAATAATAACAGTTTTGTTTTAAACGTCCATCCATCCATCCATTTTACAATATAATTACAACACTTTATGTACATATTTATGTACAGATTTGAACAATAACTTATTCACTGAAATATATTTATTAATTGTGGTTCTTACAAAAAATATATCTTATAAAATATAAAAGCTAAAATGTCTCAAAGCTCTGCCCTTTTAATTAGTGCATACTAAATAATTTAACTTTAGCCTACTACTACAACCATATTATTTACCAGCAACATAAAGTGAAACAGAGGCAGAGGTGTCCTGCCACAGTCAGTAACAAATAAACAGAAAACAGTAGTGGTGGTAGATAGACACAGAGCTTCATCAAACATCTGATCCACTGAACAAAGAGCTCCAAAAATCTTGAACTTTAGACTGCCATCAGTTTTACTCCCTACACTTAACCATGTGTTTCCTACTGCCTGCAGACTTTGCACCCTTTGTTATATACACATGTTGTGTTTCTAATATAAATACATTTAATAAAGTCAAATACAAATACGGCAACAAGAGAAGTATCCTACACTTCTCTTGTGTAAAGTACATCAGAACAGCCGATATGGGCATCTACATCAACTATATGACTTGCCTGAGAAGCTGGAGAGGACAAAAAATATATATATATTATTTTATTTTATTTTTTTATTTGTGGCGGACGTAATTCTTTCGTGGCGGGCCGCCACAAATAAATGAATGTGTGGGAAACCCTGTACATTACTAAAGGTTAATGTAACTATAGCTGAAAAAATAGTACAATAGCATTAGGAGAGACTATTCATCCCTGAACACCATGGAGTTCATGTAGGCTTTATGATGCAGTTACATTATTATATCAACTATCAAAGACAGCTTCAGGAAACTCTTCATTTAACATAATGTCCTTTTTTGCTGCTTCAACACAGGAAAAAAAGTGGAAACCCTGGGCAAAAATGGTGGGCCAATCAATACCAGGAGGACGACCCAGTCAGCCTGACAGATAAAAACCATCATAAAATCCCTGTTTAAACCACCACAAAAAGCAGACTCGTATTATTACCTGCCGCGACCTCACCAGGTGGTCACACTCAGGCTCCGTAGAAGGCACAACACTCTGAACAGATATATATATATATATATATATGTGTAGATTAGGGTTGTACGGTATATCGGTATTAGTATAGTACCGCAATACTAATGAAACATATTCTGTACTATACCTTTAAAAAGTAGCCCATATCGGCTGTACAGATTTACTTTACACAAGAGAAGTGTGGCATACTTCTCCTGTTTCCTTATTTGTATTTGACTTTATTAAATGGACTTATATTATTCTTTGGCGCAGCCAGGCTGGAGCAGGAGGCGATAGAAAGAGAAAAAAAGGAAGACAGAGGGGGAAATTGCGGGGACAAGAGGGGGATAAGACAGAGCGACAACAACAACAGAACAGTATCAGCAAATACGATATGTACAAATATGATAGTAAAAGTGATAGCAGAGAAGCAGTTAGTGAAGTAAATATTAATAACACAGAAATGACAATGAACATTATGACACTACAAATGGAGAAATACAAATACAAAGAGCGCTATTGATAATGAATAATAACAATAATTACCTCTACTATCAACAATACAGTTGTTTCAAATACAACAAAACATGTGTAATGATAACTTTAATTACAAAAGAAAGCAGATAAATGGAGGGGAAGAAAGAGAAACAAACTATATTAACCTTGTAGATTGTTATAGTAACAATAGGTTAAGCTTTGTCAGTAACACGCGGCACACTGACTAAGTTTTCTTTTCCGGTCACTGTTCGCGCTGACTCCTCCATGTTTGTTCATAAACACGAGCGATAACGTCACCGACTATGTTGACAAATGAATTTGTCGCTGACAAATGAAGGATAACAGATCCACATCCCACCTCCCCGGATTGTAAATAATCAAATGTAAAAAATCAAATGTATATACTTGTTCTTATGCTTTCTGAGCTCACTGTTCGCTGTACATATCCTACCAAGTCACACCTACACTGTTACAATGCCCATTTCTCTGATGATGCAATTGTTGATGACTGAAGTGTTGATATCAACCAAACCTAACCCCCCCTCACCCCAACCCCCCCCCCCCCTCCACATCCCACCCCCCGGATTGTAAATAATGTAAATAATTCTATGTATATACTCTAATGATTAACTTGTGTGATGACTGTATTATGCTGATAATATATACAGTATTTGTAGCATGAATTGATTAACGTGGACCCCGACTTAAACAAGTTGAAAAACGTATTCGGGTGTTACCATTTAACGGGCAATTGTACGGAATATGTACTGTACCGTGCAATCTACTAATAAAAGTTTCAATCAATCAATCAATCAATACGAAAACCAAGGCACACTTTTGGCGAAAAATTTAGCCGAAAACAGAATTATATGGAAAGTGGGGCGTACGAAACCCGGTTTACCAATGTACCGTATATTGCCAAATAAACGCCCTTGTGCAAATAACCGCCCATGTCCTAATAGCCGCCCGGGGTCTGACCCCATTTTGTGAATTAACCGCCTATGTCCAAATAGCCGCCCATGGGCTGTTATTTGCATAATTTAGATTAAAATGCTACTGGGGCTGCGTTTGCTGCAGTATTATTGTTTTGATGGTTTTATAGAGTACTTGGTACCATCATTTTATTTTTCCTGTATGCTGCTTTATTTAAAACTTGGAGTACTGTAGCCTTTATTTTATTTAAGTGACATAATTATTGTTCTGTTTTGATGGTGGGTTTTATACTTGAGTACTTGGTACCATAATTTTATTTTTCCCGGTAGGCTGCTTTATTTAAAAAGTTTATTTATTTTTAGTATTGGTATTCTATTTGACAATTGTTGCACTACTGCCATGTTGAGGCCTTGTTGATCTCTTGTCTTTTGATAGCCTATCTCATGTTGGTCTATTGTTTTTTTGTTTGTATGTTTACAATAGCTTTTACATTTAAAATTTTTTTGTACCAAAAAAAAAATACTGGACAGTAACCATTGTAACCAAATAATGTCCTGGTGCAGGCTGGTGCAAAAATAAATAAAAGCCTTGTGCAAATAACCGCCCATGTCCTAATAGCCGCCCGGGGTCTGACCCCATTTTGTGAAATGAACGCCCGGGCTACTATTTGGTAATATACGGTAATTACAATCCTGGAAATAACTAATGACCGCGTACATACTATGCTCGCTAGTTTGTTGCTTTGTGGAGCACGACACACTATGATAAGGTCATCACTGCATGTCGGTAAAGGTCACATGACGACACATACAAAGCATGATCAAATATTTTGGAGAAAATATAGGCAATACCGTATCCTATAGCCTTATTGTCAGAAAACAACTAAACCAATCTCATTTTTATGCCCATACTTGTTGCTAATATTGGTCGGTCAATAAAACTTTTGACTAAAAGTACATTTTTCTAATTGCTTCATTGTTTTGTGTTGTTTACCATTACAAGTCTGCAGTTCTATCCCATCTAACCAACTCAGTTTTGACATACTTTTGTTGGATGTTTACAGAGAGGCAATCACTGAACACAATAAAGTATGTGGGATACTTTTTTGTAGAATATAAACAAGAATGGGAAAGCAAAGTACTAAATGTATGATACTGCGACGCTTAGTTATTTTCCCTGTAACCCAAAACATAACCAGCATGACATGTTCCTTTTGTACATTAATGATGCTAAAACTAACCCAATGCAGGTCAATACTATATGCTAAGCCAGTGGTTCTCAAATTGATTCCACCAAGTACCACCATAATGACCAACATTAAAATACAGTAGCGTAGTAGGCCTGAACATTCATTAAAAACTAGAGATGTCCGATAATGGCTTTTTTGCCGATATCCGATATGCCGATATTGTCCAACTCTTAATTATCGATTCCGTCATCAACCGATACCGATATATACAGTCGTGGAATTAACACATTATTGTGCCAAATTTTGTTTTGATGCCCCGCTGGATGCATTAAAGCAGACCTGGGCAAATAAAGGCTCGGGGGCCACATGCGGCCCGTTAAGCTTTTCAATCTGGCCCGCCGGACATTCCCAAATAATTTTTTTAGATCTTAAGATGGAAAGTGTAGCTGCCATTATGATGTGCAGTGATGTTTTCTAATGACTGGAAGTCTTGAACTATACAAAGTATTTCAATGGTTGGAATCTGCACTTTTGCATGATGTACCAGTTACTATGGTAATATAATTAGTTACTATGGTCATCTAATTAGTTACTATGGTCATCTAATTAGTTACAATATTGGTTTTATATTTATTTATTTTTTGTTTTTATTCAGTCATTGGTGGAGCTAAGGATACTATTTGAATATTTTTTTTAATATTGTTGTGCAACACTTTGGAAACATTTTTGTTGTTTAAATGTGCTATATAAATAAAGTGGATTGGATTGGATTGGATTAAATTGACATTGGTTTTTACAACATTATATTGTTTGTGGCAAAACAGTACAAGTTCTTTTTTTATTCTGGCAACTTAGCTGACGGTTTTTCTACCGTAAAAACAAATGTACCGTATTTCCAGTTACATTAATACACCGTTAAAAAACAACAACTGTAGATTTTACAGTCAAAAACTAGCAGCTCAGTCAACAGAATTTGAACGCAAAAAACAGTAGTAGTTTTTTTTCAATTTACAGTAATATGCTGTACGGAGACTTGTCCAGGGTGTACCCCGCCTTCCGCCTGAATGCAGCTAAAATAGGCTGCAGCACCCCCCGCGACCCCAAAAGGGACAAGCGGTAGAAAATGGATGGATGGATGCTGTACGGAACAACGGAAAATGTATTGTCATTTTTATTAATTTGTTGGGTAGTTTGCTGTAAAGTTAAGTATTTTTATTTAGACAAAAACATGTTTGGAAAGTATGATAATATACTGTAATAGTTGTTGCAATATTGGATACTATTAAAGTTTAAAAAGGTATGCAATTTCATCCATCCATTTTCTACCGCTTGTCCCTTTCGGGGTCACAGGGTTCGCTGGAGCCTATCTCAGCTGCATTCGGGCGGAAGACCGGGTACACCCTGGACAAGTCGCCACCTCATCGCAGGGTCAACAAAGATAGACAGACAAGAGTGTTAAAATAATTTCCAAACAATGGACATTTATCCATGAAAATATGTAACAGCTGCCGATGGTGAGTTTGACAGCTGGAAGGAGATACATCATAAAAACTACTGTGGTTGGTAATAGTACATTCTATTGTATTGTTTTTCGCACAGTATGTCATGTCTAAGTTTGTTTTTCTTCTTTTAAAAAAGGCATGTTGCAATTTCAAGCAGTACATATATTTTTTCTGTCAAAATGACAAAAATCTATTACATTTAGTGAGAAAATATGAAGTACTTTATTGACACATTTCGAGGCGTTTGCGGGCCAGATAAAATGATGTCATCAATCACTGTGGTAAGCTATGTGTATGCAACACTGTCAATGTAGTTTTTGAGTAATAGACATGATCTAATAATATCTAATATTTAAAAAATCAATACATTTTTTTGTACAATATGCCAGGCCACATTTTGATTAGATTACCGTAATTTCCGGACTATAAGCCGCACCAGCTAAATTTAGGGGTAAATACAGATTGCTCCATATATAAGCCGCACCCGACTATAAGCCGCAGGGTTTTGATGTGTAATTACCGTAGTATATAGGGGTTCCTGCTACCACGGAGGGGATTGTCGGGACAGAGATGACTGTTTGGGAACGCAAAGCGTCCCATTTATTAACAATAAATCTTTCAATCAAACTTTCACATCTTTGACATGGCGAACAGCATTCGTGCAGAGTACAAATAATACAACGGTGCAAAGTAATACAAAGTGCTCGCCTGTACGTTATCAAAATAACCAGCCTACCGGTATATGAAAAGTCAGTCTTTAATCATTGTGTCATCGTCTTCCTCCTGCGTACTAAAACCACCGAAATCCTCTTCGTCGGCGTCGGAGAAGAACAGGCCGTAAATAAGCCGCACCGTTGTATAAGCCGCAGTGACCAGAACGAGGGGAAAAAGTAGCGGCTTATAGTCCGGAAATTACGGTACTCCAGATTTCACATAATGAACAAAACACTTGGCTGTTATCGTGCACAAGAAAAATTGGTCCCGTATAAACAGTCCCTGAATGTCCTAGTTTCAAAAAGTGCATTGTTAACTTTTTATTTAATGGGATAAAGAGTTTATCTGGCATTGTAATAAATTGTTGTGTTTTTACAGGACAAAAGGTAAAAGGTTGCACCCCACGGGAGGACTTGAAGTTAGACTTTGGCAAAAACAGTGCAAATTTTATTATTATCCCCCCCCAAAAACGGAGCAATTAAGTTGAGTTTGCGAGCTGCGGACAGCCTTGGACGCCACCGAATCCGAGGCGAAAACAAAAAACACGGCATGGGGTCTTATCTTATCCTCGTCCCGGTGCGCCCTCTGGAAGGACCGCGTCCATGCTGGCCAACCTTTGCAAAAAGCCTTGACTTCAAAACGCTAACAGATGGTGAAAATGTTTAACAGACAGATAAGATCCCCTAATTTGATTGGGCTGTCTCTCTTCCTGTGGACGCCACCATACCAAGGGGGGAGGGCGGGGGTTGCTGAATATTGTTAAAGCTCACAGATTCACTCAAATCTGAAGAAAAAAAAATGCTCCCTGCGTGGCGATAACCTTATGATAACCTCTGGGAGGAGGAAAATGGGTCACAAACTGTGGGAGTCCTCCAGCAGACGCCTCTCCATTTAGAGCCAATGGTGATGCATTCACTGTAATTTGACAGCCCGGGTTATTAATTTGAAGTAATGGCAGGGCGCCACCGCCTAGACAAAATAAAGATTAGCCAAACTCTAAATAAGCCTGGCAGTCCCGGCCCCCGCCCCGGTGACCCGCGAGGGGCCCCAGTTCTTAACCTCCCACCCTTAACCCCTATTTGGCTGCCCCGTCATCCTGTTGGCAAGAAAGGACTAATTAGACAGATTTCAAAAGATGGCAGTCTGCCTGTAATTGCACATGACATGTCTCCAGCAGCTAAAAAGGTGATCACAAAAGGGCGAACGAGGGAAAGAAATCGCTAAGCAACCGAGTCGGCGGCGTTATCCCCACCGTAAAATGGAAAGTCTCTGTGTGCTTGGATAAAAAGTCTAATCAGGCTTTGTGCTAGCTGGGGTAATCATCAGCGCGGTCACAGTTGCGCCGAGACACTTCATTCACGGCGCTCGCAGCGAGCCTGAGGAAACTTCCCAGTAAATCAGAGCTGGTTTTTTTTGCCTCATAAGAGAGCAAAAAAAAAAAAAGGTAGCAGGCAGCTGAATGACAAATCCTGAGCGCTCACACGGGCTGGAATTACTGCTGGGCTGTGATGGGAGATCAAGAGGGAAGCCCCACAGGACACCTGAGCTCCCGCGCTTCATTTTTCACCTACACCCCTGCAGTATGCACACGTAGTGTGCGCATTTCCAGCGAGAAGAAAAAAATCATTCTGATAAGGCACAGGTGTTAAAGTCAAGGCCTGAGGGGTACATCTTAAAAAAAAAACGGGTGTAACTGTGTTAAAACATGCTACCCCCCACCCACTGTGTTGCCCGTGCTATTCTTTTATAGAAAAATATAGAGGAATGTAACGATTACCATTATAATGATAAACCCAACGGTTAGTATTACGGTTTCAAATTTTAACTAGAAAAACTTGGGGAGTTCAGACCTCCAGCAGGCCCTATTTACCAATAGTAAATACTAGAGATGACCGATAATGGCTTTTTTGCCGATATTTGATATTGTCCAACTCTTAATTACATATTCCGATATCAACCGATACCGATATACACTACCGTTCAAAGGTTTGGGGTCACCCAAACAATTTTGTGGAATAGCCTTCATTTCTAAGAACAAGAATAGACTGTCGAGTTTCAGATGAAAGTTCTCTTTTTCTGGCCATTTTGAGCGTTTAATTGACCCCACAAATGTGATGCTCCAGAAACTCAATCTGCTCAAAGGAAGGTCAGTTTTGTAGCTTCTGTAACGAGCTAAACTGTTTTCAGATGTACAAGGGTTTTCGAATCATCAATTAGCCTTCTGAGCCAATGAGCAAACACATTCTACCATTAGAACACTGGAGTGATACTTGCTGGAAATGGGCCTCTATACACCTATGTAGATATTGCACCAAAAAGCAGACATTTGCAGCTAGAATAGTCATTTACCACATTAGCAATGTATAGAGTGTATTTCTTTAAAGTTAAGACTAGTTTAAAGTTATCTTCATTGAAAAGTACAGTGCTTTTCCTTCAAAAATAAGGACATTTCAATGTGACCCCAAACTTTTGAACGGTAGTGTATACAGTCGTGGAATTAACACATTGTTATGCCTAATTTTGTTGTGATGCTCCGCTGGATGCATTAAACAATGTAACAAGGTTTTCCAAAATAAATCAACTCAAGTTATGGAAAAAAATGCCAACATGGCACTGCCATATTTATTATTGAAGTCACAAAGTGCATTGTTTTTTTTAACATGCCTCAAAACAGCAGCTTGGAATTTGGGACATGCTTGCATGGTTGAGGTGGGCGGGGTTTGGGGTTGAGGTCGGGGGGGGGGGGTTAGCGGAGGGTGTATGTTGTAGCGTCCCGGAAGAGTTAGTGCTGCAAGGGGTTCTGGGTATTTGTTCTTTTGTGTTCATGTTGTGTTACGGCGCGGATGTTCTCCCGAAATGTGTTTGTCATTCTTGTTCGGTGTGGGTTCACAGTGTGGCGCATATTTTTTAACAGTTTTGAAGTTGTTTATACGGCCACCCTCAGTGTGACCTGTATGGCTGTTGACCAAGTATGCCTTGCATTCACTTGTGTGTGTGAAAAGCCGTAGATATTATGTGATTGGCAGTGCCTTTAAGGTTTATTGGCGCTCTGTACTTCTCCCTACGTCAGTGTACACAGCGGCGTTTTAAAAAGTCACTTTTTGAAACGATGCCGATCATTTTGAAACAGATACCGATAATTTCCGATGTTACATTTTAAAGCATTTATCGACCGATAATATCGGTAGTCCGATATTATCGGACATCTCTAGTAAATACTGTATTTTCCGGACCATAGGGCGCACCAGATTATAAGGTGCACTGCCGATGAGCGGGTCTAGTCACGTCAATTTTCATACAAAAGGGCAATATGGGAATTAGTCAATTTATCGTATTTTCTGGAACATAGGGCGCACCGGATTATAAGGCGCATTAAAGGAGTCATATTATGATTTTTTTCAAAACGTAAAAGACTTCCTTGTGGTCTACATAACATGTAATGGTGGTTCTTTGGTCAAAATATTGCATAGATGATGTTTTACAGATCATCTTCAAGCCGCTTTCTGACAGTCGCTTCAGGATGCGACGTTTTGTGGGCGGTCTTATTTACGTGGCTCACCTTCGACAGCGTCTTCTCCCCGTCATCTTTGTTGTAGCGGTGTAGCGTGCAAGGACGGGAGTGGAGGAAGTGTCAAAAGATGGAGCTAACTGTTTTAATGACATTCAGACTTTACTTCAATCAATAACGGAGCAGCATCTCCTCATCCGTGGCTCACTAGTGCAACAACAAGGCCGGAAATGTGTCCCGTGAAAAACCGTCCGACCGGAACTCTCTAATAACTAATAAAAAGTTCCTTGGGTGAATAATGTAACCTCACTACACCGGTATGTTTTAGCGCGTTCATGGCGAGTTTACTGACAGATATAAGTAAGAACTTTAAACTACTTTATATTAGAAATGGCAACAGCGGAGGATGAATGTCCCATAATAAGAAGATAGAGAAAAAGAAGAAGTTTATCGACTACGGTGTCGGCACGGACTACAAAGGCGGACGGGTGCAAATTTTCAGGACTTATGCAGATCCCAAATACAGATCAGCAGGTACCAGAAGGTAAGAAAAGTTGCTTTTGTATAATACTGCGAAACAAAACGCCAGATAATATTAGGGATGATGTTTGATAAGAAATTATCGAGTTCGAGCCTATTATCGAATCCTCTTATCGAACCGATTCCTTATCAATTCTCTTATCGAGTCCAGATAGGTTGTTGTATATGGAAAAAAACACACAATATTTGGTTTAACAAAAGCTCACTTTTATTATATAAGAAAAAAATTAAATCTAATAAATAAATAAATATTGACTGTTAACCCCTTAAAAAAATAAAATAAAAAAAATAAATATTGACTGTTGTTACCTAAAGTATATTAAGTGGGATTTTTCAGAAAAACAAATATATACAGTAACACAAAAACAACCTGTCTCTGTGATCACTATAGGTGTATAAATAATAATATAGTGTTAAATAAGATCAGTCCCTTGGGCACAAAACTTAAAATAATACAGCTCTCCAAAAAGTGCACTTCTGCTGCTATTTGACATAACTGTTTGTTATGATGCTTTGACATTTTTGCACTTTATTTCTTTATTGAAAGAAAATTCTATGAAGAGAAAAGTTGTTTGCAAATGTGGTTACAATGCTAAAAAATGAAAAGTTAAAGCTAAAAAAAGAAATACACTTTATGGAGTTAAAATCTTTCTTTATAGGGGGAAAGATGTGATGTTATGAGCTAGGGAATACAACAACTACACTACCCAGCATGCAACGGGAGTGACGAGCCCCAAAAAATGTTGTTGCATGTCGCCACCAGCAGCTAAGAATGAGTTTATAAGCACGCTGTGAAAGTAAACGTCAAGAGCTAAGCCAACACACCTCGTCTGCATTATTTATAATTAGACAGACAACACATATACAGTGTGATTTTGTTTTGTTTACAAGGAAAGAAAAACAAAAGTTAAAAAAGGGAGATATGTTGTATATATATGTATGTGCTGCGGTTGCTTTAAGAACGTCGCGACAGCTGCCGTAAAGGAGGTGCGTTACTAGCCTGGTTGCTATGTTTCCGGTTAGTCGTAAAAGTGTTCATGTGTTTGTACCCTGCTCAAATCTCTCAGTAAAGTTATTCATTGGATTATACCTTTTGTTTTGAACTTTATTACACCTTGGAGCACGGTCCATTGTTTTTCCTGCTTTCCCTATCTGCGCCTAATGACTGAGCTACGTGACGTAATTTCTTGTGATGTCTCAAGGGGCATTTCTGGTCGGGATGGGATTCGTTCCGAGGGATTTGAATAAAGAACCAACTCTTTTTCTTTACTATAGTGGTCTCGATAACGGGTACCGGTTCTCAAAAAGGGATTCGAGTCCGAGGACTCGGTTCTTTTCTTATCGAACAACCGGGAAAACCGGTTTCGAGTATCATCCCTAGATAATATGTCTTACCTTATACACACACCATAATAATACTCCTATGTTGAAGCACAGTACAATCCATCAAGCGGTGCGGCTTCAAAGCTTACCAAAGTCCTACTAAAACATTTTGAGAGATTTTTGGAGCGCCGTGTGCAAAGTTCTTTATTTTCAATGGAACATAACATTTTGGTGTTGTTTACTTGAGTCATATTGCAGTCTACACTTATCTCTTATGTGTGACTGCCATCTACTGGTCACATTTATCAATTCACCATGTACCAAATAAAATAGCTCTGAGGTCGGTAAGCACAACCAAAATGTTTCCGTACATTAGGCGCACCGGGTTATAAGGCGCACTGTCGAGTTTTGAGAAAATGAAAGGATTTTAAGTGCGCCTTATGGTCCGGAAAAGAAACCGGTAATCCTTGTTACTTATCTTATTTCTTACATTTCCTGAAAGTGTGATAAAAATCAGCCCATATCTTTTTGAGCTAACAAACAGACAGAGAAGTAAGTAATGTAAGGATTAAATAAACTGACATGTCCATGCTTGGCACTTATAGTCCGATTAACAAGAATAATGATGATTAAAAACCTTAAACTGGTTGCAGATTCTACAGTACAAACTAGGGCTGGGCAATATTGCTGAAAGCTGTGTCATAATAAGTGTTTTATATCGGTCAATAATTACCGGTATTGATATTTTTATGACCTAGGAGAAAAATATATTAAATGTGAACATCTTTATTTCAAATGTAACCTTCCTCTGATTAAAAAAACCCCTCAGCTATCACGGCAGAAAGGAAATGTCAACACAACCATGGAAAACAATCAGTGTAAACAACATTCTGAAATCACATTGAATACTTAACAATAACCTGCTAAAATGAAGGTGCGACAACAAGGAATACATAAGAGTGCTTAATGTGAGAAAATAGTGCAGTGTGAAAATGTAAACATAGAGAAACCTGCAAGTTTAGTGCCAGGACGTTACGGCTGTGTGTGGTATTACCGGTCTTGGTGGGAACGAGTGCCTTGCACAATTTACAGACTCCACGAGTCTGACTGCGGTCCGTTTAAACAATTAAAAAATACTGCCATACTGTGGAGGTGGCTTTTCCTGTTTTATCAAATTAAATGGTTGTCATTTTGATTTGTTTTATGTTGATTGGACATTTTTAATAATACCCACAAAGTTCAATTAGCAGGTTGTGTTATGTGTGACCAAGTTTGTTGAATTTTTGTGCTGCTTGATTTTATTTTTTTCCTGCATCGTGACTAGGGAAGGTTGTTTGGATTGGGTCATATAAGTAATTGCTGTGCAGGGTTTAAGAATTAAACTCTTAAGCAGAGAAAATTTAGGAAACCGTAGCTTCTAAGCTAATAAATAATGCTAATACACATGTGTAATAGTTTATAGGAAAACTCTCAAATGTTTGGATTAGACCAGTGGTCCCCAACCTTTTTGTAGCTGCGGACCGGTCAACGTTTGAAAATTTGTCCCACGGACCGGTGGGTGGGGGGTGGGGTGGGGGTGTGCTTATTTAAAAAAAAAAAAAAAATTTTTTTTTTTTTTTTTTACATAAATAAATACAATCATGTGTGCTTACGGACTGTATCCCTGCAGACTGTATTGATCTATATTGATATATAATGTATATATTGTGTTTTTTATGTTGATTTCATAAAAAATAAAAAAAAATGTTTTTTTTTTTTTTTTTTAATTTCTTGTACGGCCCGGTACCAATCGGTCCGCGGACCGGTACCGGGCCGCGGCGGACCACTGGATTATACGACATACTGGGAAAATATGACAACGCCGCCTTGTCGTGGTCATGTGGACAAGCAAACCACTACATTTTGAGAACGACAATGTTGCCGCCCCCTCGCTGTCACATGACCAGAAGAACAAGAGAAACTTCCAGTTGGCATTACCTTGATATTTTTTTGGGTCATCGCTGGAGCATGGCTCTGATGGTAGCGCGGCCGTGCCAACAACTTAACGGTTTCTGGTTTGTACCCAGCGTCCACCATCTTAGTCATGGCCTTTGTGTCCTTGGGCAAGACACTTCACCCACCTTGCTCCTGATGTGTCGCGGTTAGCGCCTTGCAAGGCAGCGTCCGCCATCAAAGCGCCATAGAAATACAGACCATTTACCATTTGTCTAGTGCAGTGGTTCTTAACCTGGGTTCGATCAAACCTTAGGGATTCGGTGAGTCGGCCTCAGGGGTTCGGCGGAGGTCAAAACACCCGACTCATCGTGTAAATACAAAATTCTCCCTATCGGCGTATTACGGATAAGGCAACAGCTGACTTGTTTGCAGGTGTGTAATTTGTTGTGAGTTTATGCACTGTGTTGGTTTTGTTGTTTGAACAAGGTGATGTTAATGCACGGTTCATTTTATGCACCAGTAAAAAAACATGGTAACACTTTAGTATGGGGAACATATTCACCATTAATTAGTTGCTTATTAACATGCAAATTAGTAACATATTGGCTCTTAACTAGTCATCATTAAGTACTTATTAATGCCTTATTCGGCATGGCCTTATTATAACCCTAACCCTCTAACCCTGACCCTAACCCTAACCAAATAACTCAAAATGAAGTCTTTGTTACTTAGAATATGTTCCCCATACTAAAGTGTTACCAAAAACATATAACTTTGTCTTGAATTTCAAAAATTATTTTATTTTATTTTTTCACTAAAGAAGGGTTCGGTGAATGCGCATATGAAACTGGTGGAGTTCGGTACCTCCAACAAGGTTAACAACCACTGGTCTAGTGATTCTCAATCAAGTAGTTCTACCTTGTCCACAGTCCAGACAAGAGAGTCTATTTTACTTGCATGTGTTCGGTGTGACACGTTTTAACTAGATATGTCCAATAATATCGGGCCGCCGATATATTATTGGCCGATAAATGCTTTAAAATGTAATATCGGAAATGATCGGTATCGGTTCGGAAATTATCGGTATCGGTTTCAAAAAGTGAAATTTATGACTTTTTAAAACGCCGCTGTATGGAGTGGTACACGAACGTAGGGAGAAGTAGAGAGCGCCAATAAACCTTAGAGGCACTGCCTTTGCGTGCCGGCCCAATCACATAATATCTACGGCTTTTCACACACACACAAGTGAATGCAAGGCATACTTGGTCAACAGCCATACAGGTCACACTGAGGGTGGCTGTATAAACAACTTTAACACTGTTACAAATATGCGCCACACTGTGAACCCACTCCAAACAAGAATGACAAACCCATTCCGGGAGAACACCCGCACCGTAACACAACATAAACACAACAGAACAAATACCCAGAACCCCTTGCAGCACTTACTCTTCCGGGACGCTACAATATACACCCCCCGCTACCCAAAACCCCGCCCACCTCAACCTCCCAAATTCCAAGCTGCTGTTTTGAGGCATGTTAAAAAAAAAATAATGCACTTTGTGACTTCAATAATAAATATGGCAGTGCCATGTTGGCATTTTTTTCCATAACTTGAGTAGATTTATTTTGGAAAACCTTGTTACATTGTTTAATGCATCCAGCGGGGCATCACAACAAAATTAGGCATAATAATGTGTTAATTCCACGACTGTATATATCATATCGGATGATATCGGAATCGGTAATTAAGAGTTGGACAAAATCGGATATCGGCAAAAAAGCCATTATCGGACATCTCTAGTTTTAACCCAGCGATCCGTTCCCACCTGGACGTGGCTATTTATTGATCGGACACGTGTGTGGACATGATATTTTCCCACGTGGACAAGGCCTCAATGTCATATTCAGTGTCCAGTCTGAATGCATGTGAAATTATTAGCAATGTGCATCCTTTATACAGGCAAATGAAGATAACGAAGGCAACCTGATGAAAAATATGCACTCCTTCCTCCCCTCTTGACTCCAAACGAGCCCTCTAATCCCATTAAATTGCAGTTCTGCCTGGCTTTTCTTCCCCTCAACTGACACCCCGGCCGCCCCTGCTGATAATAATAAAGGCCGTGACACAGACAGGATAGAATTTCACACCTGGCCAATAACAATAATCATCTTTTCAAGCCCCCCCCCCCTCTCTTCTTTTTCCCTTGGCTGTGCTGGAGGCCACCACCTTGCACCCGGCCGTGCAGAGGTGCTATCATGCCACTTCCGGCCTGCACACAATGGACGTGGAAGCGAGGGAGAGAGAGAGGGAGAGGGAGAGTTTGGTGCTGAATGACCCGTGATAAAACACTTCAAAGTGCTTCCCGGATCCACGGAGATGCTGCTGACACATGAGGCGCCTTTCATGGGCGCACAAAGGCACCATCCATCCTCCTCACACACGGGGCCGACATGCACTGTGTGGAACTACTTTGCCTCTCCCCCCCCCCTCCCTTACCCTGTTCAGACCCAGTTTGTTATGCAAATCATCCCCTGTCACATTAGAATAAGAAATGTGAGCTTTTATATTTAGAGACTGTAATTTATGAGCATTCATGTAAATAGGATAGGTCCTCTAAATAAACACCAGACAGCGGCGTTCTTATTTTTCCCAGCTCACCTGAACGCGTCTTCACAACCCCAGCATATGTTTAGTGGAAAAACTGCAAATAAATGTAGATAAATACCACATTTAAAAATGTTTTAAAAAACATACTTACAGAGTTGTCTCTTCTCATACGGCTTGTTTATCTTTGGTTGCGTGGCAGTATATTCCTCCTCGAAGGCATCGACACTTCAATTCCGCGATACACACCAGGACGAATATGGCGACTAACTCCATTCAACTCCTAAATAAAGACCGCATTTTTTTTATTTTTTTTTTGTCTATCTTGTCGCAGCTACCGAGGCGATGGAGTACCGCGCCGCACTCCGAGAGCCGTCCGCTCGGGGGAGAAATGAAGTCAAGTGCCGTGGCCGTGAAACCGGCTCTGTGGCCAATCAATCAAAGAGCTTGCTTCCTCGGATATTCCCACAGCTTCGGCCAATCAGGTGAGAGCAGGGGCGGGGACTTCGCGATGACGTCAACTCTGTCAAAGGAAGCACGTTGGTGTTTCGCGGAATCACTTAAAGGGGAAGTAGCAGGCTTTAAATCACTGGTAGTGGTTTAGTTTATTTTAAACTCGCTTGACGAAGTATCATTTTTTTTTAAGTCACACTAGGAAGAGGCAGAGCTTCTTTAATGGCTCACTACAACTAATACTTTGCTAATTTTTTTGTGTAAAATATGTACAGCTATTATTAGTAGTATTATTGTAATAACAAAGTACTAGGACAGAGGTGTCTAAAGTGCGGCCCGGGGGCCATTTGCGGCCCGCAGCTAATTGTTTACCGGCCCGCCACACATTCTGCAAAAATTGCAAAATTGATAGTATTGCAAAAACTAAAAAAAACATTTAAAAAAGTGGAATGAGGTGAAATCGAACGAGAAAAAGTTGCAATGTTGACACAAAGCTGCCATGCAGGCTGTTTTTTTTCTTTTGTCTTTCTTTCTTTTTCTTTTTTTTGCTATCGCTCCAAAAAAATAATACAAAAAAATCCATGTTATAATGAATTATTGACCCAAGGCTCCAATTACTTCAAAAATGTCACTTTAAAATGTTTTATGTGGAAAAAATATTGCATATATTGTGTGGTTGCCATATAAAAACATCAAAGTTTTCTTTGACAAAAGAGCAAAAAAACTAACAAAATAATAGTTCAAACGTAAAAATCGACAGATATATCTGAAGTTGATCTTGTAACTTAAGTGTTGAAAGTTTTAAAAATAATAATAAAAATGTATCATTTTATGAGTGGGGGGACCTTTTGGATCCCAAACATATTTAGTGGGATTTTATTAATATTTTCACTGATTTCTCAAAAATATTAAAGAATTAAAATCAATGTTGTCCTGCATTATTGATCTTGTAGAGCTCTAATTACTAAATACTGCATATTTTCAGTTTTGCTATAAAAAACAAAGTTGTCTTTGACAGAAAAGGCATGAAACCTTTTTTTTTTTTTTTTTTTACTTTTTATCAACCTGAAGTTGATATAGAGATTTACTGTAAGCGTTAAAAAAATAAAAATAATAATAATTTGACTTATTTTTAACGTTTTAATGACTGAGACCCTTTATGGTCCCCGGGAGCCCTAAAGGTTCAAAAAAACAAATCCATATATTTTGTTATGGTTTGAAAATGAAAAATATCAAAATGGCCCCCGCACGCTTAAATTTTTCCGTGTGCGGCCCTCAGTGGAAAAAGTTTGGACACCCCTGTACTAGGAGGAACTAAGGAAGAATGCCGAGAACCATAGCACCTTGAATTCATAATTTATTATTTATTTACTTGTTTTTCAATATACATTTTAGAATTAATCATTCATAATACATAGAGATGTATTATTATCGGCCGATAAATGCTTTAAAATGTAATATCGGAAATTATTGGTATCTGTTTTTTTTATTATGGGTATCGTTTTTTGTTTTGTTTTTTGTTGTTGTTTTTTTTTTGTTTTTTTTAATTAAATCAACATAAAAACACAAGATACACTTACAATTAGTGCACCAACCCAAAAAACCTCCCTCCCCCATTTACACTCATTCACACTCATTCGCACAAAAGGGTTGTTTCTTTCTGTTATTAATATTCTGGTTCCTACATTATATATCAATATATATCAATACAGTCTGCAAGGGATACAGTCCGTAAGCACACATGATTGTGCGTGCTGCTGGTCCACTAATAGTACTAACTTTTAACAGTTAATTTTACAAATTTTCATTAATTAATAGTTTCTATGTAACTGTTTTTATATTGTTTTACTTTGTTTTTTATTCAAGAAAATGTTTTTAATTTATCGATTGATCGATTGGTACCGGGCCGCACAAGAAATTAAAAAATCAACATAAAAAACACAAGATACACTTACAATTAGTGCACCAACCCAAAAAACCTCCCTCCCCCCCTTTTCTTTCTGTTATCAATATTCTGGTTCCTACATTATATATCAATATATATCAATACAGTCTGCAGGGATACAGTCCGTAAGCACACATGATTGTATTTTTTTATGACAAAAAATAAATAAAAAATACATAAATCAATGGGACATTCTTCAAAATTTCCACAACCCCCACATTTTTCATCTGATTCAAACTGTTCCAACTTCAAAATATTCAGCCTGTTCAGGAATTGTGTTTCTAAAAAAAAATTCCAGGATTTTCCAGAATTCCTGGTTTTCCAAGCCCTATTTCCACCCTTTTTTCTGGCGACTACTCCTTCCACATTTTTCAACGCATTTCAACCGTCCCACCGTCAAAGATTAATCAGGACAAAAAACGAAGTAGTTTTTTTTTAACTGGAAAAATTCCAGTTTTTCCTGAAATTCCAGGAATTCCGTAATACCATTTCTCAATTCAACATGTTACCACTTCAACATTTCTCGACCGATTTCAAAAATTCCAACACCAACCATTTCAACTAATTCCGTTTTATTTTTTTACCATTTTCAAAAAAAATCCCGCTTTTCCCGAAATTCCCAACTTTTTGGGACATTCCCATTGAAATCAATGGGACATTCTTCAAAAGTTCCACAACTCCCACATTTTTCCTCTGATTCAAACTGTTCCAACTTCAAAATATTCAGCCTGTTCAGGAATTGTGTTTCTAAAAAAAATTCCAGGATTTTCCAGAATTCCTGGTTTTCCAAGCCCTATTTCCACCCTTTTTTCTGGCGACTACTCCTTCCACATTTTTCAACGCATTTCAACCGTTCCAGCGTCAAAGATTAATCAGGACAAAAAAAACAAGCTGTTTTTTTGAACTGGGAAAATTCCCGGTTTTCCCGAAATTCCAGGAATTCTGTAATACCATTTCTCAATTCAACATGTTACCACTTCAACATTTCTCGACCGATTTCAAAAATTCCAACACCAACCATTTCAACTAATTCAGTTTATTTTTTTTACCATTTTCAAAAAAAAATCCCGCTTTTCCCGAAATTCCCCAATTTTTTGGGACATTCCCATTTAAATCAATGGGACATTCTTCAAAAGTTCCACAACTCTCACATTTTTCATCTGATTCAAACTGTTCCAACTTCAACATATTCAGCCTGTTCAGGAATTGTGTCTCTAAAAAAAAATCCAGGATTTTCCAGAATTTCTGTTTTTCCAAGCCCTATTTCCACCCTTTTTTCTGGCGACTACTCCTTTCACATTTTTCAACGCATTTCAACCGTCCCACCGTCAAAGATTAATCAGGACAAAAAACTAAGTTGTTTTTTTAACTAGAAAAATTCCCGGTTTTCCCAAAATTCCAGGAATTCCGTAATACCATTTCTCAATTCAACATGTTACCACTTCAACATTTCTCGACCGATTTGAAAAATTCCAACACCAACCATTTCAACTAATTCAGTTTATTTTTTACCATTTTCAAAAAAAATCCCGCTTTTCCCGAAATTCCCAAATTTTTGGGACATTCCCATTGAAATCAATGGGACATTCTTCAAAAGTTCCGCAACTCCCACATTTTTCATCTGATTCAAACTGTTCCAACTTCAAAATATTCAGCCTGTTCAGGAATTGTGTTTTTAAAAAAAAATTCCAGGATTTTCCAGAATTCCTGTTTTTCCAAGCCCTATTTCCACCCTTTTTTCTGGCGACTACTCCTTCCACATTTTTCAACGCATGTCAACCGTTCCACCGTCAAAGATTAATCAGGACAAAAAACAAAATAGTTTTTTGAACTGGAAAAATTCCCGTTTTTCCCGAAATTCCAGGAATTCCGTAATACCATTTCTCAATTCAACATGTTACCACTTCAACATTTCTCGACCGATTTCAACAATTCCAACACCGACCATTTCAACTAATCCCGTTTTATTTATTTTTTACCATTTTCAAAAAAAAATCCCGCTTTTCCCGAAATCCCCCAATTTTTGGGGACATTCCCATTTAAATCAATGGGACATTCTTCAAAAGTTCCGCAACTCCCACATTTTTCATCTGATTCAAACTGTTCCAACTTCAAAATATTCAGCCTGTTCAGGAATTGTGTTTCTAAAAAAAAATTCCAGGATTTTCCAGAATTCCTGGTTTTCCAAGCCCTATTTCCACCCTTTTTTCTGGCGACTACTCCTTCCACATTTTTCAACGCATTTCAACCGTTCCACCGTCAAAGATTAATCAGGACAAAAAACTAAGTTGTTTTTTTTAACTAGAAAAATTCCCGGTTTTCCCAAAATTCCAGGAATTCCGTAATACCATTTCTCAATTCAACATGTTACCACTTCAACATTTCTCGACCGATTTCAAAAATTCCAACACCGACCATTTCAACTAATTCCTTTGTTTTTTTTTACCATTTTCAAAAAAAATCCCGCTTTTCCCGAAATCCCCCAATTTTTTGGGACATTCCCATTTAAATCAATGGGACATTCTTCAAAAGTTCCGCAACTCCCACATTTTTCATCTGATTCAAACTGTTCCAACTTCAAAATATTCAGCCTGTTCAGGAATTGTTTTTCTAAAAAAAAATTCCAGGATTTTCCAGAATTCCTGTTTTTCCAAGCCCTATTCCCACCCTTTTTTTCTGGCGACTACTCCTTCCACATTTTTCAACGCATTTCAACCGTTCCACCGTCAAAGATTAATCAGGACAAAAAACAAAGTGGTTTTTT
This sequence comes from Entelurus aequoreus, assembly GCF_033978785.1. Taxonomy (NCBI): domain Eukaryota; kingdom Metazoa; phylum Chordata; class Actinopteri; order Syngnathiformes; family Syngnathidae; genus Entelurus; species Entelurus aequoreus. The sequence continues at coordinate 1,309,586 of NC_084751.1, forward strand.
TTAACTGGAAAAATTCCCGGTTTTCCCGAAATTCCAGGAATTCCGTAATACCATTTCTCAATTCAACATGTTACCACTTCAACATTTCTCGACCGATTTCAAAAATTCCAACACCAACCATTTCAACTAATTCCGTTTTATTTTTTTTTACCATTTTCAAAAAAAATCCCGCTTTTCCCGAAATTCCCAAATTTTTGGGACATTCCCATTGAAATCAATGGGACATTCTTAAAAAGTTCCACAACTCTCACATTTTTCATCGGATTCAAACTGTTCCAACTTCAACATATTCAGCCTGTTCAGGAATTGTGTTTCTAAAAAAAAATTACAGGATTTTCCAGAATACCTGTTTTTCCAAGCCCTATTTCCACCCTTTTTTCTGGCGACTACTCCTTCCACATTTTTCAACGCATTTCAACCGTTCCACCGTCAAAGATTAATAAGGACAAAAAACTAAGTTGTTTTTTTTTAACTGGAAAAATTCCCGGTTTTCCCAAAATTCCAGGAATTCCGTAATACCATTTCTCAATTCAACATGTTACCACTTCAACATTTCTCGACCGATTTGAAAAATTCCAACACCAACCATTTCAAGTAATTCAGTTTATTTTTTTACCATTTTCAAAAAAAATCCCGCTTTTCCCGAAATTCCCACATTTTTGGGACATTCACATTGAAATCAATGGGACATTCTTCAAAAGTTCCACAACTCCCACATTTTTCATCTGATTCAAACTGTTCCAATTTCAAAATATTCAGCCTGTTCAGGAATTGTTTCTAAAAAAAAATTCCAGGATTTTCCAGAATACCTGTTTTTCCAAGCCCTATTTCCACCCTTTTTTCTGGCAACTACTCCTTCCACATTTTTCAACGCATTTCAACCGTTCCACCGTCAAAGATTAATAAGGACATAAAACAAAGTAGTTTTTTTGAACTGGAAAAATTCCCGTTTTTCCCGAAATTCCAGGAATTCCGTAATACCATTTCTCAATTCAACATGTTACCACTTCAACATTTCTCGACCGATTTCAACAATTCCAACACCAACCATTTCAACTAATCCCGTTTTATTTTTTTTTACCATTTTCAAAAAAAATCCTGCTTTTCCCGAAATTCCCAAATTTTTGGGACATTCCCATTGAAATCAATGGGACATTCTCCAAAAGTTCCACAACTCCCACATTTTTCATCTGATTCAAACTGTTCCAACTTCAAAATATTCAGCCTGTTCAGGAATTGTGTTTCTAAAAAAAAATTACAGGATTTTCCAGAATTCCTGTTTTTCCAAGCCCTATTTCCACCCTTTTTTCTGGCGACTACTCCTTCCACATTTTTCACGCATTTCAACCGTTCCACCGTCAAAGATTAATCAGGACAAAAAACTAAGTTGTTTTTTTTAACTAGGAAAATTCCCGGTTTTCCCAAAATTCCAGGAATTCCATAATACCATTTCTCAATTCAACATGTTACCACTTCAACATTTCTCGACCGATTTGAAAAATTCCAACACCAACCATTTCAACTAATTCCGTTTTATTTTTTACCATTTTCATAAAAAATCCAGATTTTCCCGAAATTCCCAAATTTTTGGGACATTCCCATTTAAATCAATGGGACATTCTTCAAAAGTTCCGCAACTCCCACATTTTTCATCTGATTCAAACTGTTCCAACTTCAAAATATTCAGCCTGTTCAGGAATTGTGTTTCTAAAAAAAATTCCAGGATTTTCCAGAATTCCTGTTTTTCCAAGCCTTATTTCCACCCTTTTTTCTGGCGACTACTCCTTCCACATTTTTCAACGCATTTCAACCGTCAAAGATTAATCAGGACAAAAAACGAAGTAGTTTTTTTTAACTGGAAAAATTCCCGTTTTTCCTGAAATTCCAGGAATTCCGTAATACCATTTCTCAATTCAACATGTTACCACTTCAACATTTCTCGACCGATTTCAAAAATTCCAACACCGACCATTTCATCTAATCCCGTTTTATTTTTTTTTTACCATTTTCAAAAAAAATCCAGCTTTTCCCGAAATTCCCAAATTTTTGGGACATTCCCATTGAAATCAATGGGACATTCTTAAAAAGTTCCACAACTCCCACATTTTTCATCTGATTCAAACTGTTCCAACTTCAAAATATTCAGCCTGTTCAGGAATTGTGTTTCTAAAAAAAATTCCAGGATTTCAGTTCAACTCCAGCATTGGAGCATTCACACGCAATTCGTTCAGGAATTGCCTCATCTAGTTATTAATGTATTTGTGCTTTTTTTTCTTTAAATGTGAATCATTCTTTAGCAAAACAATAACTTACCTAGTTTTCTGTCAGGTAAAACAAATCCAAAATCCAATATTTAACATAGGTTCAACATTTTCGTATGTCACATCAGGAAAACATAACAGCCGAGTTCCATTTAGCTGTACACCTGGCGTAAACATAGAACTAATAGCATTAATAATGCATGGCAATCATGTTTGTTGAGGAAATAAACCTGTATCACCCGCACAAGCTCGCCTGCTTCCTGCCTGCCTGCTGGCTGTGTCCTCAAACAGCAGGTACAAGAGAGGTATTGATTTTCTCATTTATCCCCTCAACAAGAAGGCAAACAAGAATGTTATGTATGGGCCAATTTCAAGGCCGGGGCGTGGTGACTCCCTGGAAGGTCCTCTGGTTGCCTGGCAACCTCGGGGCGATGACACCAATTCAAGGTAGTGGTTAAAATGTTGGAGTCCGTACAGCAAATAGATACAAAGTGCATCTTTACTTGACAAGGTATCATTGGCACTCTTTACACTTTCGTTCAATTCTCTAGCGATATTTGCAACATGTGATGATTGCACACTTTCACGGGCGAAAGGGAGACAATTAAGTGCACAGCGTGTGACTCGCACACACTCTGACCCACTGAGATGTAAGAAAGATTATTAAATTGTGTCTTGACAGCTCCCCAAGTGTCACTGGAGTATGAATAGACCTGCAGATGGCAAACGGGGTTACCATGCCAACTGACGTCCCTATGTTGAATAGTGAACATTAGGAATTGTTCTCCACTTAATTACATGTTGTTGCGCAGCTTTATGCTTTATCATTGCCTGACTTTTAGGTCGTAGTTTTAGCCTCATGCATCTAATCAAATATAGGAGCACTGATTTAATATAGTAAACATTAGCTGTTTTAATGTTATCGTCCTATAGGACCAGAGTGAGCCTGGCTTTTACACTCATTTGGAGCTCCATCTGCACCTGGCAGGCAACTGAAGCCTCCTAATAAAAAGGGGTGAGGGCAGTCGTAATTGAATATATGTAATGACAACACATTAACTACCTGCATATGTTAATGAGAGACACTATGGCCAGGTGCTTTCTGGGTTGATACATGAAGTAGATTCGATAAAGTGCACACAAAGCAAAACATGTGACCCCAAAAAGTGCTGATGTATTTTGGACACACACACACACACACACACACACACACACACACACACACACACCTCCCTTTCATGCAAGGGCACACAAATATGCATTGTAACATGTCTCCACCTACTGGAAGGTGGTTGCCTGCGCCACAGATGTCAAAGTAAACCTCACATGGCAAGTGAGTGAAGTGACACTTTTTTTCTTAGTTTAATAGTAATATTATGAAATTGCCCTAGTTATGATGTTATTATTACTATTACCTTTATTACCTGAATGCTGTAAAAAATACTCTGTGTATTATTACATGTGCTACATTTACATATACCAGGGGTGAGCAACCCACGGCTCTCGAGCTGGATGTGGCTCCCTGGAGCATTTTTAAAAAAGGATTGAAAATGGAAAAAGATCGGGGAAACATAATTTTTTATATATATGTATATATGTGTTTATGTGTGTATATATATATATGTGTACATGGTGAGGTTCATGGCTGGTGAGGCACTGACTTCATCACAGTCAGATGTACAAACTTATGAACCCTAAAGAGTATCTTATTCACCATTTGATTGGCAGCAGTTAACGGGTTATGTTTAAAAGCTCATACCAGCATTCTTCCCTGCTTGGCACTCAGCATCAAGGGTTGGAATTGGGGGTTAAATCACCAAAAATGATTCCCCGGCGCGGCGCCGCTGCTGCCCACTGCTCCCCTCCCCTTCCAGGGGGTGATCAAGGGGATGGGTCAAATGCAGAGGACAAATTTCATTACACCTAATGTGTGTGACAATCATTGGTACTTTAACTTAACTTTAACTTTACACATACAAACTGTAGCACACACAAAAGCAAATTTAATAAAAAAACGTTATGGTCTTACCTTTACTTATAAATGAAGTCCATGCGCCGCTGTTGTGCTGGATTAATGCACCCCCTGACGGGAGTTTTTTAGATCAACTAAAGCCCACACTTAAACTTTCCACATGCAAGATTTAATCTATTTAAAAAAGTTACTTAATAAGAAACCAAAAAGTGCAAAAACAATAATGTTCGTGTTGGAGGAGTTGAAATCCGTGCTGCAGTCTGCAGGTGTACCTAATGTTGTGGCCCTGCAGTCATTCACTCCTCCAACACGAACATTATTGTTTTTGCACTTTTTGGCTTCTTATTAAATAACTTTTTCAAATAGATTCAATCTTGCATGTGGAAAGTTTAAGTGTGGGCTTTAGTTGATATAAAACTCCCGTCAGGGGGTGCATTCTATGGCGGGAGTGCATTAATCCAGCACAACAGTGGCGCATGGACTTCATTTATAAGTAAAGGTAAGACCATAACAACATTTTTTTATTTAAATGTGCTTTTGTGTGTGCTACAGTTTGTATGTGTAAAGTTAAAGTTAAGTTAAAGTACCAATGATTGTCACACACACACTAGGTGTAATGAAATGTGTCCTCTGCATTTGACCCATCCCCTTGATCACCCCCTGGAAGGTGAGGGGAGCAGTGGGCAGCAGCGGCGCCGCGCCCGGGAATCATTTTTGGTGATTTAACCCCCAATTCCAACCCTTGATGCTGAGTGCCACGCAGGGAAGAATGCTGGTATGAGCTTTTAAACATATCCCGTTAACTGCTGCCAATCAAATGGTGAATAAGATACTCTTTAGGGTTCATATGTTTGTAAATCTGACTGTGATGAAGTCAGTGCCTCACCAGCCATGAACCTCACAGCACGTCACTGGTGTATATATACATATACATACACACACACATATACACATATATATGGAACAGCAAACCGCTGTTGTAGCACAATTTATGCTTTAAGATAGCGCCATATTTATTAGGGTCCGCACAGGACCATTGTCAAAGGAATCCCAAAGGGAGTTCCTTTTGCAATGGGACGAAAGGAACCTATTGTTATTGTAAGGTTTTATTATTATTATTTTTCCGCAGCATTGCACACTACTTTGCCCCCCTTAACATGCTTCAAAACTCACCAAATTTTACACACACATAGAAAAACCGCGACACAACACTTTAGTCAAAAAACCAAACCCCAAAAATCAAAATTGCGTTCTAGCGCCCCCTAGGAAGAAAACTGCCTGTAACTCCCAGTAGGAATGTCGTAGAGACATGAAACAAAAACCTGTATGGAGGTCTCGTTTATATTTGTATTTGTTTATAGCGACCCCGAGAGGTTCAAGCGGTAGAAAAATGGATGGATGAATGTATCGTTTGCATATGTTTACCTTCGTTTTATAGAAAGTTTAGAAATAAATGAACAAAACAAAAATCCAACCGGAACCGCTTCTGGTGACGTCACCATGACCGCGCCCCCATGTTCCTACGGCAACGGCTGGAAGCTTCCTCCAAGAGGATCATGGGAAATATGTTTTCCCTGCGAAACGGAGGGAGTTTCGAAATATTTTTCGTCTTTATTTAGCGTTAAACGCGCTATCACGGCTCTTCTTTAGCCATCGAAGTAAAACGGCGTTAAAAAAAAACATGTAAGTACAACAAAAATCCGGCCAGGGTTTCTCATCTTGACCCGCGCCTACCATTAGCTAGGTGGCTAATGCTAACAACCGCTATATGTGTGTGTGTGCTCGTCAAGAGCGACAAAGTGGCAGAACAAAGACATTAGATAAGAGTTTGAACAGGTGGAAAAGACAAACTAAGTACTCCAAATGGCCCAAATAAAGATGGCAGTGGTCGTAGTCAAAAGGGCGTTTCAGCCTAAGCAGGGTTTGTACAAGCAAGTTTTTACTAAATAAACATGAATTAATGCTGACGCTTACAATTTCAAAACCATTCTTCTTTTCTTCATTGTAGGCGACTTGTTGCTTCCCCTAGCAACTGCAGATGAGCTGCTATAGAGAGGAATTCATAGCCCCTGTGGGAATATCAATGAAGCCTTCCTGAGATCATCACTGAATGTTTCCTCACTGTCACCATGGAACTGAAGCTAGAGGTTGTTTTGTCCTCCAGCATCAAACGAAAGAAGCCATGGCCGCGCTTCTGCTGGCTTGGACAGGTGAGAAGAATAATCAATCAATCAATGTTTACTTATATCAGTGTTTTTCAACCACTGTGCCGCAGCACACTGAGATACAGTCTGGTGTGCCGTGGGAGATTATCTAATTTCACCTATTTCGGTTAAACATATTTTTTGCAAACCAGTAATTATAGTCTGCAAATGATGTGTTGTTGTTGAGTGTCGGTGCTGTCTAGAGCTCGGCAGAGTAACCGTGTAATACTCTTCCATATCAGTAGGTGGCAGCCGGTAGCTAATTGCTTTGTAGATGTCGGAAACAGCGGGAGGCAGTGTGCAGGTAAAAAAGTGTCTAGTGCTTAAACCAAAAGTAAACAAAAGGTGAGTGCCCCTAAGAAACGTCATTGAAGCTTAGGGAAGGCTATGCAGAAAGAAACTAAAACTGAACTGGCTACAAAGTAAACAAAAACAGAATGCTGGACGACAGCAAAGACTTACTGTGGAGCAAAGACGGCGTCCACAGTGTACAACCGAACATGACATGACAATCAACAACGTCCCCACAAAGAAGGATAAAAACAACTGAAATATTCTTGATTGCTAAAACAAAGTAGATGCGGGAAATATCGCTCAAAGGAAGACATGAAACTGCTACAGGAAAATACCAAAAAAAGAGAAAAAGCCACCAAAATAGGAGCGCAAGACAAGAAGTAAAACACTACACACAGGAAAACGGCAAAAAAGTCCAAATAAGTCAGGGTGTGATGTGACAGGTGGTGACAGTACACCTACTTTGAGACAAGAGCTATAGTGATGCATACTTGGTTATGCATTAAAGTCATATCCAACAATTACGACAACGACTTTTTACTGTCAACTGAGTTTTGTTTTTTAAAGATTTCTGCTGGTGGTGTGCCTCCGCATTTTTTCAACGCAAAAAATGTGCCTTGGCTCAAAAAAGGTTGAAAAACATTGACTTATATAGCCCTAAATCACGAGTGTCTCAAAGGGCTGCACAAGCCACAACGACATCCTCGGCTCAGATCCCACATCAGGGCAAGGAAAAACTCAACCCAATGGGACAATGAGAAACCTTGGAGGGGACCGCAGATGTGGGGACCCCACCCCGGGCGACCGGTGCAATGGACGTCGAGTGGATCTAGCATAATATTGTGAGAGTCCAGTCCATAGTGGATCTAACATAATATTGTGAGAGTCCAGTCCATAGTGGATCTAACATAATATTGTGAAAGTCCAGTCCATAGTGGATCTAACATAATATTGTGAGAGTCCAGTCCATAGTGGATCTAACATAATATTGTGAAAGTCCAGTCCATAGTGGATCTAACATAATATTGTGAAAGTCCAGTCCATAGTGGATCTAACATAATATTGTGAAAGTCCAGTCCATAGTGGATCTAACATAATAGTGAGAGTCTAGTCCATAGTGTATATAACATAATATTGTGAGAGTCCAGTCCATAGTGGATCTAACATAATATTGTGAAAGTCCAGTCCATAGTGGATCTAACATAATATTGTGAGAGTCCAGTCCATAGTGGAACTAACATAATATTGTGAGATTCCAGTCCATAGTGGATCTAACATAATATTGTGAAAGTCCAGTCCATAGTGGATCTAACATAATATTGTGAGAGTCCAGTCCATAGTGGATCTAACATAATATTGTGAAAGTCCAGTCCATAGTGGATCTAACATAATATTGTGAGAGTCCAGTCCATAGTGGATCTAACATAATAGTGAGAGTCCAGTCCATAGTGGATCTAACATAATAGTGAGAGTCCAGTCCATAGTGGATCTAACATAATAGTGAGAGTCCAGTCCATAGTGGGGCCAGCAGGAGACCATCCTGAGCGGAGATGGTTCAGCAGCGCAGAGATGTCCCCAACCGATGCACAGACAAGCGGTCCACCCCGGGTCCCGACTTTGGACAGCCAGCGCTTCATCCGTGGCCACCGAACCTGTGCCCCTCCCCCTCCACTAAGGAGAGGGGGGCAGAGCAGAAAAGAAACGGCAGATCAACTGGTCTAAAAGGGGGGTCTATTTAAAGGCTAGAGTATACAAATGAGTTTTAAGATGGGACTTAAATGCTTCTACGGAGCTAAATCACTTCCCGTGAAATGTTAATAAACCCTGTCATCCTGCAGGAGAAGGAGTCCGTCTTCCTGTTGGATGACAAGAGGCTCAGCGAGATCAACATGGTCTCTGGTCGCACCAAGAAGAAGACCCCGAAACTTCACCCAATGCTGAACAATGTGGTGACGATGGCTCCATCTCACAATGGTGAGTGACATCACCGGGGTTCAACGTGAGGATTATTCACTTTTTCTTTCATGATAAAAACTTCCCTTTTGTGTGTTTTCCAGGTTTGTGGTTCTGTGGACTTTTGGGCACGGGAGAGCTCTTTTTATGGAACAGGGATAAGGACTTGTTGAAGACGACTACAGCTGTGCCTGAAGTTGTTCAGTTGATTACTGATGTCCGAGGTAAAAGTTAAAACTTACAGCTGACTGACTACATGTTTTTAAGATGCACATTTTTATATACAGTACAGGCCAAATATTTGTACACACCTTCTCATTCAATGGGTTTTCTTTATTTTCATGACTATTTAAATTGTAAATTGTCACTGAAGGCATCAAAACTATGAATGAACACATGTGGAGTTATGTACTTAACAAAAAAAATGTAGCTAATGCAACGAAATTTCATTCTTATCTGTACTGCAATGTTCAAATTTGAATGACAATAGAAGGAAGTCTAAGTCTATAAAAGGTGAAATAACTGAAAACATGTTTTATATTCTAGTTTCTTCAAAATAGCCACCCTTTGCTCTGATTACTGCTTTGCACACTCTTGGCATTCTCTCGATGAGCTTCAAGATGTAGTCACCCGAAAGGGTTTTCACTTCACAGGTGTCATAGTTTTGATGCCTTCAGTGACAATCTACAATGTAAATAGTCATGAAAATAAAGAAAACTCATTGAAATGAGAAGGTGTGTCCAAATTTTTGGCCTGTACTGTACATTTTTCCTTCTCAATTATTTGAAGTGAAGGGTTTATATGGGGTAGGTTCATTTAGACGGAGGCGTGTCACAGGTGAGAAACATGTCCATGAAAATGGAGATTTTTGCTTCATGATCTCGGGAAACCTGGAATTTCTAAAGTTGCTAACTGAGCTCCTCCTATCACAAACTATTGAAGCAGATGGTCGATTTTTCTAACATTTGATTCTTATAAACAGGCACTAGGGACACATATTAAGGTATGGTATCGTTAAACAGTCAATTTAGCTTAAAAGGGGACTTTTAAATTATTATGCAATTTGCATTGATCACTGCTATCCAAGGAAGTGTTAACTTCAAGTAAAACACACTTTAAGAGTACAATTTCTCCCAAAAGAAATAATGTAAGGATAATTAATTTACTTCAGGGTTAAACTGTCCCCACCACAAAACCTTTAGTAACTACTGGAAATGTGGGAAAGGGGTCATATTAGGATTTGTGTGTACATTTAAAACACATCCTGTAACATGTAATGGTGGTTCTTTGGTCAAAATTTTGCATAGATTATTTTTTACAGACATTTACCAACCGTTTTCTGACCGTCCTATCAGGATCTTATTTAGAAGCAGTGACTTCTGCTGTAAACAAACATGGCTGCGTGCATTTCTGCTTGTCCGACGTTGTCAGGCTATTTATTTATACATTTTTCCTTCTGTTTGCTACTTTTGTTTTACATTTCTTTTTTAAATGGAGCATTATTATTATGACTATTTACATTGTAGTTTTTAGTGCTTCCATATGGAGTCTTCTGACAGATATAAGTTCAAACTATACACTACTACTTTGTATTAGATATGACAAAAGCAGAGGATGCATGTGTATTTACGAGACTGTGTGCCCCACAACAAGAGGATAGAGAAAAAGAAGGAACTTATTTAGGACAATGGCGGACTTGCGCAAAGCTCTTCGGGTAAAACTTTACCAAGTATGTAGTTATCCGCGGACGTCACTCGCTACTCAAATTCCAGACGGCTTGTTTAGAGCAAGTATGAAGGAAGGCAAGATTGTTTTATAAATATCTCTGCCATGCCTCAATGGTTTGATTACATTTTTAGGGACTTATAGGGAACCCAAATACACAACAAGAGGTACCAACAGGTAAACAAGTTGGTGTTGTATAATAGGACCCCTTTAAGTAACATTTCAGCATTTTTACTTGTCCAAATTTAACATAAAACTAAAATATAGTAAAACTACTCTCACTCACTATACTTAATGCAGTGTTTGTTTTGTTTGTTGATGCATTTTTGTAGGAAATGCTCGGCTGACCGTCCAGGTGTCAGGCGACGGGATGCGCGTCCTGGTGGTCTCCACATCGGCGCAACTGTTCTTATGGGAGTGCACGGACGTAAAAGACCTGGCGGCGATATCCGTCAACACCATTAAGGGGCGCTGGGCTGAAATGCAGCCGCTTCACGATTCCCTTCTGCCCTCCATAAAAGACAAAGAAACATCCCAGTGTACCATCTTTTCGAAGACGGAGGTTTGCTTCCAATGCTGATGAATGACATCCATGCCTGCCTTTAAGTGCTCAGTGTGGATGTATTTTTGTTGCAGTCTATGGGTGATATCTGCCTATCAGCGTTTGTATTCACAAGTGGGAAGAAGCTAATTATTACCTGCCTCAAAGTCCAGTGGATGGACGACTACATGAACTTGAGGTGAGGAAGCATGTTATAATCCAGAGGTCTTTTTTCTTTTTTTATTAAATCAACATAAAAAACACAAGATACACTTACCTACTTCTCATTCACACTCATTCACACAAAATGGTTGTTTATTTCTGTTATTAATATTCTGGTTGCTACAATATATATCAATACAATCTGCAAGGGATACAGTCCGTAAGCACACATGATTGTGCGTGCTGCTGATCCACTAATAGTACTAACCTTTAACAGTTAATTTTACTCATTTTCATTAATTACTAGTTTCTATGTAACTGTTTTTATATTGTTTTACTTTCTTTTTTATTCAAGAAAATGTTTTTAATTTATTTATCTTATTTTATTTTATAATTTTTTTTTTTTTTTTTTTTTTAATTTTTTATTTTTTTATTTTTTTTTACATAAATAAATACAATCATGTGTGCTTACGGACTGTATCCCTGCAGGCTGTATTGATCTATATTGATACAGAATGTATATATTGTGTTTTTTATGTTGATTTCATAAAAAAAAAAAATATATATATTTTTTTTAATTCTTGTGCGGCCCGGTACCAAGGCCCGGTGGTTGGGGACCACTGCACTAATTGATATCTGGCAACTACTGCATAAATCGCTAGTTGGCAACTAGAGTGCTCGTCGCTTGCTGGCAACTAGTCCTCAAGTCGATAGTTGGCATATACAGTGTGAATCAATAGCTGGCAACTTGTGTGCTAATCGCTAGCTATTTTAAATGGTAACATGAATACAGTAATATAGTTGTTTTATGTTTTTTGTTTTTTTTAACTGCAAGATACATGGAGTATGGTCTCCATGCCAATGATTTTTATTAACACTACAGTGTGTTGGATCTATGTTACTGTGTATTTAAAAACATTTAAGTTTGTGGAAAAATAATATATATGAAAAAGCTAAACAAAATATTTTGCGACCCCCCTCACTGCAAAAAGTCAGTGTTCAAAAACAAGGGGAAAAAATACAAAAATTTGGGGTATTTTACTTGAACTAAGCAAAATTATCTGCCAATTGAACAAGAAAATTTGGCTTGTCAAGACTTTCCAAAACAAGTAAAATTAGCAAACCTCAATGAACCCCAAAATACCTTAAAATAAGTATATTCTCACTAATAACAAGTGCACTTTTCTTGGTAGAAAAAACAAATATGAGACCCTTTTTCTCAGTATGTTGACAAATATTCTTGTCCATTTGGCTGTCATCTGTTTTAATTATGAGACACAATTGTGTCAAAGTCATGATTTTTTTATTTCATGCTTGAAATAAGAAATGATTACTTTGAAAAAGCAGTTTTATACTTGTGAGTGTTGATGACACAGCTTTGCAACACTTGATATTCTAGTTCCAAGCATGTTTTACTCAATATAGGTAATAAAATCTCAGCAAAAAGCTGTAATATCTTACTGAGATCATTTAGGACCAAAACACTTAAAACAAGTCAAACACTCTAACATAAAATCTGCTTCGTGAGAAGAATTATCTTATCAGACAGAAAATAAGCAAATATCACCCTTATTTGAGATATTTCATCTTACTTAGATTTCAGTTTTTGCAGTGCTGTGGGGTCATGGACCCCCTTTTGAAGGCCTGTTATAACGTAAGCCCACACTTGATACGAGCAGACATTTTCTGTGCGTAGCTCCATGGGATACAGCATACAATGGGCCACCAAGACATACCCCATGTCGCGTCTTACCCCCACCTGCCAACCGGTGAAGTCCAGAGGTGCGCTGGTGGCCGACTTTTCTCCTGATGGAAAACTACTTGCCATAGTTTTGAACCAGCGGCAGCCCAAGGTAAGCAATTAGCACTATCTGCCTCATCGGTCCTAATTGAGTTTTCTCCGTCTACGTACTATTTTGGTTTCAGGCGACACAGGTTGTATTTGTGAGCACACAGAATTTTATCTCTGTATCAAGCGGCCTTGGTGGATGTGGTTGTAAATCTGAAGCGATTCCTTCTAAATACGTAAGGTATGGACTGAATACAATTGCAATTAGTTAGATTTTGCACAGGAGTTCAATGTAGTTTTTTCCCCTTCTCTATTTAGGTCGTACTGGGTGAGCGGTCTAAGCTGGTCACATGATGGCCTTTTCCTCTCCTGTGTTCTGAAGAGAGGCGCCCTCCTCATCCTGGCTCGTCTCGGCGGGCTCCTCTCTCTAACAAGCACTGGTTGCAAAGTTGACTTTGGACCCGCGCACTTCCTCCCCCTGCATCCGCTGGTCACTTACCGGTTTGTTGTTATAATAATACACGTGATCAATTGAAGGATCTGTATCAAAAATCCTGCCTTTGCAAAGATAATGATGACTACAAAACGTCCAAAGAACACAAACCACTAGAAATACATTGTTGTGAAAAAACTACAATGACTCTCATAATAGCCCACTATCATAGAAACTTTTCAGTATGAGAGTTTCTTCAAAAGTCTTCCACCCTTAATGAAAGCTGCTTTGTTTTTTGCCCCGCAGGCCGCCGGCCGGAATAGCAGAGGCCTCTCTTTCTAGCTCCAGCGTTTCAGCGCGAGACGCAATGAGACAGCGCTATTCTGTGACCTGGCATCCTCGCCTCTTGTACTGCATTGTGTCTGATGGCTACATGGCCACGGTGCTGAAGGTTCTGAACAGGCCTTCTGCTGCAACGCTGGTGAAAGCTGTGTTAGACAACACCAGCAAGGACCTTCAAAAGGCCAGCCAGCATCTGGATACATCACAGGTGATACACTTAGGATTTCTTTGGCCAACTCTCTGAAAGGTCTCTTATTGAAGTATTTTTCAACAATTTGCAATACGTGTCAGAGTTCTCCCACTAGTGTATTGAACGTTTGTTGTCCAAATTATTGCCTTGAAGCTTGAATTTGGACAGTTTAGTGCACTCTGGCCCGCTAAATCGTTTTATGAGGCCCGCCCAAGCCTGGAAATAATGTGCCCAAATAAAGCACTTCATCTTTTCTAACGAAACATATTCGTTATTTAAATGTTGACGGAAAACTTGCACTGCATACAATTGCATGTCTTTTAAACTTGAGATTTATTTGACCAGGCAAAAAAACATTGTTAACACAGGGGTGTTCACAGTTTGAGTTTTGTTGGCCCGTAGCATATTTTTGGATAAATTAAACAGTGAGAATGTAATAAAAAAAAGAGCAAACATTTGTAATGTAATGAGAAAAAAGCTAAAAATGTTATACTAATAACTCAGGGGTGTCCCAAATCTCCCCCCAAGGGTCGCATACAGAAAAGTCAAAGTTTAAAGTTGTTCTATTTTGCAAAAAGACAAAAACAGATATATATTTAAAGACAAAAGTTAGGGCCAGCTTTGTGTTATACTGTAAGTGACAAAGTTATTATTGTTATTAGTATCAACATTTCTGATTTTTCTCATTACATTACGTCTTTTTGCTCTTCATTTTTACTGTTATTTTTTTAACCCCTGTATTAATCAATAATAGTAAACTTTGTCACCGATAACACAAAGCTGACAGTAAATTTTGTCTTTACATATACACTACCGTTCAAAAGTTTGGGGTCACCCAAACAATTTTGTGGAATAGCCTTCATTTCTAAGAATAAGAATAGACTGTCGAGTTTCAGATGAAAGTTCTCTTTTTCTGGCCATTTTGAGCGTTTAATTGACCCCACAAATGTGATGCTCCAGAAACTCAATCTGCTCAAAGGAAGGTCAGTTTTTTAGCTTCTGTAACGAGCTAAACTGTTTTCAGATGTGTGAACATGATTGCACAAGGGTTTTCTAATCATCAATTAGCCTTCTGAGCCAATGAGCAAACACATTGTACCATTAGAACACTGGAGTGATAGTTGCTGGAAATGGGCCTCTATACACCTATGTAGATATCGCACCAAAAACCAGACATTTGCAGCTAGAATAGTCATTTACCACATTAGCAATGTATAGAGTGTATTTCTTTAAAGTTAAAGTTAAGACTAGTTTAAAGTTATCTTCATTGAAAAGTACAGTGCTTTTCCTTCAAAAATAAGGACATTTCAATGTGACCCCAAACTTTTGAACGGTAGTATATACTGTAGTTAATGGCTGTTTTTAGCATTTCTTTTTACAAACTAAGTGCCAAGTGCATTTTTTGTGTGTAATGTTCTAGTCTGGGACGTCTTTTATTTGTTTGTGGAATGTTTTCGCGGGCCAATTAAAAAAAAAAGAGCTGTGGGCCGTAATTGGGACAGACAGAGAGTGGGGCTCAAAGAAGCGCTATTGTGCACTTTTTCCACTTTTTATGTAACTCTGCACTTGTCCAAATAAATGCCATATATCACATACAACAGTGTTTCTTAACTATAGGCACGTTTGTTGTAAATGACAATCTCAGACAACCAGAGGATGTCTGGAGCTAAAGTCATTGAGAAGTTTCTTAAGCGTAGAAATTATGACTTGAAGCTTTATTTTAATTTGCGCTTTAATTTTATTGACAGTTTGTTTAAGAAACATTTAATTATTATTGTTTTATTTAGTTACAATGTATTCATTTTAACACTGTGAAATTGTTTGTACATGCATTTATTTATTATTATTTAATTTAGTCTCTTTTTTGCAGTATACTTGATTAGTATTTATTTTTCTAATCAGTCTGACCTAACCTCGATAACACTCTTTGTGATTAACACATATCATTTGATATGGTTTATCCTGTTAAACTGTAAGTAGGTTAGATATAATTATTAAAGATGACTTATTAATATTTGAGTACGACCCGGTTCAAAAAGGTTGAGAACCCCTGACTTACAACATAACGTTAAGGAGTGGAACAGGAGGATACAAACGTTAGCAACACTAGCATAGCTATGTGAGCTACTGTGCTAACATTACACAAACAACAATGTTAGGTTTTTTTATTCCAACACGTGAGATTTCTCTGTTTGATGCTCATGAACTCTGTAGGCACACACTGTTAGTATATTTTCCATGAAACGGGCCCTTTTACACTGAAGTTAGTGCCAATGTAATTGTTTTGCCTTTGTTTCCAGAGTTACGTGAAGATGTGTTTGGAGTCTGTATCGTTCCCCAATCTGGACCGTGGCTTTGAAGACACCAAATCAATCGCCACGAGTGGGCCTCCTGCCACAGACTCCATTTCTCCAACCACACAGGATTCCCCTTTGCCTCTTTTTCTCCAGGACCAGGGGATCCTCAGTAGCACGAAAGAGCTCATAGATAAAGTTCAGGTCTGTCAACAAAAAAAAGTGTGAGTTGTTATGTCATTGCTGCTGCTTTAACTATTGTGATTGGCTTCCAGACCTTCTTTGAGGATGATTCTGACATAGACGGACCTCCTGCTGGCTCTCAGCCGGCGGATGGCGGACGTCTGGAGTTTGCCTCCATGTTTGATACACTTCACGCACCGGACTCGGAGGCCGACTCTAAACATACGGCTAGCTCCGATGCAGAGGAAGACTTTCAGGAGAGCGTCCACCATCTTCACCGTGAACTTTTGAAGATCCAGAACGGACTCTTGACAGCGTGGGCTCTCTGCATGTCTCTGGGAACCGCGTTGGAAAATCGCGCTCACCTGCTGAAGTACGCCATCTACCGGCTGGCGCAACTTGCCGCTTTTCTCCACTTGATCCCGAGCAGTGATGTCCGCTCGGGGAAAGGTTCTTCTTGGCTCCTGCAGCTTCTTAAAACTATTTTATCGTTTCTTCCGTGGGATCACTCAGGTGGGCCTCAAGCCCTGGGGCTGATGGTGGAGCTCAGTAGGCAGCTGGTGCACCTGCTGCTGGGCCCTCAAAGCGAGTTCTGCCCAGCAAGTCGCTTAGACAGTCTATGCAGAGCTGTGCTGATTCTCAATCTAGTCTCCGATTCCCTCGACCGTGCCTACAGCCTGCACCAAAGAAGTGTGTGGTCTTCAGCAGAGAAGGACCCTCAGATTGCATCTTCAGATGTATACCACGTGCCTTTACTACAGGAAGGCAAGGAAAATGAAAGTGGAGTTGCACATCAGGGTCTGCCCGTACCCCACAGACCATCCAGCAGGTTTGGCTTGTCTTTAGAAAAACAAAACAGCACTTAGACCGGACACTTTGTCAAAACGTCCTCTTGTTTCACAGACTTGCTGGAGTGTGGAGGTGGGTCTACAAGGTCAGCCGGCAATACCAAGAGGAGGTCCGTGGCTTTAAAGACGGCAGTGGTTGGGAGGCGGAAGACGAGCAGTTGTCCGTAATCATATCTGAGATCCAAAGAGCTCTGCAAGCTACAGGAGAACGACTTGAGGAGGGCCCCACACTGCTGAATTACACTGGTATAAGAAAGCATATCACTTTCGATGCACTGGCTGCTGTTTGTAATGTGGAACTAAATATAAAGGATTGTCTCGTCAGGTGAACAGCTATTCCTGTGTGGCTTGTACCAAAACAGTGTTGAGACGCTGCAAACACAAATTTGGGAAGAGAGTAAAAAAAGTATGTCACTTTATTTTGTTTTGCTCAAATGACGTCTCATAGTAATAATGTACGCCTCTCTCCTAGGTTCTCGTAGTGTCTTCCAGGAGACGAGGCTGTGTTTGGCTCTCCTCTACAGCCTGTTGGCCCAGTATCATCTCAGAGAAGCCGTAGAGTTGGGAGAACACATGGCCCACTTGGTTCTGCACAGAGCAGGACATTACAGTGACGACGCCGCTTGCATAGAATGTCAGTGTCAAAGAAATGAGATCTGCTTTGGTTAAGCCTCATGTCATTAGTCGTCTAACTTTTGTGCTCAGCAGCTGACCCGCTTCTGCCGACAAACCTGCATATTGACGCCGTCTACGCCGTCATTCATGCTCTAGCGAGATTCATGGCCTCTTATTTTACTAATCGGCCGCTTAACATCCTGCCTGCGCACAATGTGGCCGTCCTGCCACCGCTACATCTACCTCACGGTACGTATAACATAATCTAGTGCAGTTCTTATTGGGTCGTCCTCTGATGGGTTTGCCATAGGCAGATTCCACTCTTTGAGGTTTCCCATTCTTGCGGCCAGTTCTGTAGTGCTCTCCACTCCACACCCCACCCCTGCAGTCTTTTTCATATGTTGGCTTAAGGCGTTTTTTTGGTCGGTGCCCATGTGTTGGCTCCCATAGCACTATCTTGGTAGCAGGAAGTTCAGGGTGTCTGTGGCAAGTTTCATCCTATTGGATGCTACCTTGTCACTCAGTCTTGATAGATGCTTGTTGGTAACATGCCTGTGCACCGCTTCTCAAACTTTTTACACCAAGTACCATTATAATTTTTTCATATTTGCTATTCTCCACTTGTAACAATTTAGAAAATTGTATTGGATTTAATTTCAGTGAGTCTTATTTCCTACATGTTTCGTGTATACCAGACCTTGGCAAAATACGGCCCTTTAAGATTTTCAATCCGGCCCACCGGACGTTCTACATAATTTTTTTAGACCTTTAACATCAAAACTGTCGCCGCCATTATGATGTGCAGTGATGTTTTTAAATGACCTTAAATGACCTTGAACTATAGATAGTATTTCAATGGTCGAAATCTGTGCTTTTGAGTGTTATACGAGTTATTACGGTAATCTACATCAAAGCAGCTCAGAGCAACCAGCCCAAAACACGTGTGTCAGAAACAGATGCGGGAGCAGGTTTTTACGTGATAACATATCATATTGTTGGTGTTCATTACACTCTGCATTCATATTTTGCCGTTTTTTACATTTTTGTTGTGTTTTGCTTGATTGTAAAAGATACACAACTATCAAGGAGCTGGTCTGAGAAGTAAAAGAGGAGCGACGTTCATATGTTAATATTCAGTGTTTTATTGTTCATAGTTAATATTGTAAATAGAATAGAAAGTACTTTATTGATCCCTGGGGGAAATTCAGCACCACAGTTCACTCACAATAAACAAAAATTAATTTCTTGCAGGTGTCGATGTGCACGTGTGTGTGCCCTTTACACACCTGGGAGATTAAGAATTAATTAATGTTGGGGGCTCAATGTAATTGTGTGTTGATTTTACACATCATTGTACGTGACCAAAGCTGTGACTACTTCTATAGGCTTCTGATTGGTCAATATCTCTTTCAACAACACATTATCATTAGGATAAAACTAACCTGTCTCAAGACGATTTAATCCCAGCTCACGTTTCCTATTAGTGGGTGAACAATCTAACGCTTGGTGAATTCTGCTTCACAATGATAGGCATGACAGCCTGTGAATGTGTTTGAATGTGGACAGAGATTTTTTTTTATTTCCACTCGTGTGAAAGGAGATCTTTTAAATACCAAATTAGAGGAAATGGGCATTATATATTTTGATATAGGGCATGGACTTATATTAAATCTTTATGAACAAAAATCTATGATGTTCCTGTGTATCGCTAGATAGAGCCCATGTATCACCAGTGGTACCTGTACAACAGCTTGAGAATAGAGCAGGGGTTTTCAAAGTAGGCCTACTCTTAGACAACATAATACGGTTGAGAATTCCCTTAAGGCCCTGACAAATGGAATTTTCCGGCATTAAAAATCAATCAAGTCTGCCTTTGAACATAACTGAAATTAGCCAGCCGGTTTGAAAGAGGTTTTTCGTATTTTTGCTCAAGCTGTTGTGCCTGCCTTGAAGTCTTCACTAGTATTTTTCCTCATGTTATATTTTTAAAAAAATTGTTTCGAGGCAGCCTCAAATGTGGGACGCTTGGTGCCGCTCAGCCAGGAGGAGGTGGCTCGAGCAGTCCGCCAGCAGCACATGTCAGAGAAGTGGACAGCGGACTACGCCCTGGACCTGCTCCTTCTTGGGGGTCTGCTCCCAGAGACCGCCTGGCTGGCGTTCAATCTCGGCGACTGGAAGACGGCAGCCTCTGTCAGCCTTGCCTACAAAAACTTCTGCCTTGACCAATTGGACTTCACTCGGTCAGTGTGTGAGCGAAACAATTAATTCAGTTTCCTGTCACTACAGCTGAGAGTGGTTTACTTTTCAAAAAACAGGATTACCAGAAAGGAGCTTCACCTTCCGAAAGTTTTACTCCCTGAGAGTATTTTCCAAGCAGAGTTGCAGCATCTACTTGACAATAACACTCAAGAGCTCAGGGATATCACAGATAAGAAGTTTATAGGTTAGTTTTTGAGTATGTTCATTGACAGTGAAGCCTCTTATCCGCTAACATCTTGTCTCAAACCTCTAGACCATCTGGAAGGAGAAGACTTGGCATTGTTACAGGTGTCCATCCAGGAGATTCTAAAGGCATCCGTCATGGCTGGTGTGAATGTGTTGTCTTCACCCTTGACCTTCTTATTGGACTCAGCCAAGGACTTGTGCTCAGGCCTGCCCGCATTGGTGCACAGTGGACTCTATTTGCCGTCCCCACCTCTTTATTGTCCTCAACCTTCCCCAAACACACAGGTGCATTGTAAACATATATGACTATTACTGTACATGTGTACTTACTCGTTGCGTACCATTTCCAGGATCCAGTAGGACCAGCGGGGCAGCTTACAGAGATTGCAACACGTCACAAAGTGTCCGGAGTTCTCCAAAGGATGCTATTACTCCTCAGGTCCTCTCATTGTTGTCACCCTGCTGCTCAGTGGTACATTCGTCATCTACGCCGTGCCAGGCATCTACTCTTCAAGGTACTGTTTTTTTCATTTTGACATCTTCCAAAGTGGTTATGCTTTGGCACCGTTCATTTTTAGATAAAGACGAGGTACGGTTACCCATCCGTTGCCGAAGAGGAAAAAGCTCTCCCAGAAGGTTTGAGGAAGTTTGTCAGCCATGGTGGATTCTTCAAACAGATGGAGAACAAAAACCTGGACTCGGATGCTATTCACACTATTAGTAATACAGCACTCTTATCTTACTTATCTTGCATCTTTTTTTAGGTACTGACATGATTTGTTTTGATTAAGTTTGTTTCAGGGAGCTGTGTGGTTTATGCTGGATGCTTCATGTCAGGGATCAGCTTTCTATTGCCTGCAGGAAGTATCAGGCGGCCAGAATGCAACGGGTAGGACAGATTGTGTGTGTAATTACAGTACAGGCCAAACGTTTGGACACACCTTCTCATTCAATGCGTTTCCTTTATTTTCATGACTATTTAAATTGTAGATTGTCACTACAGGCATCAAAACTATGAATGAACACGTGGAGTTACACTACCGTTCAAAAGTTTGGGGTCACCCAAACAATTTTGTGGAATAGCCTTCATTTCTAAGAACAAGAATAGACTGTCGAGGTTCAGATGAAAGTTCTCTTTTTCGGGGCCTTTTGAGCGTTTAATTGACCCCACAAATGTGATGCTCCAGAAACTCAATCTGCTCAAAGGAAGGTCAGTTTTGTAGCTTCTGTAACGAGCTAAACTGTTTTCAGATGTGTGAACATGATTGCACAAGGGTTTTGTAATCATCAATTAGCCTTCTGAGCCAATGAGCAAACACGTTGTACCATTAGAACACTGGAGTGATAGTTGCTGGAAATGGGCCTCTATACACCTATGTACCGTAGATATTGCACCAAAAAGCAGACATTTGCAGCTAGAATAGTCATTTACCACATTAGCAATGTATAGAGTGTATTTCTTAAAAGTTAAGACTAGTTTAAAGTTATCTTCATTGAAAAGTACAGTGCTTTTCTTTCAAAAATAAGGACATTTCAATGTGACCCCATATGTACTTAACAAAAAAAGGTGAAATAACTGAAAACATGTTTTATTTTCTAGTTTCTTCAAAATAGCCACCCTTTGCTGATTACTGCTTTGCTCACTCTTGGCATTCTCTTGATGAGCTTCAAGATGTAGTCATCTGAAATGGCTTTCACTTCACAGGTGGGCTTGAAGCTCATTTATTGGCAGTGCCAAAAAGCCAATCAAGGAGCTTGCGGGCAATCTAAAGAGACAGGCTTCAGTCCGAGCAGTGGTTTTCCGCCTGGCAAAAGTGTTGTCTCCATTCAATAGCGTAACATTATTTCTGGATATTGAAAAGCACAGGGGACAAAACTGCCTTTTAAAGAAGAGAGGGCATTGGGAAGTTCAGGGGACAAGCCCCCCTAATTACATCCATGCCCACTGCAACTTTAGGATGTTTAACCAAAAACCTTCAGTGAACTTACACAAGCACATGTCTGCAACATTTAAGCAAGATTGGTTAAAAAAAACAAGCAAGAAGTCGAAACAACTTAGCCACTAAATGTCCATAAGTCATTGAGCAATTGTTTATAAAACCTTGTTATATCTGTATTACATGTATGCCAGTATGCCTTCCAAAGCATCGTGACAACAACCCATAGGGGGCGCCACAAATTTAATTTAGTAATTAGAAAAATAGGAAAGTCATAAGATGTTCAAATTTTTTCACATGACTGTTTTTTGCTCTAATATTTTGATGTGTGTATGTTTCTTTTAGTCTGATACTGAGGTCTTATCAGCCTGCATGGACACTCTTCTATGGGCCCATCGTTACTTGCCTTTCTCTCATTTCTTGAATGCTGAGGAAATCCTCCAGGACCTTCTGCTCAGCCTGGTGTCCGAACTGCCACCCCTTGCTCTGGTGAAATTATGGTTTCTCTTTCTCCTCCCTCAACAACAACAACCACAATTATATTTTGTTGTTTTTCCTCCTCAGGTGGCAGACACGCTGGTACTTGCCTTCCCAGAGAAGGAGGAGTCTGTCAGAGTCTCCCTGAGGGAAAAGTATAACTCACTGCTGCAGAGCCTGAAGCAATGCAGTGTGTCTGGTACGCACACATTTATTTATTTATATATATATTTATATATATTTATATATATGTGTATCCATCCATCCATCCATTTTCTACCGCTTGTCCCTCTTGGGGTCGCGGTGGTTGCAGGAGCCTATCTCAACTGTATTCAGGCGGAAGGCGGGGTATATATATATATATATGTATATATATATATATACACACATAGTATATATGTACTGTATATACAGTACAGGCCAAAAGTTTGGACACACCTTGTCATTCAATGCATTTTCTTTATTTTCATGACTTTTACATTGTAGATTGTCACTGAAGGCCTCAAAACTATGAATGAACACATGTGGAGTTATGTACTTAACAAAAAAAAGTGAAATAACTGAAAACATGTTTTATATTCTAGTTTCTTCAAAATAGCCACCCTTTGCTCTGATTACTTTTTCACACACTCTTGGCATTCTCTCGATGAGCTTCAAGAGGTAGTCACCTGAAATGATTTTCACTTCACAGGTGTGCTTGAAGCTCATCGAGAGAATGCCAAGAGTGTGCAAAGCAGTAATCAGAGCAAAGGGTGGCTATTTTGAAGAAATTACATGAAATGAAAATAAAGAAAGCGCATTGAATGAGAAGGTGTGTCCAAACTTTTATATACAGTATATATATGTATATGTGTATATATGTATATGTATATATATATGTATAGACTGGATGTATATATATATATGTGTGTGTGTGTATATACATATATTTGTAAGTAATATGTATATATATGTATGTATATATGTATATATATATACATAGTGTGTATATATTTATGTATACATATGTACATAATGTGATGTGTGTGTGTGTATGTATATATATATATATATATATATATATATATATATATATATATATATATATATATATATATATATATATATATATATATATATATATATATATATATATATATATATATATATATATATATATATATATAACTTTAGTGGGTTATTTGTGCTTATATACACTACTGTACTTGATACCCAAACTGTTGCTAGGGGTCTTGTGTTGCACCTTGTGAGATCTAATGTTGGTGTACTTAACTAACAAAGTAGCATCAGTGCACAAGCGGTGTTTAATACCGTAAACATACTCTGCTGCATATTGTTTGTTCTCTAGAGGGGGACAAAGAGCAGGCCACAATGACGGTTCTGATCCAAAACAAATCCAAGCAGAGGAAAAAGCACCTCGGCCGCATGCTTAGGCACCTGGCTCCCCTTGAGCTCCGACTGTGGGCAAAAGAAGAGGAAGAGGAAGACAGGGGACGCAAACCCGGGGCGTCTGTGCCGAGGCAGCCATCACCTGTCATGAGTGTGAACCCCAGCACTTTAACCGATACAGCAGAGATCGAGGGCGTCTCTCCAAACCCACATAAAGCAAGGTAACTAGTGTGAAACAAAAACGGCTTTTTATGGCGTGGCTTATTCTGTTATCTTTTTATAGGGCGGCGAAAGAAAGAAAAAAGAAGACTGCTGTTGCAGCGAAGCAAAATGTCAGTGAACATGATGCAGCGCTAACCTCCCTTCCTGTCGTTGGTACTTGGGAGTTTGAACTCGAGGACGACGAGTATCTAAACTTTCTCGAGCTCTTCCTCAGCTACATGCTAGAGAAGGACAGCGTAGACGGCGGCGAGCCTCCCTTGCTGAAATCCTTTTGCTCCACTATGAGGGAGCGAGAGCTGCATTCGCTTACCTTCGACGTGCTCACAACGATGCACCGGCGCCAAAGAGACAGCGGACAGCACCCGGCGAAGAAACTCCGCAACAACGACCTTCCCGTTTTCAGAGCTGGCTGCTGCCAGAGGACAGCGAAACGTGACACGACATCGGAGCAGCAAACTTCCACCAGCCTCTCTGCACTCGCTCTGTCTGAGAGGCAAACAGGATTGTTTAGTCGCCTGCACAGCAATGTTAAAGAGTTAAAGAGAGTCTCCGCTTCCGACTTGAGCCAAAGTGGCCTGCAGGCAACAGAATGTTCAGTGTCTCCAGAAGCCGTTGTAGAACTGCAACAGGTCCTGGACTCTAAATTAGAGGCTGAATTCCCAGAACTCGGCAGGCTGCTGGAGTGGATGTTACGCTGGGCTGACAGGAGGGCGCTTCAGGGCCATCCGGCCAAAAAGAAAAAGAAGGCAGATGGAACGTTCGATGAAGGAATAGTCATTCGCGTTAAAACCTCCGCGCCGGCCGTCCTTACTTCTCTCGGCCTGCTGGAGCACAGGTTCTCTCCTCTGCTTGAGTCTGACTCCGTAGTTCACGTCCAAGTCCCGGAAACAAAAGGGACTGATTCTCCGGTGGTGCAACCTGAGGTGGACATGAGCCTGGAGCGAGAGGCCATCGTTGATACTGGCTTTCCTGAAACGGCTAACAATCCTATTGATGCTTCTGTTCAGAATCGACAGCATGAAGAACCTTCCATGTAAGTGCACATTTAACAGAGCATGTGTTTGCTAATTTTGTACATATTCATTATCTTCCTCCAGTAGTTCTCATGCTTATGAACCAGAAGAGATGGTGTTTCACAGGACACATCTCCCTGACCACCCAGATGAACTTAGCTTTAGTGCTCAGAGGCCTGTACCAATACCACAGGTACCATGTTTTGATGATTTGGATGTTACACCTGAAAAAGAAGGTATGGCAACACAATTATAAAGTTATATGCGTCCTATAAAAGTACTTTTAATCAACATTGTGTATGTCTCAGGCAGAAGTAGTGACTATGACCGTACAGAGGTGTCATCTTCTCTCTCAAATGGGATATCTGAAAATCTGTGCTCACCTCAAACAGTGAATAGAGCCGCCTATCCTTAATAAATGACATTACCTTATCAGTGTACATGCACAAACACTGTTTTGTTCTTTTTTCAGAGTTTAAAGATAGCGGATCTGTTAGAGACACCCAACCCCACTTCTGCGTGAGTTCTTCTTTTTATATCATGTCAAATGTATACTCTCAGTACATTTGGAGAGCACTCACAGAGACAAACATATGTATTTATTCAAACTTTAACTGCTGCGCACAAGAAAATGTATTAAAAGATGCACCTCTATGTGTTGCCTGTGCTATTCATTTTCTGACAAATATACCACACGGTGGAGCTGTTATTCAACCCTCATTAGTCGAATTGAGTTCAAATTCCTCCCACATCTCAATGTGGTCTACAAAAACACCTGCTGTAACTTCAGGCTGTTTAGCCTAATCGCCACAAAATTTACTACAAACCTTAAGGAGACTGACAAGATCATGTGTTTAAAACTTGATCAACATAGGTTGAAAAACATGCAGCCAATAGCCAAAATGTTGATAAGCCATTGAGCATTTTCATTATTACTCTAAAACTTTGAGGATATCTCCAGTACATGTAGAACCTTGATTTACGAACTTAATTGAAATTAAATTTCTCCTCAAGAATAGTACGTCCCCGCGTGGGACGGACTGGTAAAGTCATGGCATCATAACTTAAAAATAAAGACAACTCCAAAACTGTTTTCTTTGTCTTACTTTGCTCAAAACTACAGCAAGCACATTCTAAAAATTAACATATTACAAATAATCCTCTTTGCAAAACATTTCACGTTAGTTGAAACGTCTGAATTTTTTTTTTTTAGCATTTTCAAACACACCATGAAGAACACAATGAACTTAGACTTTGTCTCAATGTATTTACAAATCCATTAAACTTTAAGCACTTCCTGTTCAGCATTCTCATTTTGGCAGTTCACCATTAAAGACTTGTTTGGAAAAGCAACCCAATGTTTCCTTAAACGGCCACATTGGTGACATCTGCAACTGCCACAACACATTCATTTATCATCATTCAAATATTAAAAAAATAATAATTATTAAAATGACACAATATCCAAAATCAAGGTAATATGATCTATAACAACCTATGTGAACATAACAAACAACAAATATAGAAACACATTTTTACAATGGAGTTTAGGGTGCGCATTGCGCCGTCAACCAATTGCGAGCATTGCACGGAAATCTCACTACCACAAAAATGATGGTCACTTTGACTTTGCAGCTTACCATTTTGTTATTTTATCCCAGGGGTCACCAACCTTTTTGAAACCAAGAGCTACTTCTTGGGTACTGATTAATGCGAAGGGCTACTCGTTTGATACACACTTAAATAAATTGCCAGAAATAGCCAATTTGCTCAATTTACCTTTAACTCTATGTTATTATTAAAAATGAATGATATTTACACTTAATTGGACGGTTTAAAAGAGGAGAAAACACGAAAAAAATGACAATTAAATTTTGAAACATAGTTTATCTTCAATTTCGACTCTTTAAAATTCAAAATTCAACCGAAAAAAAGAAGACAAAAACTAGCTAATTCAAATCTTTTTGAAAAAATTAAAAAAAGAATTTATGGAACATCATTAGTAATTTTTCCTGATTAAGATTAATTTTAGAATTTTGATGACGTTTTAAATAGGTTAAAATCCAATCTACACTTTGTTAGAATATATAACAAATTGGACCAAGCTATATTTCTAACAAAGACAAATCATTATTTCTTCTAGATTTTCCAGAACAAAAATTTAAAAAGAAATTCAAAAGACTTTGAAATAAGATTTAAATTTGATTATACAGATTTTCTAGATTTGCCAGAATAATTTTTTTCAATTTTAATCATAATAAGTTTGAAGAAATATTTCACAGATATTCTTCCTCAAAAAAACAGAAGCTAAAATGAAGAATTAAATTAAAATGTATTTATTATTCTTTACAATAAAAAATTTTTTTTTACTTGAACATTGATTTAAATTGTCAGGAAAGAAGAGGAAGGAATTTAAAAGGTAAAAAGGTATATGTGTGTAAAAATCCTAAAATCATTTTTAAGGTTGTATTTTTTCTCTAAAATTGTCTTTCTGAAAGTTATAAGAAGCAAAGTAAAAAAATTAATGAATTTATTTAAACAAGTGAAGACCAAGTCTTTAAAATATTTTCTTGGATTTTCAAATTCTATTTGAGTTTTGTCTCTCTTAGAATTAAAAATGTCGGGCAAAGCGAGACCAGCTTGCTAGTAAATAAATACAATTTAAAAAATAGAGGCAGCTCACTGGTAAGTGCTATTTGAGCTATTTTTAGAACAGGCCAGCGGGCTACTCATCTGGTCCTTACGGGCTACCTGGTGCCCGTGGGCACCGCGTTGGTGACCCCTGTTTTATCCGTTGAGTGGATAATTTACAATGAAAGAAGGTATTGTGCGTCGATACTGCATCGATCGGCTGCCAGCCACAACAGGAGCAGCTGATCGCTAGCACCTGTGTTTATTGGAGTAGCAGCAGCCAATCAAGAGGGCGCTTAAAGTCATCTGACACGACACCTTTAAACAGTGTCATGTGTTATGTGGGTTACACTTAAATTGCTATTGCAACCTCCAGTGGACACATTTACAACAGCAGTTTCTTTCATTAGAAAATTGCAGTTCTTTTTTATACTTATCAAACTCATCTTTCGGGCGGATTAAAACGGTCCGTAGGCCTGACGTTTGACACCCCTAACCTAATGGTACATCAAAGACTCACTTAATCAAATATTCAAACACAATGTTACTGTTCAAACTGTGTGTAATGTTACAGTGGCCAAAAATATTAGATATACTTGCTAAATAAAACCTCTGCCTTGTTTTTAATGAATATTTAGGCATACCAAAACTACTGTATGTTATTGTTGGTCATTTCAGTGGTACTTGGAGAGCCAAGTGTTTTATGAGGTGGTACTTTGAGAAAGTTTGAGAACCACTTGTGCACCGTATCAAACAAACATGACAAGTAGGTGATGATTGAACTGTCTCGGTAATTACAAGCTAAAACGACGACGACGACAAGCTGAACTGTTCTACCAACACACACACACATTGAAGTCCCTTTGGCGCCCTCACAAATGATCAGAAATTACAAAAACCCTTAGTTTTAACAACCATATTGCTACAATAAAAAAACATTTTCAGAATAATATCCACTTACAGTAAATTACCATCGCAAAAGGTCCTCTCATGAGCTGCTCCTTTTGCACACGAGAGAGAAACATGCTCGTTTCGTATCGTTTCAGAGGGAGGGAAGGTAGGGGGCAGGGCAGAGGCACTGTGTGTGTGTGTGTGTGTGTGTGTGTGTGTGTGTGTGTGTGTGTGTGTGTGTGTGTGTGTGTGTGTGTGTGTGTGTGTGTGTGTGTGTGTGTGTGTGTGTGTGTGTGTGTGTGTGTGTGTGTGTGTGTGTGTGTGTGTGTTGGAAGAGGCACCGCTGAACAAGAGGTCGTCTTCTTCGCCACTGCAAAATAAGTCTGCATTGGTATTTTTTCCCCAAAAAGTCTGTTCTCATCACAGTTAAAAACTTACTGCGGTACAAAGTCGGCTTCCTCAAGCTCTTCAATACGAGCAAGCACAAAATGACTGCCAGCGGGACACAAAATGAATGAAACGTTTGTACTGAGACATGGTTCTCGCACAGAGGCATATTTGGCGCAATCTAAAAGTTTGTAAACCGAAAAGTTTGCAAATAGAGTGGCTCGAAAATCAAGGTTCTACCCTACTAGCATGTTTTACAACTCATTATGGGCATAACCCAGGGGTCACCAACCTTTTTGAAACCAAGAGCTACTTCTTGGGTACTGATTAATGCGAAGGGCTACCAGTTTGATACACACTTAAATAAATTGCCAGAAATAGCCAATTTGCTCAATTTACCTTTAACTCTAAGTTATTATTAATAATTAATGATATTTACACTTAATTGAACGGTTTAAAAGAGGAGAAAACACGAAAAAAAATGACAATTAAATTTTGAAACATAGTTTATCTTCAATTTCGACTCTTTAAAATTCAAAATTCAACCGAAAAAAAGAATAGAAAAACTAGCTAATTTGAATCTTTTTGAAAAAATTACAAAAAAATGTATGGAACATCATTAGTAATTTTTCCTGATTAAGATTAATTTTAGAATTTTGATGACATATTTTAAATAGGTTAAAATCCAATCTACACTTTGTTAGAATATATAACAAATTGGACCAAGCTACATTTCTAACAAAGACAAATCATTATTTCTTCTAGATTTTCCAGAACAAAAATTTTAAAAGAAATTCAAAAGACTTTGAAATAAGATTTAAATTTGATTATACAGATTTTCTAGATTTGCCAGAATAATTTTTTTGAATTTTAATCATAATAAGTTTGAAGAAATATTTCACAAATATTCTTCATCGAAAAAACAGAAGCTAAAATGAAGAATTAAATTAAAATCTATTTATTATTCTTTACAATAAAAAATAAATACAATACTTTAACATTGATTTAAATTGTCAGGAAAGAAGAGGAAGGAATTTAAAAGGTAAAAAGGTATATGTGTTTAAAATCCTAAAATCATTTTTAAGGTTGTATTTTTTCTCTAAAATTGTCTTTCTGAAAGTTATAAGAAGCAAAGTAAAACAAATTAATGAATTTATTCAAACAAGTGAAGACCAAGTCTTTAAAATATTTTCTTGGATTTTCAAATTCTATTTGAGTTTTGTCTCTCTTAGAATTAAAAATGTCGGGCAAAGCGAGACCAGCTTGCTAGTAAATAAATAACATTTAAAAAATAGAGGCAGCTCATTGGTAAGTGCTGCTATTTGAGCTATTTTTAGAACAGGCCAGCGGGCTACTCATCTGGTCCTTACGGGCTACCTGGTGCCCGCGGGCACCGCGTTGGTGACCCATGGCATAACCCATCTATAGTCGTGTGAAAATTTTTTGGACACCTTGAACATTTTAGTTATATATTTTTTTGTGTTCAATTTTAGTTTTGTGATTATAATCGATAATAGTATCAAACTTGTTTTGTTGTTTAAGTTGTCGCCAAGCAGGAAGCCGTCTGTTGACCCAGACAACAAGTGATCCAGACCCTCACATCCCTCGCAGTGTTCAGCCTGAAGTAGAGCTCCCTTATTCAAGTGAAAGGCTGTTTGCCAACACACCAGGAGACTATCCATCAAGTTCTCAGCCTCATACCTCACACCTCATCCCTGAGACACCCACAGTAGATCCCACTGGCCCAAACCATCCATCCTTCATTCAGGCACCACCAATGAGACAGCGTCTTGGGGAAGATTTATTCAGACTAGTCCAGGTAACAACACTAACCCATTAGAATCTCTTTGGATCGATACTGACTTGAAATGTTTGTGTCGCAGCACATCAACTACATGAACATGATGGACGTTTTGGGAGTTTCATTTTCCAACCTGCAGCTCGCCCAGCAGAATTCTTCATCATTACCTCAGTTCGGCATGAACCCCTTGCATCCTATTGTGCCTTCACCTCACGTTGCTAATGTCACACCTCAGCAAAACCTTGTCACCCCTCAATCCCAAATATACGTGCCAAATCCAGATGCTAACAAACCAGCCTCCATGTATGCACAGCAGCTTCCCATTCAGAGCACTCATTTGGAACCCTCTCCATCAGCTGATCAGTATCACAACACCAGGAATCCACCCTACAAAACACATGGAAATGATCAGGTAATACATGTTTGTTTTTTCCACTGAGTGTACAGTAGCATACTGAAAAATTAAAAAGATGCCGGGGCAGTTTTGATACTTATAGTATGTTATATTATTCAAGGATTCAAGAAACTTTGTCATACCAACACACAAGATGACAACATTTAGTATCTAAGGTCCCAGATTTAGCCCAATAATTACCACAAGAACAATTGTATGTAGACGACATGAATATAGTAGGTTATAAATAGCATACACCCTAATTTGTACATACAAATATTTAGCCTGTTGCATTTTTTTTCTGGCGTTTTATTGGTGGGTGGGGGTTTAACTTTAGTTTCACAATGTGATGCAGGCCAAAAAAATACTGGAGGCAAATTTTGTATTTAAAAAGCAAAATGTGAGCTCAATGTGCTAAGAAAGCCTTGTGATACAGGTGACAGGGACAGTGTATTATTTAATTATTTATTATCATTAGTCGTCACTGCGATGGGGTGGCGACTTGTCCAGGGTGTACCCCGCCTTCCGCCCGAATGCAGCTGAGATAGGCTCCAGCGACCCCGAAATGGACAGGCGGTAGAAAATGGATTGATCATTAGTCGTCATAGTGTTGGTCGTCCCTCGCCACATTGCGCTTCAAATATTGCGCAATTTTTTCTTTTAAAGATTGTTCGACAAGTTTTTGGCCCGAAGTTATGCATGTTCAGGCATAAATTAGCAATATCAAGACTACAGTAGTATTGGCCACTAAAGGAGACCAAATTAATCAGTGCGGTGTCCAGTATCGTGGTCACTGATTGGCTCAGCCTTAGGCAGCATTACTATAATGGATTAAAAGACTTTAAAGGAGACCTATTATGCAAAACCAACCTGTTTTGGTGTATTTGGGATCTGCATAAATCCTGACAATTTGAAATCAAACCTTGAATGCATTGCAGAGATATTTATAAAACAAAATCTTGCCTTCTTTCATACTTCCTCCAAACTAGCCATTTGGAATTTGGCCGATATTTCTATATATACACTACCGTTCAAAAGTTTGGGGTCACCCAAACAATTTTGTGGAATAGCCTTCATTTCTAAGAACAAGAATAGACTGTCGAGTTTCAGATGAAAGTTCTCTTTTTCTGGCCATTTTGAGCGTTTAATTGACCCCACAAATGTGATGCTCCATAAACTCAATCTGCTCAAAGGAAGGTCAGTTTTGTAGCTTCTGTAACGAGCTAAACTGTTTTCAGATGTGTGAACATGATTGCACAAGGGTTTTCTAATCATCAATTAGCCTTCTGAGACAATGAGCAAACACATTGTACCATTAGAACACTGGAGTGATAGTTGCTGGAAATGGGCCTCTATACACCTATGCAGATATTGCACCAAAAACCAGACATTTGCAGCTAGAATAGTCATTTACCACATTAGCAATGTATAGAGTGTATTTCTTTAAAGTTAAGACTAGTTTAAAGTTATCTTCATTGAAAAGTACAGTGCTTTTCCTTCAAAAATAAGGACATTTCAATGTGACCCCAAACTTTTGAACGGTAGTGTATGTTATAAATATAAATATAAAGTTTTACCTGAAAAGCTTTGCACGAGTCCGCCATTGTAGTCCGACTTTGTAAGTTCCTCCTTTTTCTCTGTCCTCAATTAAGCTTGATGAAACCTTTAAAGCTAGGGTTGATCATGTATGCCGAACTCCTGTCACCCCGCAGCAGTGGGTTGAGTAGAAGAAGTCTAGTTATTCACCTGAAAAAAAAATCTAAATTGCAAAAATGTCACTTTTACAGGTCACACTGAGGGTGTCTGTATAAACAACTTTAACACTGTTACAAATATGCGCCACACTGTGAACCCACACCAAACAAGAATGACAAACACATTTCGTGAGAACATCCGCACCGTAACACAACATAAACACAATAGAACAAATACCCAGAACCCCTTACAGCACTAACTCTTCCGGGACGCTACAATATACACCCCCGCTACCCCACCCCCCAACCACGCCCACCTCAATCTCCTCATGCTCTCTCAGGGAGAGCATGTCCCAAATTCCAAGCTGCTGTTTTGAGGCATGTTAAAAAAAAAAAAAAGCACTTTGTGACTTCAATAATAAATATGGCAGTGCCATGTTGGCATTTTTTCCCATAACTTTGATTTATTTTGGAAAACCTTGTTACATTGTTTAATGCATCCAGCGGGGCATCACAACAAAATTAGGCATAATAATGTGTTAATTTCACGACTGTATATATCGGTATCGGTTGATATCGGAATCGGTAATTAAGAGTTGGACAATATCGGATATCGGCAAAAAAGCCATCTCTAGTCTTGATACCAATTTCCTAAACCCAGCCACACACAAAAAAGTTGTAGACCTCCATACTTTTCTAAATGTCCATCTGATTTGTTGTGTAGAATGGCGTCTGGGGCACAATAGTTCAATATGTCTGGGAATTCGACCAACATATAATCTTTGATATCACTAGACAAATCTTTTTTAAATTTTCTTATAAAGAATAGGGATCTAATCCATTGCATAATTCGATTTTTTTGCAGGAGGATTTAAGCCTCGTTTGTATTCAGATAGTTCGCCCATCTTAGCTTGGTTGACCACCACTAGTTTTCACTTCCGGGAGTAAGTCACGTGACGGAATACAAGCGATACTGCGGGTGCTGCATTTAGAAAGCCGCATTATTGTCGGTAATTTCCTTATCGTGAGGCGGACAACATCCTGGGTTACAATTGTAGCATCAAGAAGGAAAAGTTGCGCACTAATTGCGACTTTGTTTACATACCATATTATCCCGGATGTATATACAGTGTCGGGTCCGTACACGCATGCGTAATCACGCACACTGCGTGGACTTACCTTAGTTAGGGTGCATCGCTCATACAGCTGTCATATTTGCTTGTGCATCGCAATGACGTTCTGTGTTGCGTTGTGCTCGTCGCTGTGTGTTGAGCTCGCCTTTACACTCGGAATTACTTCATCGTGTGTGTGCACCTGGCTTAAATAAAAGGGAACGTGGGATGACGTCGTGTGCAGTCAGAAAAACATGCATGACATCTTCTAACCAGGTCGTCACTGAAGCCGATTTTTTCTTTATTGAACTAGTTTGCAATGAATAGAACATCTCTTTAGACATGGAGTAGCCCCCTTTTGCACATGTCTTTCATTATAAATATTTCAAATCAAAGAAAAGTCTAATCAAAGTGTTTTCTCATTCCAGGGATTCCAACCCCTTTCCGTGCAAGCAGAGTTGCCACAAGTTCAATGTAGGGAAAACAAGAACTTCATCTCATCCACTCAAGGACTTCTCACCACTGACACCCCTGTGATAGCGCCCTATAACGGTAACGTTAATATCGACCCTTCATCCCAAGCCTTGGGTTTCAAGTTACTTCAGCCACAGCAGAACGTCCCGCTGCAGCCTCAGGCGCCACACGCTCCGAACTCTGCCCCTGTAGAACCAACAAGTAGAGCTGCGTCAAGGACGAAACACAAGAAAAGGAAAGCTGCAAAAAGGTTTCTCCGATTTAGGGACATACCCTACTTTGAGCCCGCATCGAGGTACCAGACGTTCGAGGGATCCGAGCAGCCGTATCAGACTCCTGTGTCGACACATGGCCTTCGTCTGCTGCACTTGCAGCC
Organism: Entelurus aequoreus; assembly: GCF_033978785.1. Taxonomy (NCBI): domain Eukaryota; kingdom Metazoa; phylum Chordata; class Actinopteri; order Syngnathiformes; family Syngnathidae; genus Entelurus; species Entelurus aequoreus. The sequence continues at coordinate 1,344,635 of NC_084751.1, forward strand.
TGATCCACAAGAACACCTCAGAAGACCATCACCGCCGATGCCCCTTTTTGTTCCTGTTGTCCCGTTGGGAGAATCCCCTCAGCCCCAGCTTCTACACTTGGACTCTAATTCAAGAACGGTGAGTAACCCAACAGATATTCTAGTCCAGGGGTGTCAAAAGTTCAGCCCTCTGGGCCATCTCGTTTTTTTATTAGCTAGCAAAACATTCTTAAGCCAAAATAAACATGTTCTGGTTAGAACATGATATCCACAGAAAAAATGGATCTGGCCCAAAGTGGGACCTGAAAACCAAAATGGCTGACGATCTGTGCTCTTTACTGTGTATGGCAGACCTGGGCAAATTAAGACCCGTTAAGTTTTTCAATCTGGACCGCCGGACATTCCCTAATAATTTTTTAGATCTTTAAGATGGACACCGTAGCTGCCGTAAATATTGAACTATACAAAGTATTTCAATGGTCGGAATCTGCGCTTTTGCATGATATACGTACTAGTTACTATGGTAATCGAATTAGTTACTATGGTAATCTAATTAGTTGCTATGGTAATTTAAGTCACAGCAGCTCAGACCAGGCACCAAGCAGTGTGGGTGGGGAGCGTTCCCACAGAGTGTTTCCAGAGCGACCAGTCTGAAATGCGGGTGTCAGGGACAGACGTGGAAGGAGATTTTTACAACAAAGTTGTAAAGCTTAGTGATATATCAGATTGTAGGTGTTTTTTGTTTTTTTTCGCGTTATTTCACTGTTTGTTGCATTTTTGTTGTGTTTCGCTTGGTTGTAAAATATATCAATCGCAAAGGTGTGTGACGTTCAAATGTTGTCAATATTCAGTGTTTTATCCTTCATTGTTAATATTGTAAATCCCACATTCTTTATTTTCTTGGACATTGTCGGTGTCTCATTCAGTAAACAAATGTAAAATTCCATTGCGTTTTTGAAGGCAGTCTGTCATAAAGTTTCTAGCATTCTATCAGACATTACGTTTACGGTTCTACGATCGGAATAAAACTGGACTCACTGGTGACGGTGGCAGAGAAGAGGACTGTGGAAAAACTAGTGAGCATCCTGGATGATGCCAGTCACCCTCTGCATACCGTTATCAGTAGCCAGAGGAGCCTGTTCAGTGCTAGACTGCTTCGTCCCAAGTGCAGGACTAATAGATTAAAACACTCCTTTGTCCCACACGCCATTAGACTGTACAACTCTTCTCTGGAGGGGGGGGGGGTACTAGGATGGCGGGGGATGCAAAACAATAACAGTGCAATACTTTTTCATAACATGGTCACTACTGACTAGTTTCTCTTGTTATATTCTTATTTTACTGTTATATTTTTATTGTCATTGCTTTTTATTATTATTCTTATTGTAATATTTTTCTATTTTGTTTCCATTTATACCCCCATTATTTACTTTTTACTTTTTAAATTCGATCTTAATTCTGTACACTGCTGCTGGAATTTTAATTTTCCTGAGGGAACCCTCCTGAAGGAATCAAAAAAGTACTATAGGTTTTGTATTAGTGTTCTTAAAAATCAGATATACTGGCCCGCAGACAAAAAATTTTCTCTAAATTTGGCCCCTCGATTCAAAATAATTGCCCAGACCTGGTGTATGGTCTCTGATGATTCCCGTGCGACCTGTCATGGTGAAAATTTGTACACAATTCTGGCAAGATATGGTAAATATTTGAGTGTGAAAACCCGTAAAAAGGTTTTGGTCAGTGGAATAATAATATTGTAATAAAAAAGGGGTTGGATTGGATATATTACATCCGTCCTATAAGAAGATCATGTTTTGTGCGTACGACCAATCAGTGGGGGGCACCTTTTGAGTAAATAAATGCATAGGAATTGTCAGTTAATGAAGGACTAGGCCCTTCATGTGAAATTTTAATGTAGACATTCTAAGCCTCTTCCTGCTCCGTCACCGATAATATAATGGAAACAATTCCCTCAATGTTGCAACTGTCAAACATGCTGGGCTCATAAACAGTTGTACTGGTACCTAATACTGTATGTGTCAGGAAGATAAGAACATGTATGTTAAGTTTGTACAGAAAAATTGTTATTAAACTATTTATTTACCATCAATTCGTTTTAGTACAATACACGCATCAAATTAAAGTTTGATTAACAAAAAAAGTATAGAAATTTTCACATTCATAAAAAAGTGAACACATTTTGTACAAAACCAGTGAAGTTGGCACAATGTGTAAATGGTAAATTCAACTTCTATTTAATTGAATACATTGCAAATACAATTTATTTAATGTTTGAACTGGGAAACTTTTTCTTTTTTTTGCAAATAATCATTAACTTAGAATTTAATGGCAGCAACACATTGCAAAAAGGTTGGTACAGGAGCATTTTTACCACTGTGTTACATGGCCTTTCCTTTTAACAACACTCAGTAAACGTTTGGGATCTGAGGAGACCATTTTTTTAAGCTTTTCAGGTGGAATTATTTCCCATTTTTGCTTGATGTACAGCTTAAGTTGTTCAACAGTCTGGGGTCTCTCGATTTCTCCAGATTCTCTCAACCTTTTGATGATATAACGGACCGTAGTTGGTGAAATTCATAAATTCCTTGCAATAGCTCGTTGAGAAATGTTGATCTTAAACTGTTGGACAATTTGCTCACGCATTTGTTGACAAAGTGGTGACCCTCGCTCCATCCTTGTTTGTGAATGACTGAGCATTTCATGGAAGCTGCTTTTATACCCAATCATGGCACCCACCTGTTCCCAATTAGCCCGTTCACCTGTGGGATGTTACAAATAAGAGTTTGATGAGCATTTCTCAACTTTCTGTCTTTTTTGCCACTTCTGACAGCATTTTTGAAACATGTTGCAGGCATTAAATTCCAAATGAGCTAATATTTGCAAAAAATAACAAAGTTTACCAGTTTGAACATTAAGTATCTTGTCTTTGTCTGCTGGTCCCACTATGGACTGAATTCTCACTATTATGTTAGATCCACTATGGACTGGACTCTCAAACTATTATGTTAGATCCACAATGGACTGGACTCTCACACTATTATGTTAGATCCACTATGGACTGGACTCTCACACTATTATGTTAAATCCACTATGGACTGGACTCTCACACTTTTATGTTAGATCCACTATGGACTGGACTCTCACACTATTATGTTAGATCCACTATGGACTGGACTCTCACTATTATGTTAGATCCACTATGGACTGGACTCTCACACTTTTATGTTAGATCCACTATGGACTGGACTCTCACACTATTATGTTAGATCCACTATGGACTGGACTCTCACTATTATGTTAGATCCACTATGGACTGGACTCTCACACTATTATGTTAGATCCACTATGGACTGGACTCTCACACTATTATGTTAGATCCACAATGGACTGGACTCTCACACTATTATGTTAGATCCACAATGGACTGGACTCTCACACTATTATGTTAGATCCACTATGGACTGGACTCTCACACTATTATGTTAGATCCACTATGGACTGGACTCTCACACTATTATGTTAGATCCACTATGGACTGGACTCTCACTATTATGTTAGATCTACTATGGACTGGACTCGAACAATATTATGATAGATCCACTCGACGCCCATTGCACCGGTCGCCCGGGGGGTGGGTCCCCACATCTGCGGTCCCCTCCAAGGTTTCTCATTGTCATCCCATTGGGTTGAGTTTTTTCTTGCCCTGATGTGGGATCTGAGCCGAGGATGTCGTTGTGGCTTGTGCAGCCCTTTGAGACACTCGGGATTTAGGGCTATATAAGTAAACATTGATTGATTGGTCTTTGCAGTCTATTCAATTGAATATAAGTTGAAAAGGATTTGCAAATCATTGTATTCTGTTTTTATTTACGATTTACACAACGTGCCAACTTCACTGGTTTTGGGTTTTGTAATAGGGGAAGGGAGCCTCAAAATACAATTCTGTTAACGACACCAATCACATTAATTAGCTTTTTACCTAAAACAAATATGTGGATGTCTTGTTCAAATAGCTTATCATATATTGATCTACTGTACATTGTATTGACTTAAGCATTTCCAATGTACAAAATGCATGTAAGTGGCCACTGTGCACATGCTTCAAATAGTTTTCAATGTGGTCCTCGCTGGAAAAAAGTTTGGACACCCCTGGCCCTGACCCACCCACTCATGTCCGTCTGTCTGTCTCTCGCCACAGATGTCGTCCCCAGCGCCTCGCTTGTCCCAAAGGACCCGTCTCATGTCCTTGGAGGAGCTGACGGGCTTAGTGGCGGGGAGGCGCAACTCTGAGGAGGCTCGACTCCAGCTGCTCAGAGTAAACGACCCCAGCGAGACAAACAAAGGGGCCACACCCAGCTCGGGATCCAGCAAGAGGCAACATCAACTTTATTTTGATATCAATGAGTTGTCGTTTTGATTGTTTTCATTGGGATGTTTTGTGTGTGTGTAGGCAGAAGAGGAGAGAGAGGGCATTGGATGCAAGAAAAGAAAATGAGTCCGTCATTATTACACAAAAGGTAGAAACATCGAATGAACATTCTAAGCACTGTCATTGTTCAATTTTAAATCCTCATATATATTTAGCCTAAAGAGGAGCCAATTGTTGCAGAAGAAAAGACTCCTGCAAGGGATGTTACCTTTCAACATGGTTCGTGCCGAACATTTCTGCCGTCGTCAGAATTCTCCAAATCATCTAAAAGCACACATCTTCTCCCTCCCTCAGGCTCTATCAAACCTTTGCCTACTGGTCGGGTGTTACTGACCAAGGCAAGTTCGACTTCAGCTGAGCTTCATGCCTTCGCTGCCACGTGTAAAAGACCCCCCGAGTGCCTCGATGCGTTCACCAACACGGACCCAAGTGAGCTTTAAAACAAATGTCTTTAACGTTTTCCTTGGCCTCCTTTTAACGGCACCTAATACGTCCAGGTGGTCTTCAAAGAGTGTGTTTGTCTTCCAGAGTACTCCCCCATGCTGGTGGATAAAGCTGTGTCCACCCAAGCGTTTGCAGCGGCCATTACGTCCAACAGTGAGTCACAAGGATAACAACTCACATTTGATATGCAACTAGCATTCAAAAATGTGCTTGTGTGCTTTACTCAGTACAACATTCAGAGAAACTACACCTGCGCAAAGAGAGCCGTCCTCGAGAAACAGTTGACGTCCTGATATCGCAAGAGGAAAGGAATCTGGTAAGAAACTAGACTGGATATTTTGTTAGCTTTATTTAAAAAAAAAAAAGAAAGTAGTCCCTATTATAGTTAAAGCTCGCATTTTATGGTAGTGTGTTCGAACAGTGTTCAAAATATAGCATTTACCATGGAATTTAAGTTAAAGTACCAATGATTGTCACACACACACTAGATGTGGTGAAATTTGTCCTCTGCATTTGACCCATCCCCTTGTTCACCCCCTGGGAGGTGAGGGGAGCAGTGGGCAGCAGCAGTGCCGCGCCCGGGAATCATTTTTGGTGATTTAACCCCCAATTCCAACCCTTGATGCTGAGTGCCAAGCAGGGAGGTAATGGGTCCCATTTTTATAGTCTTTGGTATGACTCGGCCGGGGTTTGAACTCACAACCTACCGATCTCAAGGCGGACACTCTAACCACTAGGCCACTGAGTAGGCATTTTAAAAGTGATTTTCCTAGTAAGCCCTACTGGGAATACACAGTTTTGTGTCTATAGTAGCGATGTAACGATAAAGAGTAATAATGATAACAGCGGTGAAACTCAGACGATAAGTATTATGGTTTTAAATTAAAATGATCAAAAAAACATGATTGATAATCCCACCACTATAAACTCACGGACTGACTGGTGCCAACTCGCTTGTTAACATGAAAACAAGAGACTAACATATTTCCTCATTAAGAAACAACATACCAACATCTAAACGTATATTAACACATTTCTGTCTAAACAACTAAGCTATTTTACTCAACTGTTCGATCCGTTTGCGCATGCGTCATGCGAATGTGGCACAAACAAAACAACTTCTTGCTGTGCGACTACAATTTTACAAACTTGAGTCATACACTGTGGAATATAACAATGTACTTGTATGCGCGATCAAAGTATTTCGGAGAGCAATCATCATTTTTCAAAAATGGAGCACTTGAATTAAACAAGCCTATTTAGTTAGGGCAATTTAACCACCAAGAGTCAAAGCTGAAATGGGCGGCTTCAAATTGGAATAATGAACAATGTAAAAGTTTCTTACTGTCAGGTTTAAACACTGATGACATCTATTAAACAGACAAAGAAGCAAGGAATCAAACAGAGACAGAATTAAATTTGGCTCAATGAGGAGACCGCGTACACCTGTACCCTTGTACCCTTGTACGGTGTCCCACCACGCTCTGACGAAAGATTGTACGCCTCCTCTTTTATTTGGACTTTCCCTGATTACATGGCAACAGCTGTTTCTAAAGGAAGGGGGTCGTAAACAGCCGCTGCCTTTGCTCACAAAACAGTTAAAAGAAAAGGTGCCTGGAGGGGAGTCAGGCCCTGCTTCCTCTCCGCTTTGTAGATCTCGGGTCAAGACAAAATCTTCCTGTGGATTACAATACATCAAAGAAACCGACACCTTCATGTCGCTTCCCATCCTAAACAGTGGAGTTTTACAAGCCTTTTGCTTGGTAAGATCAAAGACAGCTTTTGTCTGCTCGCCGGGAACTCGTGGAAACACCAAGTTTTGTGATAACTTAGATACAATTATTCTGACATTTACATTTTTAAAGTGTCGTTGTGGAATATATTAGGTTGTCAGTACATATTTTTGTGGACTGATTCACTGAAATGGAAAATGCCTCTGTTTTGGGGGAAAATGCTGTCAAGTAGGGAACGGAAGCCACTGACCTACCTGACATTCAATAGATCAGGCAGTGGCAATTATGCTCATCTTTTAACAGCAACATTATGCAAGGTTGTCTGTAGTTGACTGACGGATAGTTGGCAATCTCTGGGTTTTCATTTTAAGACATGCGGTGAAGCCTGCTTTTGTAACAGTACTTTAAAAGCAACCATGTCTTGATGATTGACCTTTCCCACGTTTTGGTGCTCATAAATACTCTAGGCACACATATTACAGTCAGAACCTTCTCTTACGTTTCCTTTCTTCTTAGGATCAGGTCGGTCGCAACTTCCTGAGCGTCTTGGACATTGAGGAGGGGACGTGGCATCACGATTTGCCGCCTCTTAGCTCCGGAAGGCAGGAAAGGAAGGATGCTTCTGCCCCCATGCCTCCCGTACTCACACCTGCCCAGCTTCATGTACTTGCAACTTCCATCGTAAATAACACTCATGCTGCCCCTCAGGATTTACAACCATCAATCAGAATTCCAGAACAAACAGTCAAAACCATCACACAATCAGGTTTGGATATATAACGTATTATCTGTCGGCCTGATTTGATGTCATTATTTGTGGTGTGTTCTAGGTATCCTTGTGCACCCTCCTGCTGTCCATCCCACCTTGTCCGACAAAGAGCCAGGACGAGTCACTTCCCATTACGCTGAGAATCCACCTGACTCTGAGTTCTATAAAGCCAATACCGGGACACAAGTCGATCACAGTCCTCCATCCATCTATAAAGACAACAGTGCGCCACAAATAGATCACAGTCCTCCATCCATCTATAAAGACAACAGTGCGCCACAAATAGATCACAGTCCTCCATCCATCTATAAAGACAACTGTGCGCCACAAATAGATCACAGTCCTCCATCCATCTATAAAGACAACAGTGCGCCACAAATAGATCACAGTCCTCCATCCATCTATGAAGCCAATAGTGCGCCACAAATACATCGGAGTCCTCCATCCATTTATAAAGCCAATAATGCGCCACAAATAGATCGCAGTGCTCCATCCATTTATGAATCCAATACTGCACCACAAATAGATCACAATCCTCCATCCATCTATGAAGCCAATAGTGCGCCACAAATAGATCACAATACTCCATCCATTTATAAAGCCAATAATGCGCCACAAATAGATCGCAGTGCTCCATCCATTTATAAATCCAATACTGCACCACAAATAGATCACAATCCTCCATCCATCTATGAAGCCAATAGTGCGCCACAAATCGATCACAGTCCTGCATCCATCTATAAAGCCAATACTGTGCCACAAATCTATTCTGCTGGGCCACAAATTGATCGCAGTCCTGCATCCATCTATAGAGCCAATACTGTGCCACAAATCTATTCTACTGGGCCACAAATTGATCGCAGTTCACCATCCCTCTATAAACCCAGTACCGTGCCAGAAATCGATCACAGTCCTTGCAGTCCTCCATCCATCCATAATCCCAAAACCACGCCACAAATTGATCACAGTCCTCACAGTCCTCCATCCAAAAATCCAGCAGTCTGGTTTTCATCCCGCCTGTCAGAGCTGGATTCTCAGCTCGCCGCGCTGCAGAACATTGCTGACTGTTTGGAGAAGGACCTCCCTGGGTCCACAATAGGAAATGAGGTAATTTTATGTTTATATTCTCACAATCTATTGGCCCAAGTATAACATTAAGCCTTGTGCACCCCTAGGGCCTAAAACAGGCATTGCATGTGTTCCTTATGTATATATGATTGTTCAGTTTAAAAGTTAGTGGTCCGAAATATCGCCAGGGAGGTTTTTTTGTTTGTTTTTTATAAAATTGTATTGTGTTTTTGATTGCAACATTGTTAGAATAGGATATAAACAAAGTATACACACTTTCTCTTAAGATCTCTTTCGACCCCATTGACTCCCATTATAACTGCTACTTTTAACAGACTGTAATCCTGGTATATTACTATTCTTTTTTTCCATGAAATTCAACCGAATCTAATTTTTGCCAAGTCAAAAACAAGACCATATTGTTATGGTGTAATTGCACCCCTTAATTCCCAGATGATGCTAGAAAACCATGAGCATAATTCACAGAGCTGATGAGCGTAAATTAGTTAAACAGCCATTAAACCGCTGAAATGCAATGAAAATGATTGTCAGGTTCAAACACTGATGACATCTATTAAACAAGACAAGAAGCAAAGAATTAAACAGACAGAATTCAATTTGGCTCAATTTGAGGAGAGACGCATGGACACTGTACCCTTGTACGTCTCAGCACGCTCTGCGAAAAGATTGCACGCCTCCTTTTATTTGGACCTTCCCTGACCACATGGCCACAGCTGTTTCTAAGGGTCGTAAACAGTTCACAGAAAAGGTCGGTTCAAAAAAGAGGTCGTAAAAGAGTTCAAAAAGAGGTTTGTAAAACAGTTCAAAAAGAGGTTTGTAAAACAGTTGAAAAAAGAGGTCGTCTGGAACTTGGGCAGATCCTGCCTTCTCTCTGCTTTGTAGTTCTTGGGTTAAAACAATATCTTTCTGTTGATTACAATACATGAAAGAAACAGAAACACCTTCATGTTGCTTCCATCCTACAGTGGAGTTTTACAAGCCTTCTTGGTAGGTTCAAACACAGCTTTTGGTCTTCTCGCTGGGAACTCATTTCAACACAAAGTTTTTGTGATAACTTAGATAAAATAATTCTAACAATGATCTTGGGCAGTTATATATAACATGGCAGATATATAAATGACTTGTGTGAACGTAATAAACTCAACCAAGTCATGCCTGCTTTCTCTCATTCCAGCTCAGTTGGCACTGAAGAAATAATCTTATTTGGTCTTCTTGTCTATTGTATCAAAATTCATGTTGTCTTTAATTATTGACCTGTTTAGGCTGTCATTACAATCACCCCAAAAATTCTCCATAAGAACCAAAGTAAATACAAATAATAGGTCCAAGCCTTGACAAAAGTCCACATTTTAGTGAAGGTTTGTACACTTTGAACACAACATAACGTGCTATACAGTACTGTATATCAAACAAACACAACAAGGGGATGATGGATCAACTTTATCTTTATTACCAAATATGTGTTAAATGTGTTTTATGTCGCACGTTTGCACCAAGAAAAATTCCTAGTTTGTGAACCCGTTCTCAAACAATGGCAATAAACCTATTCTGATTCTGATTCTGATTAACAAGCCAAAACAACGACAAGCTGCTGTCTTTTATGTGCTGCTCTGCCAACACACGCACACACAGAGGTCTATTTGGTGCCCTCACAAATGATCAAAAATCATAAACATTCTTAGCTTTCGTAACCATTATATTGCTGCAATAATAAGCATTTAAAAAAATAGTAAAATCCACTTACATTACATTAACATTAGCAAATGCGGCGCTGATAAGAAAGGAGCAGACAAAGGGGGAAAAGGGAGGGGCCGGGGAGAGGGTCCAAGTGTGTGTGTGTGTGTGCTCATGGAAAGAGGCTCTGCTCAAAGAGAGTTAGCTCCTCTCCTCTGCTGTGATATAAGTTTACGTTGGCATCTTTTTCCAGAAAAGTCCGGTCTCCTCAGTTAAAACTTGTTGTGGTACGTAGCCTGCTTCGTCAATTCTTCTATACTTGTGAGTGCCATTAATGTACTCCTCGCATTTCATCCTTTTTAAAAAAAAAAAGTTTTACTCCGCAGCGATTCTCTCCTTCTTTCTACGCTGGTCTGTTGTGTTTTTGGGACTCTTTAAACTAGCAAAATCGACAAAACTTGTCAAAAACCCAAAAACACACACGCAGAAGTGCTGAGAAGTGACTAGTAGTGTACTTTACTGCGCAGCAAGTGACGTGGAGGGCTCCATCTCCCCAAAAAGGCTGCGCCCTGCTGCAGCAAATTGCTACAAGCGGGACAAAAAATGAATAAATGAAGCATTTGTACACAAAGACATAGTTCGCACACAGAGGTATGTTTGGCTCGATCCAAAAGGTTGCTAATCGAAAAGTTCATAAATTGAGGTTGCTCTGTATTGCATATTTTGTAATTGCATTTTCCCGTTATAAAAAAACAGATATTTCTGACGAAAAGGCCATAACACATACAAAAAATCCAAAATCCTTTACATCAATGAATAGGTCTGAAGTTGTTAAAATATATCAAGTGTTGGAAGTTTAAAAAAAATGCATTGCTGACTTATGACGCTTTTATGAGCGGATCCCTTCTGGATATAAGAGTAGGTGTGTATAGTCAATCTTGAGGTTGCACAAAGGTTAATAGTGGTGTATTCTTTGTGTAGTTGGTCAACCAGCCTGAGCAAGTCTCCCCAGTCTCAACTCCAAAGGCTGTAAGAAAAACAGTTCGACTGTCTCTCCCGGCAGAAGAGCAGAAAACAGAAAACAGTCAAAGAAAGAACACCTTTGTAACCAGTAAGTCACATTTTCCCCACTTTGACATTACATTTTGAAAACTGCTCTATAATATTTGTTTGTGTTTCACAGAAGCTGCACAGTCACTTCAGCTTGTACCAGAACTTGACATCAGCAAAGTAGAGCGAGGGTATCAGGAAGAAGACGACGATGAGTTTCGCTATTACCCAAATAACCCTGACAGAAGGAGGCCATCTCTGCATCTATCATCTTCTTCTCAGCTTGGTTACGACGCCCCCTCATCCCACTACTACACCTCTCCAAGTAAATACCAAAGAAATGCACACTGGCAAATTAGCATGGCAAACAGCTGCTTTGACGGTTTCTCTATATCAGGGATCACCAACGCGGTGCCCGCGGGCACCAGGTAGCCCGTAAGGACCAGATGAGTAGCCCGCTGGCCTGTTCTAAAAATAGCTCAAATAGCAGCACTTACCAGTGAGCTGCCTCTATTTTTTAATGTTATTTATTTACTAGCAAGCTGGTCTCGCTTTGCTCGACATTTTTAATTCTAAGAGACAAAACTCAAATAGAATTTGAAAATCCAAGAAAATATTTTAAATACTTGGTCTTCACTAACTGACAAAGAAACAGATAACAGATTTGGTGTCCAGTTCAAAGTGTGACATGATTTATTTAAAAATTTGAGAGTTGACTTTTGTATTTTACATGAGTTATTATTTGTACAAACATGGTGCAAAGTAATTCATGATTTGTTAAAAAATGTTAGTGGCTAGCTAGTTAAAATGGGATATTGTGATTTCACAAGACTGTCTTAGAAGTGATCATTTGAAAATGTTCAATTTGAAAAATGTGCACTTAGAGAAAATATAAAAATAAAGTGTTGTATATTGATATTTATCTGTTTCTATATATATTTATTGTGAGAAATCATTAAGATGATCAGTGTTTCCACAAAGATAAATATAATTAATTATTAATAATAACAGAGTTAAAGGTAAATTGAGCAGATTGGCTATTTCTGGCAATTTATTTAAGTGTGTATCAAACTGGTAGCCCTTCGCATTAATCAGTACCCAAGAAGTAGCTCTTGGTTTCAAAAAGGTTGGTGACCCCTGCTCTATATGTTACACCAGTGGGTTTTAAAATGTGAAGCAGAGGTAGGTAGCACCAGATGACTGTACATTAGCGAAAAACAACTTGTGATCGTCAAGGGTCTGGGTTGGCCAGTAAACACCATAGAATATGCTCCAGGAAATTAAAATTCTGTTATTATCTGAGGGAAGGCTCACTTTGAAATCCCTTGCACATAATACTGTATTGACCTGAATAGAAGATAACTAAACCTCAGGGAATCCTTTAATGTTATGAACATTATAGGTCCGAGGAGTCAAAAGGGGCACAGTCATTAGAGTCTTAAGTCATATATTATTTGTTTTTATTTTTTTACTTTCATTGGTTAAATCTCAAGATCAACTTCAAATCTAACCATTTATATAAAGTTTTCTATGTTTTTTCAATGGCAAAAACACACTGTGCAATATTTCCCCCCCAAAAAATTCAAAAGTCAAATATTTGATGTGAAGTTTTTTGTTTTAATTTAAAAAAAATGTTTTTGCATGTTTTATACCCTTTTTGTCAAAGAAACCACTTTTTTGTATGGCATGAACAAAAATGATGCAATATTTTCCCTCCAAAATTCAGAAGTCAAATATTTGATGTGAAGTAGTTGGAGCTTTAAATGGGTCAAAAATTCACAACAACATTTATTATGATTTATTAATAACTGTTTAAGCAGTGATAGTTTTTAATAAATAACATTATAAAACCATTGGATTATTGAGGATCTCACTCATAAAAGTGTTAAAAGTAAGTCAAATATTTTTTATTTTTTTTACGTTGAACACGTAAATCTCTAGATCAACCTTAGATCTATCCGTTGATATTATCCATTAATCCATTTTTTACCGCTTGTCCCATTCGGGGCCGCGGGGGGTGCTGGACCCTATCTCAGCGGCATTCGAGCGGTAGACGGGGTACACCCTGGACAAGTCGCCACCTCATCGCAGGGCCAAGGTTTTTGTTAATCTTTTATGTTTTATGCCCTTTTTGTCATATAATTTTTTTTATCATTAATATTTTATGTTTTTGTATGTTTTATGCCCTTTTTGTCAAAGAAAACTGTTTGTTATAGAGCAAAATAAGCAAAATCCGCTCCCCATTTGATATCAGGTAATTGGAGCATTGAATAGGTGAATAATTCATAACATTGATTTTGATGTGATTAAAATGCATCAATAACGATATCACTAACAATAACAATATAACAATGTATCAATAACAATACCAGTATAGCATAACAATGTATCAATAAGACTATCTACACAATTCCATGAACAATATCAATGTAAAAAGAACAATAATAAATAGAACAATACCAATAACAATAATACAAATACAACAACAAGGTAACACCCAGATTGATTGAGAACATATATTACGGACCAAAGATGGTCTTTGCAAGTAGGCTTGTGGCTAATGGTGCTCAAGTGTACTACGCTTTTTCTGCAAGTACACAAAGTGCACTGTTTAGCTTGTGCACTGCCTAGGCTGGGGTTTCTTTTGCTCCTTTCCCCTCTTTTTCCCTGCCTGTAGCCTTTTGTACCGATCCATGTGGGTTCAATGTTTGT